>NC_090268.1:228303043-228629472 GCF_040414725.1 Anabrus simplex | reverse complement strand
CCGGCTGCCCTTCCTGACTAGGATTTTAAATCGCAAGAATTTGTTGAGTTGCCCTTCCTGACGCAAAACTGGCAGTATCTAACCTCTTACATCATACACTATAGTTTTCGACCGGTTGCCCTTCCTGACGTCAAAGAACTCGGATTAAGAATCTGTTTTGTTTTAAGACTAGTTGCCCTTCCTGACGCAAAACTGGTAGTATCTAACCTCTTACATCATACCCTATTGGTTTCGACCGGTTGCCCTTCCTGACGTCAAAGAACTCGGATTAAGAATCTGTCGAGAATCGGGGGTTTTACTGCTAGATTTTAAATCACGAACTATTGTTTTACTGCTGGATGCCCTTCCTGACTAAGATTTTAAATCGCAAGAATTTGTTTTAAGACTCAAGTCTTGTTATGTTTCTTTTCGTAATCTGCAAGTCTAAACAAGCATATCGCTGCACACTCTTGCCTTCGCGATGCGTGTTCGATAATTGTTTTCAACTAGTAGCCCTTCCTGACGTCAAAGAACTCGGATTAAGAATCTGTCGAGAATCGGGGGATATACAGCTAGATTTTAAATCGCAGTATCACGAACTATTGTTTTACTGCTGGATGCCCTTCCTGACTAAGATTTTAAATCGCAAGAATTTGTTTTAAGACTCAAGTCTTGTACCGGATGCCCTTCCTGACTAAGATTTTAAATCGCAAGAATTTGTTTTAAGACTCAAGTCTTGTTATGTTTCTTTTCGTAATCTGCAAGTCTAAACAAGCATATCGCTGCACACTCTTGCCTTCGCGATGCGTGTTCGATAATTGTTTTCAACCGGTTGCCCTTCCTGACGTCAAAGAACTCGGATTAAGAATCTGTCGAGAATCGGGGGTTTTACTGCTAGATTTTAAATCGCAGTATCACGAACTATTGTTTTACTGCTGGATGCCCTTCCTGACTAAGATTTTAAATCGCAAGAATTTGTTTTAAGACTCAAGTCTTGTTATGTTTCTTTTCGTAATCTGCAAGTCTAAACAAGCATATCGCTGCACACTCTTGCCTTCGCGATGCGTGTTCGATAATTGTTTTCAACTAGTCGCCCTTCCTGAGGTCAAAGAACTCGGATTAAGAATCTGTCGAGAATCGGGGGTTTTACTGCTAGATTTTAAATCGCAGTATCACGAACTATTGTTTTACTGCTGGATGCCCTTCCTGACTAAGATTTTAAATCGCAAGAATTTGTTTTAAGACTCAAGTCTTGTTATGTTTCTTTTCGTAATCTGCAAGTCTAAACAAGCATATCGCTGCACACTCTTGCCTTCGCGATGCGTGTTCGATAATTGTTTTCAACCGGTTGCCCTTCCTGACGTCAAAGAACTCGGATTAAGAATCTGTCGAGAATCGGGGGTTTTACTGCTAGATTTTAAATCACGAACTATTGTTTTACTGCTGGATGCCCTTCCTGACTAAGATTTTAAATCGCAAGAATTTGTTTTAAGGCTCAAGTCTTGTTATGTTTCTTTTCGTAATCTGCAAGTGTAAACAAGCATATCGGTGCACACTCTTGCCTTCGCGATGCGTGTTCGATAATTGTTTTCAACTAGTAGCCCTTCCTGACGTCAAAGAACTCGGATTAAGAATCTGTCGAGAATCGGGGGTTTTACTGCTAGATTTTAAATCACGAACTATTGTTTTACTGCTGGATGCCCTTCCTGACTAAGATTTTAAATCGCAAGAATTTGTTTTAAGACTCAAGTCTTGTTATGTTTCTTTTCGTAATCTGCAAGTCTAAACAAGCATATCGCTGCACACTCTTGCCTTCGCGATGCGTGTTCGATAATTGTTTTCAACTAGTTGCCCTTCCTGACGTCAAAGAACTCGGATTAAGAATCTGTCGAGAATCGAGGATTTACAGCTAGATGCTCGCCGGATACCCTTCCCGACGGCATAAGTTACCAGGATTTGAATCGCGGTATCCATCATTGTGTCTGACTTGCAAGCTCACGCGTATTATTTTTTGCTGAGATATCATGCTACTTCCGTTCGCCAGCTAGAGCGGAAACTCGCAGTACTGCGTCTATTTCATCTTACAACTTGGAGGAGACAACATGTGTACATATAATTTATGATCTTTCACCCTCCCTTAAAAAACATGTAAGTATCTCGGAACATTCTTATCCGTGTGTGTTGCAAATACTAAGCGAGTGAGCCGAGCGAGTTGGCTACGCAGTGTGCTTTCTTGATTTTCGTATGAGTGTATTCACAATTACTAAGCGTCTTAGCAGTGTGATGAACGAGTTAGCTACGCGGTATATATTTTTTTATTTTCGTACTAAGCAAATCATTTGAAGTGTTAGTCTTGTTAGTTTCAATCTAAACAAAGGTATCCCTTAACATGTTGTACAGTGTTCGGTTCTACTTGTTTCGTGATCTGAACGCATCAATCAATGTTCTGATTACATGTTGTATCGAGTGCAGTGTTCAATTCTAGTCTTGTTATGTTTCAAGCTGATCTTCTTAGAACAAAGGTATCCCCTAACATGTTGTACAGTGTTCGGTTCTACTTGTTTCGTGATCTGAACACATCAATCATTGTTCTGATCGCATGTAACGACATCGAGTGCAGTGTTCAATTCTAGTCTTGTTATGTTTCAATCTAAACAAAGGTATCCCCTAACATGTTGTACAGCGTTCGATTCTACTTATGTAGTGTTCTGAACACACCAGACAATGTTTTAATCACATGTTGAAGTTAACGACATCGAGTACAGTGTTCGATTCTACTTATTTTGTGTTCTGAACACATCAATCAATCAATGTGCAGTGTTCAATTCTAGTCTTGTTATGTTTCAATCTAAGCAAAGGTATCCCCTAATACAGCGTTCGATTCTACTTATGTAGTGTTCTGAACACACCACACAATGTTTTAATCACATGTTGTATCGAGTACAGTGTTCTGAACACATCAATCAATGTTCTGATCACATGTTGTATCGAGTACTGGCTGTCTCATAAGGAGCTATGTATAGCCGCCATCTTGCATCCGCCATCTTGCGCAAGCATCCTTAGGGCGTCTCTAGTCATGGATCCTTAAGCCGCCTCATAAGAGCAACCACCATCTCGCGCAAGCATCCCTCATAAGGAGCCTTGTATAACCGCCATCTTGCGCAAGCATCCCAAGGGCGTCTATGTATAGCGATCATCTTGCATAAGCACCTTTAAGGAGTCATGTATAGTCACCATCTTGTGCAATTAGCGTCGAGAGAGGACTGATGTAGAATTTTTCTTTTTAAATTATCCGCCACCACATAGAGTGTAGCACTGAGGTTTGCGATGTAAGATGGTGGATGACAGCTGCGCGTAGCACGTAGAATTTGCCGCCACCACATAGATGGCAGCACGGTGCTCTCTTGATTAAAGATGGCGGATGACAGCTAACAGAACTTTTCAAATTGCCCGCTACTACAGAGAGCAGCACGGTGCTCTGTTCATTAAAAGATGGCGGATGACAGGTGATGAAATTGCCTGCATGATAGCAGCACCGTGCTCTATTGATTAAAGATGGTGGATGATAGCTGTCATAAAAAGCACGTGGCTTTGTTTACTAAACAAGAGCACATAGATTTTTTTCAAATTGCCGCCACCACATTTCAAAGGTATCTAGCTAAAGAGCGCAGCACTGAGGTTTGTGATGCAAGATGGCGGATGACAGCTGTCAGAAAAAAGCACGTGAGTTTGTTTCCAAACAAGAGCATGTAGAATTTGCCGCCACCACATAGAGGGCAGCACGGTGCTCTCATGATTAAAGATGGCTGCTGTCACGTGGAATTGCCTGCCACCACAAAAGAGGGTAGCACGGTGCTCAAAGATGGCTGCTATCAAAAAGCATTTTTCAAATTATCCGCCACCACATTTCAAAGGTAAGTAGCTAAAGAGGGCACCACTGTGCTCTATAGATTAAAGATGGTGGATGACAGCTGTCAAAAAGCACGTGGATTTGTTTACCTCGCGCTAGTAAGGTTAAGTTGGTAGCACTAAGGTTTAAGCCCGTTAAGATGGCAGCACTGCGGATGACAGCTGTGACGAATTTACATCTACTACGATAAAGAGGGCAGCACTGTGCTCTATAGATTAAAGATGGCGGATGACAGCTGACAAAAAAGCACGTGAGTTTGTTTACTAAACAAGAGCACGTGGAATTTGTCGCCACCACATTTCAAAGGTAAGTAGCTAAAGAGGGCAGCACTGTGCTCTATAGATTAAAGATGGCAGATGGTAGCTGTCGAAAAAGCACGTGAGTTTGTTTCCAAACAAGAGCACGTGGAATTTTTCAATTTGCCGCCACCACATAGAGGGTAGCACTGTTCTCTCTGGATTAAAGATGGCTGCTTGTCGAAAAGCATTTTTCAAATTATCCGCCACCACATTTCAAAGGTAAGTAGCTAAAGAGGGTAGCACTGTGCTCAAAGATGGCGGATGACAGCTATCAAAAAAGCACGTGGCTGTCAAAAAGCACGTGGATTTGTTTATCTCGAGCTAGTGAGGTTAAGTTGGTAGCACTAAGGTTTAGGTCTGTCAAGATGGCAGCACTGCCGATGATAGGTGATGAAAGAGGGCAGCACGGTGCTCTGTAGTTTAAAGATGGCGGATGACAGCTGTCAAAAAAGCACGTGGCTGTCAAAAGCACGTGGCTTTGTTTACCACACGCTAGTTAGGTTAAGTTGGTACTACTGAGGTTTAGGCCCGTCAAGATGGCAGTACTGAGGTTAGCGATGCGTTGTTGTCGATGACAGCTGTCAAAAAGCACGTGGCTTTGTTTACAAATCTGTCAAAAAGCACGTGGCTGTCAAAAAGCACGTGGATTTGTTTATCTCGCACTAGTTAGGTTAAGTTGGCACTACTGAGGTTTAGGCCCGTCAAGATGGCAGTACTGAGGTTAGCGATGCGTTGTTGTCTGTCAAAAAGCACGTGGCTGTCAAAAAACACGTGGCTTTGTTTACCTCATGCTAGTTAGGTTAAGTTGGCACTAGTGAGGTTTAGGCCCGTCAAGATGGCAGCAGTGAGGTTAGCGTTGCGTTGTTGTCGATGACAGCTGTCAAAAAGCACGTGGCTTTGTTTACAAATTCAAATCTCGCGCCAAAATTCAAATTTCCCGCCAAAATTCAAATTTCCCGCGGGCGGCGGAGGCGGAGGCGGCGGCGGAGGCGGCGGCGGAGGAGGTGGCGGAGGAGGCGGCGGGAGGAGGAGGAGGCGGCCGAACCATCCAATTATACTACTCGGGCGGTACACCTCCACACCGCTAATTCAAAATGTGCGCCAGTTGAAACTCCTCTGTTGGAGGAAGTCTGAACTTTATCTACGCTATTAATTCTCTACTTTCTCTGAAGATGTCACCACATGGAAAACTTTGAGTTTTTGAACTGTGTCATTTTTGATGTGTTTTTGTTTCGCTTGAAGTAAGAAGTGTGAACTTTCTCTTCTAGAGGACACTACTGAAGATCAACAATAGTGCAACCTAGTGCGCAGTCAAAGAACTATTTTGTTGGAGAAATTTTTATTTCAAATGTTTGTTCTTTGCTAAATTTCCTTCTGTTATTGTTTAAGTTGGCTGTATACCCCTCTTTTTCCCCTTGTTTTAGATTTATCCAATCCCGAATTTCTTTGAGTTTTTTCTCGACCAATCCGATGTATCTTCCCCCTACTTGGATATGTTTCTGTACCCTAGCCAATAAAGAATGTGCTGGAAGGTGTTTTCATTCCCCTAATGCCTAGAAACTTCTGCGAGAGGATATAAACTGCTGATTTTAGGGTCTCCGGGCCACTTCTGTTCCATCTTTCAGTGTATTAAGTACATAGCAGGAGGCGGGAAGCGCCTCTTTCCTCGGCAGCGGTCAACAACAAGGTAATGGCCGATTAATAACTTCTTTCTTTGCTAGCTCAGCAGTTTAACTCTCGGGGCGGGTTCTAAGCTTTCCACCATGTAACCGTTTCCTAAATGTAACTACTCTTTTCATTTATTCTCTTTTAAAGCTACATACTGGGATAGAGAGTGCTAACCCTCTCGAGCTCCCACTCATATTGTTTTGAGGTGAACTTATTTTTCTCAACCTATTCTTCGATAACGTAAAACAAATTGTTCTCTTCTTAAGTCACCTCTTTAGTATGGGATTAGCCCTTGTATTAACGGCCTAGTGCCAAGTAGGTCTTAATCAAAGTGTATTAGGAGTGCAAGTTCGCCTCCTCTCAAATTGTTATTTTAGAGGTCATTTAATTAACCTGCTTTTCATTTAATAGACCTCAGTAGATTGGGTATTTTACCCCTGTGTTTATGTCCGTTGAGGACAACTTGAAGGTGGAGTTTGGTGTGGCCTGGGAGAGGCTTAAATTTGAGAGCGAGTGGCTCTTTTGAAAACTGAATGTTGTACGCCTCGTGGAGGCTTTGCAGTGCAATTTGGAGCAAGGGCTCCTAGGCATGAATGGGGTTTTCTGCCCCTCTGTTGAAACTTGTGTTTGGGGTAAAACTGAGCTGATTGCCCAAGCAGTGTAAAGTCAGGGCGCGAAGCCCAAATTCTGTAAATATTGTAACTACCCTTTTGATTTGCTACTTTGTACCTGCCATGCTTGTTATTTCTTTGTTTTTGAAAAGAAAATATAACCTTGTTAAATTTTACATTAACTTTGATTCCGTAGTTTGAGACCTGTTCACGCCCGCACCTTCTTTCACGCATAACTACCACGGATATCTCCGTAACTATTATTATTATTATTATTAATTTTATTATAGTACATAACTCAACGTTGTGCATATATTTTACAAAATGTTTCATCGTGCCCACAACGTCAATCGGGGAATCCTTCGATAATGTGCGCTTACTTACTGGTCTTAAAATACGTTTATTTTAAACTTTAAACTATTTCCAAACATAATTTGCGTAGTGTCCGCCTCTGTGGTGTAGTGGTCAGTGTGATTAGCTGCCACCCCCAGAGGCTCTGCCACGAAATTTGAAAAGTCGTACGAGGGCTGGAACGGGGTCCACTCAGCCTCGGGGGACCAACTGAGTAGAGGTGGGTTCGATTCCCATCTCAGCCATCCTGGAAGTGGTTTTCCGTGGTTTCCCACTTCTCCAGGCAAATGCCGGGATGGTACCTAACTAAAGGCCATGGCCGCTTCCTTCCCTCTTCCTTGTCTATCCCTTCCTATCTTTCCATCCTCTCGCAAGGCCCCTGTTCAGCATAGCAGGTGAGGCCGCCTGGGCGAGGTATTGGTCATTCTCCCCCGTTGTATCCCCCGACCCAGGAAGGGAAGCAGATTAAGATTAAGAAAGAATTTGCGTAGCAATACAATGTATAACTTCCTAAGTACTCACTAATGTACTTACATACGCACTTACGGAGCTGCGAAGATTTCTTTTTATTAATTTGAAATAACACTTGTGCCCTCTTATTGTGTACCTTAAGTGAAAAATACAGTTTAGTCAAGATAATTATTTTATTTTTACTTTTACTATACCTGGTATGAGTAGCATGTGTACCTCTTGAAGGGAAGGAAGTTTTGACCTCTAATGGGTTAAGGGGCACGGCCTTTCGAGTAGCATAAGGACGTGAATTTTAAGGAACTGGGCACGACAGTTACTTTCGAAATTCACTAAATCTCATCCGGTCTAAAAGGAAACGTCCCCCGCGAAAACCGTAAGAACCCTTGGAAGTTTCCAGCACCGTAGAAATACCTTGCATAGGTTGGCATAACATTCTGTCAGAACCAGAACGCAGTGTTAAATCTCGCCCCACGACATGAGATGTCTTTCATATGTACCCATCACTGTGTACCCTTCATTTACAGTGAAAAGTACAAGCCTAATTGCTCGTAGCCGTCTTTGTCTCGGTCTGCTTTGAAACTTTGAAGGAAGGCAGAGAGAATTTCTCTCTTGACTGCTCTCCGTGTGACGCAATTGCTTCTCTTTATCCCCTCCCTCGAGGCTCGAGTGCTCGCGAGTGTCGTTACCAAGACGACGGCAAGCTCCTGGCCGAGGCTTTTCTGATGCTCTGGATTGCTTCGTTATTGACTCAGGCTGTAATCACACATAGGCCACTTAGAGGAAATGTGCTCTTCTCATTGTTTCCATTTGAATTACGCAACCAAACACCCGTCTCTACTGGCCGGGCTAGCGCAGTCGGCTGACGGGCAGGTCACGTTTCACTGTCCAAGAAGCGTCTAACCATTGTCAAAAGCTTCGAAATATTTCGTTGGCTTCTTCATTTCTAGCCCAGTCAAGTGCTGGAGGTACCCACGTACTGTAGTTCACATCTGTACCTCTACGACCTCAAGGGCAGTGTCGTGGAGCGTGAGACTTTTGGGTCGGGGATACAACAGGAAAGGAGGGCCAGTACCTCGTCCAGGCGGCCTCATCTGCCATGTTGAACAGGGGCCTTTTGAGGAATGGGAAGATTAGAAGTGATAGACAAGGAAGAGGGAAGGAACCGGCCGTGATCTTAAGTTGGGTACCATCCCGGCATTTGCCTGGGGAAGAAGTGGAAAACCACGGAAAACCACTTTGGGGATGAGTGAGGTGGGAATCGAAACCCCTCTACTCAGTTGGCATCCCTAGGCTGAGTAGACCCCATTCCAGTCCTCATACCAGTTTTCAAATTTCGAGGCAGAGCCGGGAATGGAACCCGGGCCTCCGGGGTTGGCAGCTAATCACACTAACCACTACGCCATATTTATTTATGTATTTAATTTTATTTATTTATTTATGGGAGACAGATGTCAAAAGTGACAATATAATAAACGCACGAAATAAAAATTGATCAAGAAATATATGGATGTGCACAAATTAGGAAATGTCATGCTGGGGTTTCGTGAAAACGCGCGACGCAAGTCACCTAGTAACACGGGTGGCTAATTATACAGCTTGAGCATGGTCGAACTGTACCATTCCGCATCATTCCATACCAGTTGGCGCGAGCGCTTATGTAAGTCATATGTTTCCATTCGGTATTAATTTGTGAAGAATTATGATGACACAGTTAAATCCTATACGAATTCATCTTTCCAGTTATACGAAGCACAGTGATTCTTCAAAATATTTGGTCTTTTTCGAAAGTTTGTTCATCGTATAATTTCTGCACTGATTGTCCTAAGTTGACCGAATTGCACCGTTATGTCGGGCGTAAAATCCTCTTTTCAATGAAATACACATCATGGACTGGAATTTATATATTTCAAGAAGCACATTTAAAAAATCTCACATTATAGAATCCCACATAACTTTGTCCCTAAAGGTCGTAGATCAACCGTTGTGATACCATTACTTCGGGTATGGAGAGAGATTTCTTATGGTCCCCAACACGAGGGATTGAATTGATATTTAGACGGCAACATCAGCCGAATTTTTCAACTTGAAATTTTGATATCCTCGAACTATTTTGTTATGCTAATGTAAGGTGTTAAATTGGTCTATATTCAGACATCTTAACCACCTATCATGTCTTTAGGTTTCGGAGTTACAAATTGCAAACCAAATCACTTACCTCAAAGCTATAACTTTGTTCAAGTTTGCTCCCACCCCGTGTAATTAACTGAAGCTCACAGTGTTAGTCTGGTAAGACCAATAGGTCCTAAGGTCCATGTTATGAGCCGCTGAGGTAGCTATCTAGATTTAACCCCATAAGAGTAATTATAGCACCCATATTGCCCAGAAGCCCTTGCATCAGCTCTCCAGAGTTCTTGCGATAAGACCAATAGGTTCTAAGTTACAAGTTGTGACCCCCTGAAGTAGTTCTCCAAAGTTAGTCCCATAGGAGCAATGTATAGTAGCCCTTTCGTCATCTACCCTAAGTTACAAGTTGGAAGCCTGTGAGGTAACTCTCCACACTTAACCCCATAAGAGTAATGTATAGCAGCCATCTTGCTCAGTAGCCCTTGCGTTAGATCTCCAAATTTCCCGATAAAACCAATAGGTCCTTAGTTACAAGTTGTGAGCCCCTGAGGTAGCTCTCCAGAGTTAGTGCCATAAGATCAATGTATATCAGCAGTATATTCAGACATCTTAACCATCTAGTATAGTAGTTAGGTTTAGCCTGGGATCCAATTCAGGCCTGTAAGGTTAAGCTTGCTGTGACATCATGGTCTGAGTCTTTCTAGCATTGATTTTCATGCCCTTCTTTTCCAGCTCTTCTTCCCAGATTAACAAGTTCTTTTGAAGGTTTCTTTCCGAGTCTCCAAGTAGTAGTAGTAGGTCATCAGCGAAGGTACAATGGGTGATATGCACTGGCCTTAGAAATAGAAGGAGCTGGCCCGAGACAGGACGCGCTGAAGGACCCTCCGACACTGCAAGGTTAAGCTTGCACTCTGTTGACGTTAACCCGGGCGTCGAACTTGGGTCAGTGAGTTTAGCACCCCTGTGAGGTTAATTCCAGCTTCGAATCCAAGCCTGAAAGTTTACGCTTGCACACGTAGCCAGAGTTAGGTTATGACGCCATGTGAGGTTAAGCATGCGCTCTTAGTCAGCACATCTATGTGGTGGAGGTCGCCTCTCAGGCGCATGAGTTGGAGGTGGCTGCCCGAACTCCCAAATTTACCCTACTAATGATGTTTGAGGATGATGTAACGCTGCATATAGTTTAGTATAATCGAGCTAGTGCTGGAAACGAAACTGTAGTTTTAGCGAAGCCAAGGGAATGTTCAAGATCTTGGTCGCATTAACAGTTTTCTAGGTAGCAAAATTTGAGTTTCGGTAACCGGAAAAATCCGCTCATTAGGCCCAAGCCCAGAACTCCATGTAGAGTTGAATGATAGCTGTTAGCAAGTGAAATGAGATATTCCTCTCACTAGTGAAGGCTTTGTTATCGTGTTTTAATCAGTGAATAAACTAGAATAGTTTGCACTTATCAGGCAAATAAACTCAAAGAAACAAATTGTGAAAGACCAGCTTTATGATCTGTTGTTGTTTTGTCATATTCTTCTGTCATTGCAAGTAGGGATCGTTCTGAATTTGAGATTCAGGTAAGTATTGTGTGTGATATCAAATCGATTTTTTCTCGACCTTTGAGGTTGGAATTAACCAGGTTCTACTGTAATGTTGTGTATATTGTTTGATCTTAGATAAAGGGTCATAGTTCAAGCATAACTATGAAACTGATTTGTTGCAAGAATATTATCCTTTATCTAAGATTAATTAATCAGTAGGATTGAACTTGGTTTTGTTTTGAGTAGATGGCTGAGTGGTCAGCGTCTTGGGCTTCGGTCATTGGGGTCCTGGATTCAATCCCCAGTGGGATCGTGGGATTTTTATTTTAAATGATTAATTCACTTGGTTCGGGGACTGAGGTGTTTGTGCTGTCCGCAACATCCTTGCGACTCATATACCAAATACAGGGTGTCTCTTATAAAGCCAGACCGTCCAGCGGCGTTTTTACTAACGAAGACCTAAGCAGCTGTACGGGAGGCACACGCTTAGTTCTTGTCCTTGTAAGGAGCGTTCACGTGTTCGACCTAGCATCAGTCGCCAGTCTGAATCTCAGCTGTTAGCATGGTGAGACAAGTCATCATTGGAACATTGTATAAAAAAGTTATAAGTTATTTTAAGTACCCGGTTCGACGGGTACGGGATACATTTCCTGGTGAAGTGCCACCTTCTTAAGCACAGAGTCACGTAATTGTAAATAAATTTAAAACTACTGGCTCAATGCTTATTAAAAAAACATGCGCGCACACGAACAGTTTTAACACAGGAAAAGGTAGATGACATTGGTGCGAATCTTAAACAGTTACCGAATAAATCACTCTAAAATTAGCACAACAAGTAGGGGTTTCGGTTTCTTTTGCACACAGAGCTACAAAGCTGTTACACATCAAACCGTACAGGTTTGCATTAAAATCTGCAGATTCATCCACAAGAGTGGGATGTTGTGAGTGGTATCTTGCATCATTGAAGGATCATGTGTTCGACCTACTGCTTGTGTTCTTTTTTGGATGAGGCTTGGTTTCATCTTAATGGTCGTGTAAACAGTCATAACTCTCGCTATTGGCGTGCAGAAAATCCTAATGGTGTTTATCAAGTCCCTCATTCTGAAGGACAACAGTTCCAGCATCTTTTATAGAGAGAGAGAGATTTATTAAAGAAATAAATCATCCGTCCTCCAATGAGGGTGACCATTTGGATCCGGAATACATTTTCAATTTCAATGGTTTAAAAATATCAAAAGATGAACATTTAAACGTTAATGCTGTTATCTTCTTTTTTTTCCACGGTTAGTGGGGGAGGAATGTAACTCACGTTCTCAGGTATAGGTGGAAATGAATGATTTGCAGCGAGTCCCTCAGTATCTGTATTACTATTTTTTCTAACTCGCAGAATGGAACTTTCAAATTTTGTAGGAAGTTCGATGTCTGACTAGGGAGGGTGCCTCTTGCTCCGAAAAGCAGGCCTGTGACAATCCACCGATCAATAGGTATTTTATACTTAGATGAAAGGTAAGGCAAGCACGGAACATAAATAGCTTGCTTTTCTAGGTCCACATCCCGAGCCTGATTAAGGTCTCTTTCAAAGCGAATGGTAGGATCTAAGACCATCGCTTTCATGTCCTCTCTGTTGATGGCTACGATGTCCGCCCTCCGATTAGAGTCATCAGTAGAGATGCAGTGAACCTCCTCGTGCACCTCCCATCCACGCTGTCTCAAGCCTCGAGCAATCGACGTTCTTACACGATGGTGGCGATGGTTGCGCATTAGCTTAAAGCAGGGCGGCCGCGCGCAACGTAAGTTGGGCTGAGGCAGCTGCTGTAGCGCAGAGTACAAATACCGCGCGCTCGGTCTGGATTTATAAGATAGACCCTGTACAGCACTATCTTCCATGACAAGAACACGCAGATTGCCATGCGCAGTAGATACCAGCCACCTTCGTCAGAAAGTCTGCCTTACGAGGGTTCGAGAAAGTCCAAATACTAAGGACATAACTACAATGATGACCTCGGACACAAGATTCGCCAAAGTATGGTTAGGAGTTACTGTTGACCAGTACTCTGTATGGTGTCATGTACTTCAAAGACTTAACAGCTTTCGAAATGTGGGTCCGTGGACGAATGCTCCGTATCTCGCAGACCCTAAACATTTCAAATACGAAGAGCAAGAACCAGGCGAGATGTATTTATAGTAATCGAATGACGGAACTTGGAATTTCCTAGTCACACTGTGCGAGGAAACAACTTCTATACTTTACATTTTATATTGCAAGGAAAAATCGAGGGTCGCAGCAAAACTTCAACGTAGAACGAAAAAAATAAAATCAAACCCCACGGCTCAACAGCTCCGAAGGGCCATGGCCTACCAAGCAACCACTGCTCAGCCCGAACGCCGTGTGGTCGGCACCACGATATCTGTCGGCCCTTATTCTTGGCTTCCTAGACCGGGGCTGCCAACTCTCCGTCAGATAGCTCCTCAATTGTTATCACTTAATCTGAGTGGTCCTTGAGCCAGCCCTCAGATCCAAGTAAAAATCCCTAACCTGCCTGGGAATCGAATCCGGGGCCTCCGGATAAGAGGCAGACGCACTACCCCTACACCGCGCGGCCGGCAACGCAGAAGGAAATCGTGGCTAATGACATCGAGGAGTGGACAAACGTCCACAATGCCCGGCAGCTTTTGCACCTGTCACAAAACCGAACTGCATATGCCATAATGATCGCCAACATCTAGGGGGGCAGATTCGGTACATAAAGAGGAAGAAGACGACAGAACTAAAATAACGTATATGAGTGCTCTTAAAGGCGTTCTGGATGGACGTGGGTTAGATTCCGTGTCAGGAAGTCGAAAATTTTAGAGATGAGATTTCCACTTCCATAGAGACACATGAGTACCAGGCTAATGGACAGGCTAAAGTTTTGTATCGGTAGCTGCTTTCCCCGGGGTGATCTACATGTAATCCTCTGTGAGGGTGTTGGGTGTAGGTGTAATTGCACTGGATAGGAATAGTAAAGATGTGGTCTTGAGAAAGACCTGGAGTTCATCGAGAATGGCCGACGGGGGATCCCAAGCCTCCTCTCCCCCGACTGCAGCGCTAGCAACCATCATTGGCTGCGCCACAAGGCACTACTGTCGGATTTTTTATTATGGACACTCGAGTTTAGGCTTTAATTACAAACGAACCAATAGGCCTATTGCAATGCGAGTTATACCAGTATTTTCCTTGTTTAATTCTACATTAGCGTATATAAGACACATTGTTTTTGACGTCCATTAAATATTTTTTATTTGTGGTTATAATAAATATTGCCCGTGTTTTTGGCTTCTTCTCTAGGAAGCGCTCACTTAGGAATATATACAAGGAAAACTACTTGTCTGATGGTAATGAAATTTTTATGTTATAACCACATGTATTTGTAGTGTAATACTCAAGTTATAATTTTTTTCAATCATCCCGAAAAAAGTTCTTATCATTTTTCTAAAGCAACTCTTTCTCAGCCCAGGATAAACGTACAACAGCAAAGTCGGGCTTGTTTTGAAGCACTCAGTCATGGTTATCAGAAACTACAACAACTGTAACCGTACAGTTTGGTACCGAATTTATGAAGAGTAATATTGAAAGGAGGTTTTGTGTACGCCGGACCGTGCGATTAACAGCAGGCCGGGTGGTGAAAACGGGCGCAGTGTTGCCGCGTTCAGTAGTAATCACGCGCGCAACGAACACAGTACACTCGTCCCGGGCAGTTGTGGAACGGAATGCCCATGACCTTGGTTTATCCGCAAGCTATTTTCAGTTTCCTATGTTCTGCATGTTGGCCACGTCACTTCAAGATGCCTCCAAGACCGCCGTTATCAGAGGGTGAACTTGCAATGATTTTGAGTGCTATTTGTTTCTTTCAGTGTGAGGGGGAAAAAGTAGGGGACAACAGGTTCCCTGTGTACAAGAAGGTGGCAGATTGTCTTGGATTATCGCTGTCGTCAGTGAAGAGAGTAGGAGCCGCTTCAAAGGAGAATGATGGAAATACGTCATCCAGGTCAAGAAAGAAGCAGTGTGTGAGACCGGGGCGTCCGAAAATCCATCTAGATGATTTTACTTTGGGCACAATACGAAGAAATATGCACGATTTTTATATGAATAAGATATTTCCCACAATTAAAAGCCTCCGCATGAAACTGTTAGAAAATATGCTGGATTTTCCCGATATGTCAATTTCTACGCTTTTGAAAGTAGTTCGAAGCTTGGGATTCCGATTCAAAAAACTAAACAGGAAACCAGTGCTAATGGAATCTGTGACAGTTACTGCATCCCGACATACCTACCTTAGACGAATTAGAGACTTAAGAGCACAGGGCTACAAGATCTTCTTTACAGACGAGACGTGGTGCGGACAGAACCATACTATGAAATATGGGTGGCAAGAAAACGTGATTGAAGTTTTAGAAAACAACTTTGACAACTATAATCTGTACAGAGGGTACATTCAGCAAATTTATGGATGGCGTGGAGGGTTCAAAACACCGTCTGGAACTGGGAAACGCATCATAAATTTACACATCGGAAGTGAAGAAGGATTTCTTGACGGTGCAGAACTTTGTTTTATTGGCAAGAAAGGCAGTGGTGATTACCACAATGAGATGAACTCGACTCATTATGAAGAATGGTTCACGAAAGTCCTGAGTTTATTGCCTCAAAAGTCGGCTGTCGTTATAGATCAAGCTCCATATCATACGATGGTCGATCCTTCATCTAAAAACCCGAACATGTCATGGCTGAAACCTGAAATTATATCCTGGATAACATCAAAGAATATTTCACTACCACCTGGAGTTGACGATTATAACAAATTAACGAAATCAGAGCTGATTGTCCTTGCCAGGCCTTATTTTCAAACACCGGTAAAGAAGCTGGAACAACTGACTAAACGACTTCGACCAGATGTACAGCTTGTTTGGTTACCAGTGGCCCATTGCGAGCTTAATCCAATCGAGCTCATTTGGGCTTACGTAAAAGGGAAAATAGCAAAAACAAATATGGCTGACACATTAGAAAATGGTAGAGGTATGGAAGCAATTAACGCTTTATGCCGAGAAGCCTTACGTACCGTCACCCCTGAACTCTGGAAACAATGCATTAAACACGCTAAGAAAATTGAAGACCACTACTGGGAAAAAGATGGACTGTCTGAAAACGTCCCTTATTTCGAGCCAGTCATAATCAACATGAATGACAGCAGCACCGATTCATCGGAATACAGTGATTTTTCAGACGAAGAAAATTGATAGAATTAAATATTGTAAATATATGTAAATAATAATGCAAATAACTCTTGTAAAAATTGTACAGTGTGATATTTCTAAATAAGTCAACCATTTTTAAACCTGCCTTTGAAGGTCCAAAGCCCTTATGAGAAAAGGTGATGGGAAGTGGAATTTATAAGAGGAAATAAAATTTAAGGTTGAAAGTAAACGAAAAGCTGTGTTCGTTGCGCGCGTGATTACTATTGAACGCGGCAACACTGCGCCCGATTTCCCCACCCGGCCTGCTGTTAATCACACGGTTCGGCGTACACAAAACCTCCTTTCAATATTACTCTTCATAAATTCGGTACCAAACTGTACGGTTACAGTTGTTGTAGTTTCTGAAAACCATGACTGAGTGCTTCAAAACAAGCCCAACTTTGCTGTTGTACGTTTATCCTGGGCTGAGAAAGAGTTGCTTTAGAAAAATGATAAGAACTTTTTTCGGGGTGGTTGAAAAAAATTGCAACTGGAGTATTACACTACAAATACATGTGGTTATAACATATAAAAATTTCATTACCATCAGACAAGTAGTTTTCCTTGTATATATTCCTAAGTGAGCGCTTCCTAGAGAAGAAGCCAAAAACCCGGGCAATATTTATTATAACCACAAATAAAAAATATTTAATGCACGTCGAAAACAATGTGTCTTATATACGCTAATGTAGAATTAAACAAGGAAAATATTGGTATAACTCGCATTGCAATAGGCCTATTGGTTCGTTTGTAATTAAAGCCTAAACTCGAGTGTCCATAATAAAAAATCCGACAGTAGCTAACCTGTTTAGTGTCCGACTCGTTGGCTGAATAGTCAGCGTACTGGCCTTCGGTTCAGATGGTCCTGGGTTCGATTCCCGGCCGGGTCGAGGATTTTAACCTTAATTGGTTAATTCCAGTGGCCTGGGGGCTGGGTGTTTGTGCTGTTCCCAACATCCCTGCAACTCACACACCACACATAACACTATCCTCCACCACAATAACACGCAGTTACCTACACATGGAAGATGCCGCCCACCCTCATCGCAGGGTCTTACAAGGGCTGCACTCGGCTAGAAATAGCCACATGAAATTATTATTATACCTGTTTGGTTTTCGAATTATTGAAAGATAACTGATGTTCACTTCTAACGAACGAACACGAGGATTTTTACCCAGGCGCCCACAATTGGGACGAGACGATGCGCGTATTATACGTAAAACAATAGAAAACTGCAATATTTTACACATAACGGTCCCACTTTAAAAGAGGCCATAACCCTCCAGGCGGCCGGACAGAAAGGGGCATGTTGTAGAACATGTTAGACGAGATAGCAGTGTGTTTAAAATCTACTCGTTATCAATGCCAGGAGCAAGATAAGGATTGCTCGTGTGATGTAGAGCATTCACAGATAAGATAACCAGTACATGACTAAACAGGTTCTTTATGTCAATAAATAGTGTACATGTTAATTGGCGGTATTAATTTTTACGTTCTGAATACCAAGTGTGTTACGTAATGAGTGCGGCTCTCAGCAGAGCCATCCCACTCACAGAGCCCGGTCCACCTTGGCAGTAACTACTGTCTCGGGGCATCGCCGTACGCAGCCCGCTGTGACCTGTCTCATTTGCTGTCTAAAATTAATTGGGTCAAGGGATAGAAATGAACCGAGCGGTGGCTGCATGGTTTCAGTCACGTGGCTGTCAACTTGAAGTCGGGATATAGTGATTTCGAACCCTGCTGTCGACAGCCCTGAAGATACGTTTTCATGGTTTCCCATTTTCACACCAGGCAAAGGCCGGGGCTGTACCTTAATTAAGGCCACGATTACTTCCTTCCTGCTTCAAGTACTTTCCTATCCCATCGTCGCCGTAAGACCTATCTGTGTCGCTGCGACGTAAAGCAATTAATACGTAAGTTGAAAAAAGAAAGTGGCCTACCCTGTGTGTTACATGTTATCACCCTTGCGTTTGCACTAGCAAAGGTAATCTCTGGCCCTGTGTTCTTACTATGAGTGCCTAATATGCAGGGGTGGAGAGAAACAGCAGAGCTATTCCCATTTTTAAGCTATTTCCTTGAACGCTATTTTAAATAAGCATTTCTGTTAGAAGTAAACTAAAGGACCCTCAACGTTAATAATATAATAGCACACGATAAATTATGCTAATCTTACCTCGTGTTAGGGGCTGCCTGGCCGAGGCGTTAAACGCGTGCGCGGCTCTCCCGGAAGAATGTGGGAACGAATCCCAGTCAGGAAGTCGTAAAATTTAAGAAACGAGATTTCCACTTCCGGAGGTGCACATGGCCCTGAGGTTCACTCAGCCTACATCAAAAATGAGCACCAGGTCAATTCCTGGGAGCAAAAGCGGCCGGACGTAGAGCCAACCACTCCACCCTATCACGTGCCGAGGTTACGGATAGTGGAAGCCTTTACCTTCCACCCCTCCAAGGGCCTTCATGGCTTGTACGGAGATGACTTTGCTGTTGCTTACGTCGTGTTGCTTGTAGAGGAGAGGTGTGGTCATTATGAATGCCAGCGACCCTCTAAGCGGCCCTTAGAAATATGTTTACCAAATATCATAAATCGTTCGACATTTTCCCGACCACTGGCACCTGTCATTCGCTGAAATGTAGGTCTATACAATGTGGCGTCACTCCCAAAATTCTACAAAGATATACACTGACTGACAGAGCAAATGCAACACCAAGAAGGAGTGGTCAGAACTTTATGCCAATTGCAGGGTAGACTGACGTCACTGAGGTATGCTCATGATGTGAAATGCGCCGCTGTGCTGCGCACGTAGCGAACGATAAATGGGACACGGCGTTGGCGAATGGCCCACTTCGTACCGTGATTTCTCAGCCGACAGTCATTGTAGAACGTGTTGTCGTGTGCCACAGGACACGTGTATAGCTAAGAATGCCAGGCCGCCGTCAACGGAGGCATTTCCAGCAGACAGACGACTTTACGAGGGGTATGGTGATCGAGCTGAGAAGGGCAGGTTGGTCGCTTCGTCAAATCGCAGCCGATACCCATAGGGATGTGTCCACGGTGCAGCGCCTGTGGCGAAGATGGTTGGCGCAGGGACATGTGGCACGTGCGAGGGGTCCAGGCGCAGCCCGAGTGACGTCAGCACGCGAGGATCGGCGCATCCGCCGCCAAGCGGTGGCAGCCCCGCACGCCACGTCAACCGCCATTCTTCAGCATGTGCAAGACACCCTGACTGTTCCAATATCGACCAGAACAATTTCCCTTTCCCATCGATTGGTTGAAGGAGGCCTGCACTCCCGGCGTCCGCTCAGAAGACTACCATTGACTCCACAGCATAGACGTGCACGCCTGGCATGGTGCCGGGCTAGAGCGACTTAGATGAGGGAATGGCGGAACGTCGTGTTCTCCGATGAGTCACGCTTCTGTTCTGTCAGTGATAGTCACCGCAAACGCGTGTGGCGTCGGCGTGGAGAAAGGTCAAATCCGGCCGTAACTGTGGAGCGCCCTACCGCTAGACAACGCGGCATCATGGTTTGGGGCGCTATTGCGTATGATTCCACGGCACCTCTAGTGCGTATTCAAGGCACGTTAAATGCCCACCGCTACGTGCAGCATGTGCTGCGGCCGGTGGCACTCCCGTACCTTCAGGGTTCAGGGGCTGCCCAATGCTCTGTTTCAGCAGGATAATGCCCGCCCACACACTGCTCGCATCTCCCAACAGGCTCTACGAGGTGTACAGATGCTTCCGTGGCCAGCGTACTCTCCGGATCTCTCACCAATCGAACACGTGTGGGATCTCATTGGACGCCGTTTGCAAACTCTGCCCCAGCCTCGTACGGACGACCAACTGTGGCAAATGGTTGACAGAGAATGGAGAACCATCCCTCAGGACACCATCCGCACTCTTATTGACTCTGTACCTCGACGTGTTTCTGCGTGCATCGCCGCTCGCGGTGGTCCTACATCCTACTGAGTCGATGCCGTGCGCATTGTGTAACCTGCATATCGGTTTGAAATAAACATCAATTATTCGTCCGTGCCGTCTCTGTTTTTTCCCCAACTTTCATCCCTTTCGAACCACTCCTCCTTGGTGTTGCATTTGCTCTGTCAGTCAGTGTACATTGCCAACTACAGCACAATAAAACGTCTTACACCAATGATGATAAGTTAAATGTGATATGTGAAGCCATCTCTTCTCAGTTTCGAATGAGTTATAAAACATAAATCTATATAAATAAAGTCATGAAAGGTCTCCGGCAGGCTGGTAATTACCTGGAACGGGCGATCCGTGATTTTGATTGATAGGTCTCGCCTTTCGCTTCATTTTGCACACACCGGTCTCTTCCATTAGAAGCTCCATGCAGACAGGGTCGAACACAGATAAGTTGACTATCACAACACACAACTTATATACACTTGGTTCGTCTCCAGACAAGGCCGATAATTTTGTTCACCATCAACAAATATGGTTAACACAGAATTATTCGATAAGACAACAACACAGCACCAACTCAACACCAGCTACTGGTAAATTCGTGTCCTCGCCCCGAGGTGGCGCAGCTCTTTTCAGACAGGTGAACTGTATGTACCATTTTAGCCACATACCAGTTTTCCTGCTTTTCTTACATATCTGGCAGTACCGGGAATCGAACCTGGGTCACCGCGGACGGCAGCTAATAGTTTTAAACGTTATGCGATGGAGGCGAATAACACCAAGTACAAAACAACGACAACAACCTATTCGCGGCGAACCTGCTTTTATGCACGTGCTGATGAACTTATAGTATTTTCGGGATGCATCGAGAATGCGAATTCTTCCAGAAAATCGACGGAGACACCAGACGAAAAGAACAATACAAGCACAGGTCTTCAAATGCCCTCAGGCCAGACGGGGGTTCCCCAGCCTTCCAGAAAAAAAGCGAAAAGGCTTCCAGAGGGCTGGCAATTGCATGAACACGTGTATCAGTATACCACAAGTACTTTATTAAAACTTCCTTCATCAACCGACGACACTGTCACCATAATCATAAATAGGCTATAATTCACATAATCATCTAATCATCACTGATTAGGACTACAAACACTGCGTCAGAGTTAGCCGCCTTTATTCTTTAGAACATAAGTATGAAAACAAGCCAACGTGGAATATATTCTTCTTTAGCCCTTTTCTAGTTATCTGGCGTCACGCGTATATGCACTGACTGAGCAAATGTCATGGGATAGCGGAGCACTGATGCGCAGGTGTCTTGTCTGCGCACCACACGCCCCCTGAGCCAGCGGTAGTTGTATAGCAGACCTTGTGAGCAGTGGCTATGCACGAGACAGGTGTGACATGGAACGTCGTCGTGAGCTGACACCGTTCGAACGGGATATGGTGGTCGGTGCCCGACGGATGGGAAGTGGGATTTCGGAAGTGGTGGGGGAATTCGGCTTCACACGATCAACCGTGTCCAGGGTGTATTGTGAATGACTGGATGCGGGTGTCACCGTCCACAATAGACGAACGACCGGCCGTCCAGCCACCCTCGATGACCGTGACCGGCGACATCTGAGACGGATTGTCAATAGTGACAGACGGGCGACCGTGCAACAAATCACGGCTCAATTAAACACAGGCCGTGCTAGACACGTCTCCCAGTGGGCAATCCGTAGGAACATGGGTTCTATGGGATATGGGAGCCGGCGCCGCACACGGGTGCCACTGTTAACTCAACGTCATCGGGCACAACGACGCGCATTTGTCGCCAGTCACCAGGGATGGACACTGGAACAATGGCGTAACGTGATATGGTCGGACAAATCACGATTTCAACTGCACCATGCCGATGGGAGGCACCGTGTATGGCACACCACATGAAGTGATGGATCCCGCCTGCCTCGAAGGCGTGGTCCAGGGCGCTGGTGTCTCTGTTATGGTCTGGGGTCCATTTTCCTGGTATGGAATGGGCCCCCTAGTTGTTCTGGAAGAGACTTTGAATGGTACGCGGTATGTTGAGCTGCTCGGAGACCATCTCCATCCATTTTAGGCCTTCCAGCGCCCAGACGGTTCTGCGGTGTTTCAAGATGATAACGCGCCGCCACATCGCTCCCACGTCGCCCGGGAATGGTTCCAGGAACATGCAGCGGAGGTCTAACGACTGCCATGGCCACCCAGGAGCCCCGATATGAAGCCTATTGAGCATATCTGGGATGTCCTGGAACACAGGCTCCGTGCCATGGATCCTGCATCCACGAACAGACCAGCATTGGCGGCCGCTCTGCAAACGATTTGGTGTCAGCTGCGTCCAGAGGACTACCAGGGACTTGTCGACTCACTTCCACGGCGTCTCACTGCAGTTCGCAGGGCCAGAGGAGGCCCCACACGCTATCAGGTGACTATCCCATGACATTTGCTAAGTCAGTGTACATAGATTAAGCCAACTTTTACAGTCTAATGCCCTTCTTGACGCCAACTCTAGGCAGAGAGGTGTATTTTCTATTGCGCGTTTTTGTGGTGGTTGGTAAAGGCAATATGTTTATGCTTTATCAAAGCTCAAAATGTGCATGCAACACGCAGTATCAAATGCCCAATGCATAATGAAAACAACAAAAAATAGAAAGAATATTTACAATCAAAATTGCTTCACGTTCTGTTCACATAATCAGTAGCGAATATCATTTATACATTTAATTCAGTCAACATACGTTTGTCAGAAACATTGCTTTTGTAGGTTGAAAACAATCTTCCCACGTCACAAGAAGCGATAGATGCAAACTTACACGACGAGATGTGAGAAAATGTAAGGTCATTTTTATCATTACAATCATTAGCTACACTTTCGCCACTGAAAATTTTCGTAAGTGTACTGTACACATAAATTTGAAGTCTGAATTTGAATCGATCACTTTGTACAGCTTGCTCTTCGAGGCTATGCCTAAACTCCCAGCGACAGATTCCCGGGACATTCGAAAGTTCTCCACAACTGGCAATGAATCAGCAAGCGACAGACCCGTACTTCTAACTTCGTTATGGCAGTAGCTACTTTGCCGAAGGTAGTTTGAAGTACACCAGATTTTGCTGCACATTTCTACTCCTGCATGTTTTTTGTACTTATTGAAATAAATCTGTCTTATGGCTGTAGGTCATCTGAATAGTTACGGCTCGAAATAAGCGATATATATATATATATATTAGAATTTGTTTTATGTCGCACCGACACAGATAGGTCTAATGGGAAAGGAAAGGCCTGGGAGCGGGAAGTACGCGGCCGTGGCGTTAAATAAGGTACAGCCCCAGCATTTGTCTGGTGTGAAAATGGGAAAACACGGAAGACTATCTTGAGGACATCCAACAGTTGGTATCGAACCCGCTAACGTCAGGGTGCAAAATAAGCGATGTGTGACGCGATGTTACCTAGCAACCGTGAAGGCTGTGATGTGAAGTACTGATAGATGGCCATGATTGAGAAACACATTATCAAAGAGAGGCGTTAGAGTACAGATGGTCGATATGCTCTTGAAGGCTGTGATGTGAAGTGCTGATGGATGGCAGTCTTTAATCAAAGAAGCCTCATCTCCTCATACACTTGAGAACTGATTAATTCACTCGAAGTAGTTTCATATGCCCTGACTTAGTTTCCCCCTTTCGATGCACTGAATCCTATATTTGTCGACTCCAAATTCTATACAAAAATCTCTCGACAACGATGTCCGGCTCCATGGCTAAATGGTTAGCGTGCTGGCCTTTGGCCACAGGGGTCCAGGGTTCGATTCCCGGCAGGATCGGGAATTTTAACCTTAATTGGTTGATTTCGCTGGCACGGGGGCTGGGTGTATGTGTCGTCTTCATCATCATTTCATCCTCATCACGACGCGCAGGTCGCCTACGGGTGTCAAATCAAAAGACCTGCATCTGGCGAGCCGAACTTGTCCTCGGACACTCCCGGCACTAAAAACCATACGCCATATCATTTCGACAACGATTCATTAGTTGAGGGCGGATTTTGACATATCTGCATTTTTTGTTTCAAGATATAATATGCCCATAAGAAATAAAGACGACACATAAGGTACAGCCCCAGCATTTGTTTGGTATGAAAATGGGAAAACACGGAAAACTATCTTGAGGGCATCCAACAGTTGGCATCGAACCCACTACCGTCGGGGTGCAAAATAAGCGACGTGCGATTTGAAATCGCATGGCTAAGTTTTATAGTGCATATAAATACGTATCTACGGAATACGCGCACATTCTTGACATAGGCAAGTGTGTGTGTGGGGGGGGGGGAGTCACCAGTTACACCTCGCGGTCACAGTTGGTGTTTCTGCAGGGTAACGTACTGAGTGACCGATACAACGCACAGGTAGTTATCTCCATGCTACTGCCATTTCTTCAACAGGAGGGTGGTGTGCTATTTCAGCAGGACAATTCACGTCCACATACAGCTGCTGCAGCGCAACGTGCTCTGCGTGCTGTACAACAACTACCCTGGCCAGCGAGATAATCGGATCTCTTGCGAGTTGAACACTAATGGGACATGATGAAGCGAGAACTTACGCGTTCTCCAGAGTCTGCAAGAACCATTGCCGAATTGCATCGAAAGTTGCAAGATGCTTAGAACAATCTATCGCAGGATGCCATTTGGCACCTTTATGATCGTTGCATGCGCGAATACATTCCGGTAGAGGGAGGTACACTATGTATTCATGCGAATATTTGGGCACTCTTGACTGGGACATGTGTGGTTCACTTGGTCTGAATGTGTAATCATATACCGCAATGATGAACTACCTGTCACATCGCTTGTGAATGAAATGACCTTGTCCTTGAGGATGTTGCATGTTTCCTTTACCCGGCAGTGCAGTACTTGACGCACGAGACTTTCCCAAGTTTCTATTGAAATGTATCGGATAAATTTGGCTTCCTTGGGTTCAGTATTTTATGAAGATGCTGCTCTGCTTTCTCTATTTTCTTTGAATCTAGTAATTCTTGATGCTCAATAATTCTTTGCTTTACAAATTTTTTGCAGGTTTTGCAACACTCTTCGTAGACTTTGAGGTTATCTGGTGATGGATCAGCCAAAGCGATGTATAGCTTATTCAGTATTTGTGTCCGTGCTTTGTAGCAGGCTGCGTTGAACTCCGGTTGCTTTTTTTCTGTGTGTATGTGTGGCTTTACATACTGAATTGCATCCTGCATAGTTAGATCCAGTCCATGGACAGCTTTATCAGTGTTTTCCCTTTTGATCAATTCTTGTATAACGGAGAGATTTGCATTTTGAATTTGGCTGTGTCAATATTTCTTGTACAATATACTGTTTGAGGTCTTCAACTGTTCCTTCAACAAACTTGTGAGATTTATACATTTAGTTGGCTCGAGATAGAATATCTTTACCAAGTGGTAAATAGCAAAAGAAAATAATAGTTGTTTTGGTATAGGATTCCTGAACATCTCAAATGGAAACAGCGAATTCATAGATAGCTTTCGTGAATTACTGTGAGACGGTGTATTTTTGTAATCTGTAAAGGGTGCTGTAGACTGGCAGAGATAACCTTCTGGTTTTATATCTTTTAAACACCTGGCGTAAACGGAGTTGAAGGTTCTCACAGACAAGAGTTGAGTCTTCGGCGAGGAACTGGGCAGTTGTACATATTGTGTGTGTCTAGAATAAGTTATTATTTACGTGTATTAGATCAATTAAAGTGTAGAATATGTGTAATCATATGATAAGAGAAGAATGTGCTCTCCAAGTTTGAGGCGAGCTGTCCCAAAATGGAGCCAAGATTAACTCCATGTCTACGGCGCAGTCACAGGTCTCTCTTATTTAAATACCATGTTTTAGTTAGAATGTAAATGCTTGTCCCGTTAAATTACTATGTGGCGTGCGTAAAAATTAAGTGTATTGCAATATTGAGGCGAAGTGTCTATTATTCATGTCAGTGCGCGAAACTTTAAAAATGCGTTTAAATTTCTTTACAAAAATGTAATAGGCGAAGTTTTAAATATTGTCATCAAAATCAATTAAATAATGTTCGGGCCGATAAAAGTTATAATAATGATAACGATAAATGGCCGTTGTGAGCGTGATAATGTTAAATATCAAATTATCCAAAATAATAATATTCACGTCAGGATAAAATTTGAGGTGATAAATTATGTGTTCAGCAGTAACGTCAAGCGAGATTTGCGATTTATACCAAAATCTAGTGAAGTCTGATAAAGTTGTCATTTATTTTGGGAAACTTAAATTTTGTGACACCGTGTATTTGTAATACAGAAAATCACGGTATGCTATTTTGCTCATGAGGTGGGGAAAATCGAAAGTTAATTGTGAGATCCTTATAAAGTTCTTGGTCATGGGATTACTTGTATTTGAAATAGTTTTAAACAGGAGGAAATGGATTGTAATGAAATGAAATATTATGAGAATAGTTAGGAAGATATTAAAGGCAGAGTAAGCCTCTATTTTATGAGTGATGTATAATTAACAGGAGGCTGAAAATAAGGGGCCCTATTTTTCGACGGAGAGGAATTTTTGTGACAGGGTATATGTTAAGATGTAATATTTCTAAGACAGGATGTGTAAGATGACGATGTCCTGTAAGCAATCCAGAACAGTTGACACATTAAAGGTGGTCAAAACGAAGTGAGCGCATTGTAACGCCTATTTTAAGTACAAGTTGATGTTCTCCCATGATTACTATTTTTTTTATAATAGACCGTAGGTCTTGGCAATTAAGTCCAAGTGACGATTCTATTTTGTACCAGCAAAGTGCATTTTTGTGATAGCCGACCTCACGATCAAAGTACATTCTGACACACGGTCGAGGTAATACTTGATTATTGTACATTGAATTCTATTCTGTATTTTTACGAGAAGAAATTATCGCTGACTAGAAACATTGTGGGTGTGAAAATTGAATTTTATTAGAATGATAGTTTAGCTTGAGTAGATTGATGAAACGTTATTTCACTGGACAGTTCACGGTAATACATGTTTGGAACTTTGAGAGCCTCACACTTGAGTAATGCCGTGGATATCGTGATGGTGATGATTACTGTTTCCAGTGATATTACGTAAAATCAAATGAGAGTTGAGTTTGTTTTTATTTATCGAACTTCACTGCATGTGTTGAGATTGTAATGAGGAATAGATTAAACTATTCTGACATGTTGTTTAATTTCGATTTCACGCAGTTATATTTCCAGGTTCAAGTTTATTCTGTGGCGAATTTCATTTCATTGTGTTAGAGTTTCAACGAAAATTAGATTTATATATTCGGGATTTTGTTTGAAGTTTCGATTTCGCCTGACAGTATAAATGATGTGTGGATACCATAACGTTGGCTCAACGATAAACTTAGTATACTGTGTGTTTTATATAATTTAAGGATGAGTAAGCACTGTAGCGTAGGCTCAACGACAGGATTAGAGCGTCATCTGTATATAGTCAAGTCATGAGTTAGTCATTTTTGCGAATCGACTTGAACGATGTTAGTGTTTGCAGTAGTGAATACGGATGTGAAGGTATTAGCAGGTACTATTCAGGCCATGTTTCGACATAATTCTTACTAGCCAGAAAGTGCTCCCATGATAGCGTTGCATCAGTAGTGGCATGAATGTAAGGCTTGTCCCACTTGGAAACCTAGCTAATGGAGACTGATCATTACTGCTTAGCCGCGCGTGTTCAAGTTCGATGAACTTTCGTTTTTCGATTTTTATTTTCTTTACTTTTAGATTTATTTTTCGGATGTCCGATATCTTATGATAGTGCCGTGTGTTGACACTTAGTTGATTTATGCAGGATTTACGCTACGAATGCGGTTTCGATTCGCTAGCTGTAGATATATATTTTTATTTTCATTTTTCGTTATTCACTTTATTGTAGTTGAGACGTTGATCTACCGATTACTTGTAGTTTAGTTTAATGGGACAAGTGTACGTAAACAGATTTGTAATGGTAATCGTAGTTCTAGAGTACAGGAAAGATTTCCTTTTATGTGTTTTATATTGTTGACTTGTGTTTTAACAAACTTAACGACATAATTGTTTTATAACCTGAGAGTTGGCTTAGTAAGAACATTTTCAAGTGACTCATCACTTTTCTTTAACTTCAGTGTTTGGCATTTCTTCTAAATGCATAATGAATTAACATTTTCCTGCATTTAGCAGTTTTGTTCCTTCAGGACGACGTAACGTAAGATCCCCTCGGATAAAGTTGTTGTTGGTTCCTTCTGAACATCTGTTTGGGGTGATGCATGTTTCAGTATTGGGATTCTTCTGTAACTTAAGGGTGTCACGAGATGACAATACATGGTGGAATTTTATTTTTCATTGTGACAATTGCTGTTAACTTGTAATGAACACATTGCTTTCTAGTAATATTTCGCAACCTATCCAAAGCAACTGATAGTCGATTTGATTCGATGAAAGGTCCATTCGGGGGATGTTCCAAAATCCGATAGGCTAGTAGACTGGTGGATGACCTTAATTAAATGTAAATATGGAATTCTACTTGTTGAAGGTCAGATTTTCCACGGATCGTGTGGATTAATTCTCAGTTATAATTTGGATCAATGGTGCCCGATTTTCAGGTTTTATTCTCGTTTTCTGGTTTTTGCTGTCCACGAATTTTACACTACATTTTCATTCTTTGAAACATAATGTCAAACAGAGAAATATAAGACTTGCGTTATGCATTGTGACTACGTTAAACATTGTAAAATTATTAAGTGATTTTCCTGGCTAATTTAATATATTTTATTGTGATTAAAATTGAATAAATATTTTAATAAGCACACTTTGCTCCTTATTTAAAGTAGTTAGGCTCTCTTCTGAAGCCCATCGTTTGATCAATATAGTGACAGAAAAAACCGCTACGACCCCAAGAACTAAGAGTTCGATATTGCTCTATTGAAGCAGCCGAGGCCGACGACCAACGATGGAACGGTAAGTTCAAAGGTTCAATATCAAATGAAAAATCCCTGAGACATTGGTGACATCTAAATGTTGCCGGCTATGACATAACACCGATTCAACTTTTGGTGTTGAAACAATAACAAAAATGCGCACACCCTCATACTGTATATCGCTAATGATATAATAAATGAAGCATGCACTTCGCATTGTGAATAGTTGCGGTCAATAATGGCTGCGGAATATAAAACAAAACCTTCCTGGCTTTTTTAAGTTAATGGAGCGAAATTCTCTCCGCTTTAGAGAGAGCAGCCAAGGAACAAACGAGCACTGGTACTGAGGCGTGGAGTAGAAACTGCAGCGGATACAAAGAAATGGTAAGTATGCAGTCACGTATTTGCAGTAGAATGTATCTCGGGCGAGATCTGGCATCATTTGCTGAGAGTTGATATTTTGTCTACATTTCACGAATTCTCAACATTTACCTTTAAAGGACTGGTAGTGCTATACAAGGTTTTCGGGGATGTGATACGGCATACAGATTGCTATCGGATGAGCACTTCCAACACTTCCAAATAATAATAATAATAATAATAATAATAATAATAATAATAATAATAATAATAATAATAATAATAATATATAATATAATATAATATAATATAATATAATATAATATAATATTATTATTATTATTATTATTATTATTATTATTATATAGTTGTGGTAAAGTATTTAAATATGACTGTTAATCTGGTAATATTATTTCTTATTTGCATACAATAATCTGAATATAGAACAAAAAATTACGTTACCCAACTCCTGTTCAGTTCACTGTAGACTGCTAACTGAATTGTATAATAATTTCTAAGTTGCTGTATAAATTAAATGTTCATTATATGATGTATATTTTATATAAGATTTGATTCTAGAGACACCATTTCTAGTGAACGTTGAACAGCTAGTGACTTCAGCTTGCATTCAGATATAGGCATACATCAAACTTCCCAATCGCATGAGGAAATTTTGATGAGGGTCTGGAACTCCTGGACCACACCCACTATAAATTTGTCTTTGTAAGTATGCTTTCATAACATCCATTAATTTAATTTCTCTTTTCAGAAATCGTGACCGTCCTATGTAATATTACATTTTACTTGGTCGATTCATTTCTAGGCAGGTTTGCGTAATATTCTTTAACATTTTTGTACTCCGTTATCTGGTACAAATCATGCACACTTGTGCCCTTACCGTCATTGTGTAAATGTACTTTGCTGCTACGATCTGAAATAGGTACTAACTCATTGTGTTATTAGAGACATTGTGGGGAAAGTTACATTCACTTTTCGATTGAATTTATGAGAGGATATAGTCACGGTTTGTTTCGTCAAATTACCACCCAACAGTCCGCCTCCATGGCTAAATAGTTAGCATGCTGGCCTTTGGTCACAGTGGTCCCGGGTTCGATTCCAGGCAGGGTCGGGAATTTCAACCTTCATTGGTTAATTTCCCTGGCACGGGGGCTGGGTGTATGTGTTGTCTTCATAATCATTTCATCCTCACCACGACGCGCGGGTTGCCTACGGACGTCAAATCAAAAGACCTGCACCTGGCGAGTCGAACCCGTCCTGCGATCTCCTGACACTAAAAGCCATACGCCATTTCATCTTTTTACCACCCAACAAAGAGACCTCTACCACTTCAAACCAGAATAGTGGCTATCCTGAGTGCATTTTCAATCTGAATTCTGCATCTAAATTATCACTGCAATGTACAGATTACAATGGCCTAGCTGTGTAACTCAAGTGATAAATTGTTCACCAAGTATGTAGAAAATTACGTCCTGGAATCCCGGCGCAGTGATATGACAGATCAGTAAGTCAAATAATATATACCGAGGAAGTGGCTGTGCGGTTAGGGTCGCGCAGCTTTGTGCTTGCATTCTGGAGATAGTGGGTTCGAACCCCACTGTCAGCAGCCCTGAAGATGATTTTCCGTGGTTTCCCATTTTCACACCAGGCAAATGCTGGAGCTGTACCTTAATGAAGGCCACGGCCGCTACCTTCCCAATCTCCCACCCTTCTGTCGTCGAAAACCTTCGAAGTGTTAGTGCGACGTTAAACAAATAGAAAAAATAATATATTTTCAGGCAAAATTTTCTATACTGTAACGTTCTTAAAACCCTTAGTACCAAGCTCGATAGCTTCAGTCGCTTAAGTGCGGCCAGTATCCAGTATTCGGGAGATAGTGGGTTCGAACCCCACTGTCGGCAGCCCTGAAGATGGTTTTCCGTGGTTTCCCATTTTTACACCAGGCAAATGCTGGGGCTGTACCTTAATTAAGGCCACGGCCATTTCCTTCCCACTCCTAGCCCCTTCCTGTCCCATCGTCGCCATAAGACCTATCTGTGTCGGTGCGATGTAAAGCAATTTGTCAAAAGACCCTTAGGAGTAGAAAGGATCCTAAACACATACCATAATTACTTTGACGATAGTCATCTGACAGAAGTCGTATATCAAGGGTTCGGAGCAGGGTCTGCAATGCAGGCGGTCCGGACCCAAGGGCCTCCGCAAACTCCTCGCTAAAAATGGAAATAAAGTCAGGGTGGTTTTGTAAAATCAGTCGAAATAATTCGTTTTTACATTATTATCTTTTTCGTGGAGGAATTGCCACTTGGTTGCATCTAGAAACTGTTATTATACCTGTGTTGAATGTAACACAGCATAGCCGTGACGAATAGAAATGAATAGTGTGATGACTCCGTCTGAATCACATGTTAACAGACACGGTATACATGTTCTCCGCCGCCTGCAGCGCTGCTGTCGATATCAAGACCAAGTAGGCGCGCTTTTCGTCGGTTTAGAGCGGAAGTGTGTAAACAGTTTCTGGGCTTTTTCGGTAGTTTTATACGCACAAAATGTCTGGTGTTAACTTTTCGTCAACTGAAAAATGAAAAATATTAAGTATTTGAGAAGTCGGGCGTATACTTCGGCATATCCTTCAATTTACTACCGCATGAGAATATGCCAACAACTAGCTATGTCCCGGGTTACAAGTCGGGTTGTGATAAACAGTCAAAAGAAAAAAACATTTTTCAGCCCAAAGGATCCCACTCTGTTCTCCAAGTGCTCGAAGGATACTCCACGAAAATATCTGCCTTTGAGTGATAAAAGTCGTATCTGTGATCTGCATTTTATCGCCGATCTTATCCAAAACTCTGACAGTTTCATTATGGTGAAAAAGTTGGACAGAAACGCAAACTGGATCCCATAGCATTCCCACACTTGTTTCCAAATCTTCCATTATATTTATCCGAAAACATCATAGTAAAATGATGTCTACATCAACACCAATCTACTAAATCGGATGTTACTGGACTCCTCTAGTATTAGCTCTGTATGATCTAGTGCTGGTGATAACACAAAGTTAGTACTGATAATTTAATCAGCAGGAATTCGTCGTAAAAAGAGAAGCATCTCCAGAGGAAGTTCCTAGTAAGATTCACGATTACTTGTTTACAGATAAATTAAGTAGTTATAGCCTATAAGAATTACATGTCTATGACATACGTCTTTATTAGTGTACCGGGAGGTACACCCCAACGCCGCGCATTCAAAATCAGCGCCTAAATGAACTCCTCTATTGGTAAAACAGTGAAACTGAAACTACACCAACTTGGAACGTTAATCAGAAGATGTCACCACAGAAATATGATGTAATTTTGTTATTGTGCAGTTTCCTAGCCTGAGTGAATTCCTTCTTGTTTTGTTTACCATTCATCAAGAAGTTTGGACATTTTTGCACAGATGGCACCACAAAAAAACTATGATCATGCATCCTGGTGCAAAGTGAAAGAACTTATAATTTAAAGAAGTTTTGTATTTCTAGGTTTTTGTAACTGATTGATGTTCATTTATTTTTGGCTTGACAATATTTCCTTTTTATTTCCGCCACTTTTGAATCTAGCCAATCACTCATTTCTGTAATAAATTTTCCACCTATCACAGGCTTCTTGCACGATTCTGAGTGTTACTTTTGAAATCTATCAATAAAATTGAGAGGGTGTGGCCGGTTTAGTCTTGAATGATCTCGAACCTTCTCTGAGGCTTTATAAACTGCGGCTTTTCACATTTCTTGGCTAATTGATCCACGTCTATCTGAGTGTGTGTGTTAAGCAGGAGGCGGGCGGCCTCTTTCGTCGGCACCTAGAACATCTACAAGGTAAAGGCCACATAACCTTATTCCTTCTTGCGAACTCCGCAGTTTAACCCGAGGGAAAGGTCCGACTCTTCAGTATGTAACAACTTTTCTAAAATGTAACTTGCTTCCGGCTAATGTAAAAACTTATAAGGGCCGATGACCTTCGATGTTAGGCCCCTTAAAACAACAAGCATCATCAAAAACTTATAAAATCTTTTACTGTAAATCGGGGATAGAGAGTGATGTACCCTCTCGAGCTCCCCTTCATCTTGGTTTGATGTGACTTCGTTTTGTAACGGTTTTCTGCCTGTAATGTGTTAAAGTAATTTCTACACGAGTCACCTCAGTAGTTTGGGAATACCCCCTGTTTCATCGGCCTAGAGCCCCTTAGGCTTTTTTAGTGTTCATATCTAGGAGTGCAAGTCTACGCCTCCATTTAGTTTGTGTTTCGGGCCATTTACATAACCTGTTCTTTTCCGCATAGGCCCTATAGGTTGGGTACGAGATACCCCTTTTTCAAATTGTAAGTTGGGCCATGGAAGGCCAGAGTGTGTAAGATTTTTGATGTTGCCTCGAGGAGGCTGGAAGGAGCCTGTTAGCTCTTTTTTAAGTTTTGTAATTGTAAAGAGTGCCTCTGGAAGGCCAGATACTGTATTTAGGGAGCAAGTGCTCTGTGAATTAGGGGATTTCTGCTCTTGAATAAATTTATGCTATTTTGTAAATTTGGGCTGGGAGCTCAAGAATTGTAAAACGAGGGGCTTGAAGCCCAAAATCTGTCACGTTCACTAATCTTGTATTTTTCCTTGACTTGTTTTAGGATTGTCATTGTACCTGATGCTTCATTATTATGAAAAATTGTTAAGTTTGAAGTTCTGAAAATATAACCTTCAGTTTAAGTTTTAAATTAATTTTGATATTGTAGTTAGACCCATTCAAGCCCACACCTTCTTTCACCTCTGCGTTCCACAGATACCCCGGAACAATAAGAATAATGTGGCGAGCCTGCATATAATTTTACTGCGATATGTTTCGCAGCATGCACACTAAAACAGTTGACATCATTTTGGTTTTTTGGTTTTTTTACGTCGCTCCGACACAGATAGGTCTTATGGCGACGATGGATAGGAAAGGCTTAAGAATTGGAAGGAAGGGGTCGTGGCCTTAATTAAGGTACAGCCCCGGCATTTGCCTGGTGTGAAAATGGGAAACCACGGAAAACCATCTTCAGGGCTGCCGACAATGGGGGTCGAACCCACTATCTCCCGATTACTAGATACTGGCCGCACTTAAGCGACTTCAGCTATCGAGCTCGGTTTTTTTAAGTTTATGATAGTTGCTACAGAGTTTGATAATGCAGTCATTTTCGTGGCGATTTTCTGAAAGAACACTTAACGCAACTAAGCACAAACGTTTGAGATATTGATTACGTTACTGACGAACCAATTTCTGAAATTATGTCCTTAATGTCATTATTAACTGTACAATAATTCCTACGTATTTTTCACAGATTACTTTCAAAACATGAAACACAAAAACACAGCCGTCAGTCATTAAACACAATGTACAGTCCTGAAGCACAACAGTAATGAACACACGGTTTCAAAGGGTTTTTTAAAACTATAAATTCCGAATTAAATCACATCAATTCCCATTTAGAAACACATGTTCTGAGAGATCTGATCCCTATCTACCAGGGGCGGTGCGTAGTATTCTTGCAGGGTTGCACAACTCCCAATAATTTTGCACTTTATTTGTCGTATTTTCTTCTAATGTTTTAGTTTAATAAACCTAATACGCACTCGAAAACATTTTAAAATTAACAATCTTCGGTCTTTCGCTGTACTAATGCTTCGTAACGGACCAACAAACGCTGCTGGCTTCGAATCAAACTCAGGGGGTTTGCTTTCCTACGGCAACTCCCTAGCGGACAGCGCGGCGCAATGTACCGCAGCAGGGATAAGCCTATAAGCCTGCATAGCATTAGGGAACATGCTCGCCAGTTCCGGTCTCAGGGAGTTGCACGAGACTAGCAGTTCCAAGTGTTCCCGTTAGATTGCGCCACTCTGCGGAGATTACTTCATTCCTCCTTTCTACAAAAATGTGCAGATTTCATTTACGTTGCGCCGACGCAGATGTGTTTTATGGCGACAATGGGATAGGAAAGGCCCGGGAATTGGAAGGAAGCGGCCGTGGCTTTAATTAAGGCATAGCCACAGCATTTGCCTGGTGTGAAAATGGGAAACCATGGAAAACCATTTTCATGGCTTCCGACAGTGGTGTTCGAACCCACTATAATAATAATGTTATTTGTTTTACGTCCCACTAACTACTCTTTTACGATTTTCGGGGACGCCGAGGTGCCGGAATTTAGTCCCGCTGGAGTTCTTTTGCGTGCCAATAAATCTACCGACACGAGGCTGACGTATTTGAGCACCTTCAAATACCACCGGACTGAGCCAGGATCGAACCTGCCCAGTTGGGGTCAGAAGGCCAGCGCCTTAACCGTCTGAACCACTCAGCCCGGCGAACCCACTATACCCCGAATGCAAGCTCACAGCTACGCGACCCTAACAGCGCGGCCAACTTGCTGGATAATTTCTTTTCCACGCCATACCAGACCACCCACAATATTACCAACATCTTGCTTCAATGAAAAAGCAGGAGGGCAAATTTTCAATTCAAGTGAGGTAAACTTACTCGCCTTTTGACCCCAACGTGGCGGGTTCGATTCTGGCTCAGTCTGGTGGTATTTGAAGATGCTCAAATAGTCAGCCTCGTGTCGGTAGATTTACTGGCATGTAAACGAACTCCGGCACCTCGGCGTCTCCGAAAACCGTAAAAAGTCGTTAGTGGGACGTAAGAGTAACTGTAGTTACAGTGTATAATTAGCCTCTTATTCCTGGGTTGTAATTGCCAGATATTGCAGTGTTAGTAGGAATGTAGTTCATTACTTAACGACAACAGAGTTCCTTGTTACTTCTGTAAGCTATAAAAGTGTGACACTGGAAATGTTGTTGGAACACCCAACTTCCGATAGCACCAGCCGACACTGCTATCGACACCATCGCCGCGTAGTGAAGGAACATATCAACCAGCACAAGTCGTCACATTTCTGTAAACAATGCTCGCCCTTGCCGTCGCGACCTGCTCCTCTCAAAAGACGTGAACCAAATTACTTTAAAATAATATTATAGCAATAAAAATTGATACCGAAATACCACACTTTAGTTAGAAAATGATACTCTTTTGATCTGAGATTGTATCGTGCACAAATGTTGCTGAACATTTAACTTGTCACACATTTATTCGTTACGCCCCTAGTTCGGAGATGATGGTCAGAACATCCTCAATCTGACATCCCGTGAATGAGACTTTCGATGACGTCATGTGGTCGTTTCTAGCTTTCACCCTCTGTCCTCACTCTTGATATCTCGTCAGGGAGACAGTGACCTTGAGGGATCGTGTAAGTTTGCTTTCGGCTATTGTCCTTGACCCAAGAAACCAGACCATGGGAGTGTCACTGATATTTTGGAACTCTCGGCTATTTATCACCTTTCAACTGAGTACTATGTGACATCCAATCAGGCAGTTATGTCACCTCCCCACTTCACACCATGCAGTACGGGTCGTGTAGCTGTGAGCTTGCAGGTTCGAAACGCAACTTCGGCAGCGATTTTACGTTGTTTTCTGTTTTAACATCTGACCAATGCAAAGTTTAAGGCCGCTAGCTTCCCTCTCCCTTGTACGGGGGGAGAGGGGCAGTAGAGTATATCAAATACAGTAGAGACAATACGCGACACTTCCGGATTTAGCCTTGTTAAAATGGGAGACAAGACGCAAGTGGCGCTCCTAGTGGCGTGACCTGAAAATTCGTGCTAAATTCAAATATTAATGGAAATGTATATAGAAAAATGGATAAATAAATTACATCTAGAAAGAAAGTGTTACTAAGATATTAACTTCAAAGTTGCTAAAGCAATTCTGGATAAATGAATGAACTTTTTAACAGGTTAGTATTTAAAGACTCAAATTAGACATATAATCAAGATGTGAAATGGACTGCTGTGAAAGGGCTTGATCTTTCATTTATTCATTACTTTTTTAGCTTTAACATTCCTGCCTGAACGTTCACGGCTAGATTTGTCTTTTTTTCCTCATTTAAAAGCATTGTATCATCATATTAAAACACTTGTCAACCAAAAAATCGGCACATTCCTTACATACATGATTCAATGAATTTACATTTAAGAGCTGGACAATTTTCCTTTTAACTTGAAACCTACTAACAGAAAGAAAATCTATCAATTTAACCTCAAAAACATTCAAACTTTCCCCAATAAGCAATACTTGCCATAATGCCATTACATTAGGGTAAAGCAAATTTGCATCATCATATTGTTTCAACAAAATATGTACATTTCTTAAATCACCCATATTTTCTTCAGTGCTTGACAACGCATTACAGCATTCGAAATGGGGTAACTTGGAACACAACCAGCCACACACATATGCATATGTATTTTCCTGAATTAAATCAAACCCACAGATCACACCTACAACACATCGGTATTGAAAGTTAACTGCTGCACTATACAATAAAATAAGCTTATTATATTGTAAGCCAGTTAAAATGTGGGTTGCGCAGGTCAGAAGTTTAGGAAGTACTATAAAAATCTCTTTGTAACTGGAAGAATATATATGCAAACACAATATTTACTTACATTTTAACGAGGGAATCGGAAGAAAGACCGCGAATCCTTCTGCACTTCATAGTTATAGCAGCCAAACACAGCACACACTACTATTTATTATCTGCGCACTTTTTATCGATAGATTTGTGTACGGGTTTGAGGAGTAAGGAGGGAGCAACTCCGGTTCCGTAAGTACTGCCAACTGAATGGAAATGAAATCTGAATTGAATCGATAATATGATAAATCAATATGAATTTTGCTAAACCTTTGTTATCTTAAGCCAACAACTGTGTCACACACACATTATATAACATTTCTCGATGCGAATCTTATTCCTAGAGTGAATTCTATAGTTTGGCTTTGCTGTGTAAATAACAACAGTACTAGTACGTAAAGTGTACGCCAGATGTCGCACAGCGATGCATAAGCGATTCATAGTTTGTGTTTCAAAGGTTGCCAGTACGAATCTCGAAGATTGGCGAGGTCGACCAATTCAGCACCAGGCTGTAAATCTATCCAGAAAAGGTGCGCAGATAATACTTATGTCAACTTAATGCAAACGCATAAATAAGCCAAAAACTTCACAAACAAATACACGTGCTCTTATGACAGAATCAGTAACTCTCACGTCACTCCGCTAGAGAGAGTTCTAATCGCTATCGCTCGATATCTCTCAGAGTGTCGCGTATTGTCTCTACTGTATTTGAGTATATCTTCTGCTTATCACAAGAGGCAGAGGCTCTCATTTTGGAAATGTGAGTTGGTGACCGTGGGGTCCTGGGCTTAGGCTGGCATTGCTTCCGCTTACTGTGCCAGATCACTCACTCACTTTCATGTCCAATCTGTCCGACTCGTTGGCTGAATGGTCAGCGTTCTGGCCTTCGGTTCAGAGGGTCCTGGGTTCGATTCCCGGCCGGGTCGGGGATTTTAACCTTAATTGGTTAATTCCAATGGCCCGGGGGCTGGGTGTTTGTGCTGTCCCCAACATCCCTGCAACTCACACACCACACATAACACTTTCCTCCACCACAATAACACGCAGTTATCTACAAATGGCAGATGCCGCCCACCCTCATCGGAGGGTCTGCCTTACAAGGGCTGCACTCGGCCAGAAATAGCCACACGAAATTATTATTATGTCCGATCTGTCTTGGTCCACTCTTCTTCTCTTCCGACCCGGACGATATCAGGTTTGAAAACACTAAGCTGCCTCATTTTCACGTCCTTTCGGCTCTTTCCTTTCTTCTGCCGATACCCTCATTTTCGAGAAAATGACCTCTTCCATTCTTTATGCCAACGGCCGTAGCCGTGTTGAAACACCGGATCCCGTGAGATCTCCGAAGTTAAGCAACATTGGGCGTGGTCAGGAGTTGAATGGGTTGCCACGCGCTGTTGGTGGGGGTAAGGGAATGGAGGAGCGGAAAGGAACTGGCCACCCTACCGCACGTAAACTCCGGCTCAGGAACACCTCTGCGGAGGTTCGGACCTGCCTTCGGGCAGAATAACCCTTAGCTTGCCATTTTTTATGGAATATCCTTACATTTGGATAATGTCACTGGGTTATTCACGCCTTCCGCATGATGTAATCTTCTCCAAACTTGTTTTACGAATGCGCCGACGCATTCGCGCTAGCCCAATGCAGCGTAAGTCAGGCTTGGACATTTAATGATTTGCGAACCACGATTGGTCCTTGACCTTCGCGCAGACTACAAGAGATGACTCTGCAGGAGGTCATTGTTCGTTCACCCCTCACTCTTTCGTATCGTAAACCTGAATAACAGGCAGTGGCACAGTGCCGGGTTGAAAATCGTCATGGCACAGTCAAAGTTAACGAAATTAGTGCCTAACACTGTAGATGTAATCAAACATCTTTCGTTTCTTAGCACACAACATTAAAATTTTCAGGTGAAATTTTGGCTTTTTGCTTCTAGTGGTAGTGATAGTGGTGGTCATGATTATTTTTAAGAGGAAGTACAACTAGGGAACCATCCTCTATATAACACTAATCCGAGAGAAAAATAATGGAAGAGATCCGACACTTCGAAAAATGAAGGTATCGGCCAAAGACAGACAAGGGCCACGAACGGCGTGAAAATGAAAGGCTCCGTAGGTCTCGAGTGCTCTAATACCGTCTGGGTCGCAAAAGAACAAGAGTTGACCAAGAGAGGCCGGATAGGATATATGAAAGCGAGGAGCCGGGCATAAGTTCGTAGCAAGTGGAAGCAATACCCGAATTCAGATGAGGGCCCCATGGTCACCACACCACGCTCGCAAATTAAGATCCCCTTTTAGTCGCCTATTATGACAGGCAGGGAATACCGTGGGTGTTGTTCTACCGCAGTCACCCACAGGGGTTGTTTGCTTCTACTTACATGTGCGTGAAGAACTGTTTTCTGCCGGAGTCAGTAGCTCAGGCGGTTGAGGCGCTGGTTTGATCCTAGCTCAGTCCGGTGGTATTTGAAGATGCTCAAATATGTCAGCCTCGTGTTGGTAGATTTACTGGCACGTAAAAGAACTCCTGTGGGACTAAATTCCAGCACCTCGGTGTCTCCGAAAAACAGTAAAAGTAGTTAGTGAGACGTAAAGCCAATAACATTATTACACAAAATACAGATCCCATTTGACTGCGAGAATCTGTTGGCGCAGTTGAAAATACACTGCCGGGAAAACAGTGTTGTTTGTCCAAGCCTTGTCCCGTTTCCCTACGGGGTCGGGTATGAGGTGAGATGAATTTGTCGTGGCGGTTTTTTATGACCGGATGCCCTTCCTGACGTCAACCTCATCAGAGGAGTTAATGGGAGATGAAATGAATGACGTGATATATGATAGTAGGGAGAGGGTGAAACCCGGTGCCGGCACATAGCCTACTCCTGTCGAATAGCACCAAGGGGTCTGCTCAAGGCTTAACGTCCCCATCCGACGGACGAATCACCATCAACAGCGTCATATGCCCTCACTCCATATGAGCACTGCGGAGAGGTTTGGAATTTAATCCAGGCTTTTGGCACGCAATCTAGTGATTAGAAATTGTATACCACCACCTCCCCTACCCTGCCGGCCAACATTCTGATGGTGAAAATTTTTTCGACCAACGGGACTCGAACCGGCTAACCTCGGTGTTAGAACGTTTTAGACTTCAGCGCCTTAACGATCATGGCCACCAGGCGGGCTACTGCCGGGAAAACAGTAACAGAGAAAAAAAAACGCTTGCAAGAAGAAGTTTTACTTTTTTTTTACGGGAAATGTTCGATAAATTTCAAAAAATTGTTTAAAATTATTTAAGATAAGACTAGGTAAACAACTGATAGGGAATCTGTCACCTGGGCGACTGCCCTAAATGAACTTGTCCTTGAGGTGACTGACTGAAGTGCGCCGTGTTTGGAAGGACAAAATCTGATGTCTAGTATCGGACATTTCGATTAAATAATTTATTAATTTATTTCAAGTATTTTATGAATCTTTTGAGTAATGTTATTTATTTTGAATATTTTCATTAATGATATATTTTATGATATTCAAGAAATTATTTAGTCATCAAATAGGTTACACAGTTGTAGTGTGGAACCTTCAAAACCGTTACACCGTCTATTCAGAAAATCATGTTGCTACAAACAGTTCCTGAAATTAATTCACCTTATATTCATTAATTTAGTTTCCTAATTTTCGTGTCAAGGGACAATAATTAATTAACTGATTCTTAAACTATAACCCTAATATAATCCTGCAACATAGAGGTAGAATTTCCAAAATTATCTGAATAAACGCGCCTGTATGCGGAGAGGCATTATTAATAGAAGAAATAGTGATATTAATGAGGGTACTAGTGGCAGCAGTACTGTTGTTTTAAAGTTTACCAGAGGAAAAATGATTTTGACTGCTTGAGCCTCGCATACCTAATAACGTGGAGAGAGAACAGAAGTTGTAAGTCGGACAGGAAAGAGCTGGGGCTTCCGAATTCCTAATGGGCTGGAAAATGATACACATGCACGCTCTTGTCGTTTCATGTATGGCAACGAAGACATCTCGAACATAGCATCCGCAGATTTTGTTTTATCACCTCTGTATTTCATGTGTCTTGACGTAGAATTCGTCTATAGTGTCGAGATCCTAATTCGGCGCTCCGTTTCGTGCCGAGGACTTAACTCTCGTCTGTGGGAATCTCCACCTCCCCCTTAGGCCAGGTGTTTTAAAGATATGAAACCCGAAGCTTATCTCTGCCAGTCTACAGTTCCCTTTACCGATTACAAAAATACACCGTGCCGCAGTAATTCACGAAAGCTATCTATGAATTCGCTGTTTCCAATTGAGAAGTTCAGGAATCCTATACTAATTCAATTAATGATTTTCTTTACTGATTATGATAGATGTCGTAACTACATTGTATCAATAGCTAATTGAGCCTTCATTTGTCACTAACCAGTTGGTAAAAATCTTCTATCTCGAGCCAACTACTTTATAAATTCCACAAGTTCATTTGAAAGAACACTTGATCACCTCTATCTGATGCCGCCCGATTCAGGTCCACCTTCGCGAACTATGACAAAATGAGTGAGTTACTGTCTGAGGTAGGGGTATTTAAAGACTTTCTAGGGACGCTTTACTTGTCGTGAAATATTGTGGTGTAATCATACTGGACCGAATTCTTCGAAACTCACCCCAAACATTCCACCTAATTTTCAAGTCATGATGGTGTAGTCTGCTAATTTTTTCGTTCCTTTAACGGGCGTAATTAAATACATTTCTACCCTGTGGACTTTAGCTTCATCAAATATTTCTTTAAATTCTTAATTACTTATTCTTTGTTAATGATAGTGCCGAAATCTCTCGCATTGAGAGTTATTATCTAGTTCATTAGTAATTACCCGAGGTCTGCCGATGTGTTCCGACCTCGTTCGAATGGGTGGCTCGCTTCTCACTTCGAGTTGTCACGCCACGAACTGTGAGATGAGCTTGCAATAAAGAATTACGGTTGCACTCGTAGTTGCATCTTGTAGTTGCAATTTTCTAGTTGCAGTATTTAGCTAGGTAGAATTATGGGTTCATATTCTGTCAGAATCGGGCTTCATTTCTTTGTACTTTTAAACAAATGATTCGTGAGCACTGTTTCGGAGATTACAGTCTGAATACTATTCTGATTTTATACTTCCTACATATGCCTTTGCTGGCGAGATGTAGTGTCTACAGTGCACTATGTCTTCTGGAATGGGCTATATCAAATTTGTTACTTTCATTGACCTGTCTCAGTCTCATCCTTGGCTTTGACAATATGAAAGTGACTGAGGTATGAGTGATGCTAGTAATACCATTCCTTATGCAGCCAGTCCCTGTTATGAATGGTGTGAAAATATCGCTCATAGGGTCGGTTGGTGCATGCATTTCAGTGGGCTTGGTAGACTGATATGTAATAGCAGCGGCTGGCTCGGTGAGGAAAGCAACGGGAAACTACCTCACTCCTCATTTCCCTAGTACGCCTCTTCAGTGACGCCTAGGCTATTTATGACCGCTGTTGGCGGAGTTGCAGAGGATCAAACCAGCCTTCGGGCTGAATACCCAACATACATACATACTTCCCACAAACAATGAATCACCCGGCATATTTCAATAGATTGTTCCCAGATAATTAACTTCACAAGTTTTACAAATTAACTCACAAAGAAATAGTTGAAAACAATATGTAGATACAGACAAAAATAAAGATAAACGGCGAGCCAGTCAGGAGTCGATCACACACACACACACTGACTTCGTTGAGACAGGTTGGTGGACTGGTCGGGGTCGCCAGTTTGTGTGTCGAACCTCTTAACACCGAGCTCATGACCGGCTCCATGGCTAAAAGGTTAGCGTGCTGGCCTTTGGTCACTGGAGTCCCGGGATCGATTCCGGGCCGGGTCGAGGATTTTAACTTTGGTTAATTTATCCGGCTCGGGGGCTGGATGTTCGTGTTCGTCCTAAATGTATAAGTTCAATTTATTAAAAGTCGATTCATAATTAATAATCAGAAACATACAAAATTGTCAATTCATAATTAATAATCAGAAATATACAACATTGTAGCTGGCTAAATGGTCGTTACGAGTGAAGGCCAAAATTAAAAAAAAACACCGAGCCCAACCACGAACAACCCCCATACACATTCGAGCCAGTCAGTTCAGTTCTCCAAGGTTATGCAGCGGTTGGCGGACCAGTTCGACTGTGAAGGGCACCTTTCAATGCATCTAGACACAGTCGTGAAATCCGAATGCTTGTAAACATTGGATATGACTGGAAAAAGTGGGCTGGAAGGCGACAGAACGAGAGAAAGAAACTAGAAAGGCGCTGAGGAAAATTCTGGGCCCAAAGATGAAAATGGGGAGAGGACACTCAGACCTAACATAGAATTGTGCCAGAAGGTAGAAGTGTTTGAACTGAGAAATACCAGGTGAACGCATAAGGTTTCTCCGGTTTTCTGGTAAAGAAAACACGTCATTTTCAAGGAAAATTCACTTTTTGTTTGTTCAAAATATGAATAACATGCCAGAAAAACTGCTTGACTTTTGCGGAAAAACATTCGTCGAGCCATTTTCCAACTTCCTCGAAATTGCTGCTCTGCGAGCGCGTGCCCCATTGATGCGAAGAGGTGATATACGTCGCCAAGTCGGGGCAGTACGGCGGGTGCGGAAGGATGTCCCATCCAAGTGATTTCAAGGTGTTTTTACTGGTTTTGCTGTGTGAGACGGTGCATTGCCGTGTAACAAAATCACTTTGCCATGTCTTCTGGCCCATTCCGGTTGCCTTTCAATCAATGCGTGATTTAAATTAATCATTTTGTTGGCGATAGCGTTGTGCATCGGTTCCGCCGGGCAATTGCTCGTCTTCGCACTTTTGTGGTCTACCAGAGCGCGCTGTCTTTCACATTAACATCCCCACGCTTAAGTTGTCGAAACCAAGTCTCACATGTTCTGTGTTCACCATATGTTTCTACCAGCAAACTATGAACTTTCTACAGCCTTTTACTTTTGATTAAATAAGAAAAGCAATTCGTGCTGCAAATGTTCTTTTTCAGGCACAAACGTCAACATGATCGCTGAACGACACAACACAGGCGCTAGTGTTGGGCGGACTCAATTTGCGTGTGTTGGTAAGTTAAGGCCTCTACACACGACCCAATCTGCTGGGCCCGATCTGCAGTAGGCTGGCTCGCTCTGACCTGGAAACACGCATGATCATGGCTCCTTCATTTTCTAAATTTCAAAAAATAGGAATTGCATTGACTTTGTTGTCATTGAAGTCGATACGAAAGAGAAAATATTGGGCTAAAAGGTAGTTATTACAGAGAAAGAAATTGTCATACAAATATTATGAAGGAACTAGAATCATTCGATTTTAGAAATTTTCTGCGAATGGATATCGACACTTTCAATGCCCTGCTCTACCTGGTGGCGCCTTTAATAAAGAAACAAGACACTATAATGGGGGAAAGTGTGAGTGTTCAAGGGCGATTAATCGTGACTCTAAGATGTTTAGCTACTTCAGCGAGTTACAGAGATTAGCAATTTAGTGCAGCCGTGTCACAGCTTTTTCCCGGCTCCATGGCTAAATGGTTAGCGTGCTGGCCTTTCGTCACAGGGGTTCGATTCGCGGCAGGGACTGGAATTTTAACCATCATTGGTTAATTTCCCTGGTACGGGGGCTGGTTGTATGTGTCGTGTTCATCATTTCATCCTCATCACGACGCGCAGGTCGCCCACGGGAGTCAAATCAAAAGACCTGCGCCTGGCGAGCCGAACCCTTCCTAGGATCTCCCGGCACTAAAAGCCATATGCCATTTCATTTGATTTTACCACAGCTTTTGTCTAAAATCATTCCATAAACATTTTGCGCTATTTTCAATAGTCTGAAGGGATACATAAAAGTAAGTAATTAAAATATATATTTCTTTAATGTAAGAGTATTTATTTCTGAAATTACGTATGAGTAGAAAATACGAGAAGAAACTAACCTAAAATTATAAACTAAATTAATCTAAACTATATTATTGTATATAGTGAACTACTAATCTAACTGAATCTGCTCACTGCCCTCTGACACACGTCACACGTGCTAGGTGGCGACGAGGCAACTGATAGCTTATCGGCCGACTTCCGGAGTGTAAGTTGGGAGATTGTGTGGTCGGCCCGACCAACCACCCGACATGAGTTTTGTCGGCGAATCTGGTCCCAACAAACCTACACACCACCCAATCTGCAGGGACCCTGCAGATCGGGCCCAGCAGATTGGGTCGTGTGTAGCGGCCTTTAATGTCAGACGAATAAACTGACGAATGTGTCAAATTATTAACCGACAACAAACAAAAGAATCCTCGGCTGCTTCGGTTCGCGCAGCTTGTTCCGGTTCATCCCGATGTTACCCGACGAATCAAAGACAAGCACACGCGCAACTGGCTGACACACATGCCGGCTGTCAAGCTGGCGTTAACACATACTGCAAGTAGCTGCAGTCAGGCTCTTCGAATGAGGTTACTCTTTCATTAAAGCCGGAAACGCAATGCAATTAAAAGAACGAAAGTAAATGTAAAGTGGCCAAAAGTATTAAGCATTGAGTTAAATGGAACTACTTACAATACCCAAGCTGTAAACCATATTTGTAAAAATAAAAATAAAAGTATACTGTTCCAATAAGCGTACACACAGAGGACATAATATGAACAACACAAAATAACCGTCGAAGATACTCTCTGCTACAGTCAAGTATATTTTCCGATTTTAACACACGGTTCGATTTGTCCAGTGTAGGTACAGTTTTTTCATCATGTAAAATTCGCTTATTTTCCGACGTATCACATCTTTTGTGAAGTCGCCTGTTTCGATCCTTTTCTTGTGCACTGTTTTCTTGCCATCAGGTGTAGAAAAATGCAAACGACCCTTGGCCATAGACGTCTTCCCTTCCGCTAAAATACGTTTCACCAGTGACTTTGAAACCCCTGTTGCTTCACTTGTTGAAGCCATTACATTATCATTCAGTTTATGAACTGTTTTCTGTTCTCGTAAGTGAGCAGCTACGTTATATACTATTTCTCTGGCTTGTCCCCTTACAGGCTGTCCAGATTTGCTACGAGACTTCGAAGTAGCAGCCATAACTACTGTACATTCTGCAACCTTACCAATTAGTAAACCAAACATTCAAAAGAAAAGCACAAACATCAAGAAGAAAACAAGCACAATACTTACCGAAAGGCAGTAGCATAAAATATGAAGCGTGGAAGGCAAAGCGAGAATTAAAAAGGCCAGGATCTTACATAACTTTGACAGGTTGCCAGGTAAATATTGCTAGCTACTAAATGACACACCAGATAAATTTGAAATGAAGAAATTTACTAAGCAAATGTAATTTGAAAATGGTATAAAATAAGAACAATAAAAAATATATAATTCTTTTTCTGAAATTTAAAAATGCAATCAAGCTAGACGAGGAAAACAGTATTTTAAAATAAAGTAGAAATTAAGGAAAAATGAAGCTCACATAAACATAGGCTTCCGCCGAAATTAAGGTTTGAAAATTCATTAATAACTCATTACCTTACATATAGAAACATTAAAATTGGTTGCAACCGATATGCGGGCCCGCGATATAAAATCACTTTAAAACTGAAATTTGCTACACTACAAAATTCTAAGTTACAAGACGCACACAAGGACACACGAAAAAGAAGAAAATTTAGTGGCTCAAACCGCGAATAAACATTACACTAAAGAAACGAGCTAGATGAAAACACAATAAAATAATAGTGCACAGCAACCCCAACAAAATGAAGTATATTAAAGGAAATTTACAATTAACGGTGCACTCATAAAAATAATAAAGGACACCGAAAACCAAACAGAAGCTACCCGTTACCGACGCGAAGCCAAGATCCCATAATAATCATCAAAGCCACCCAAAATATTAACGTATCATCAGATAAGATAAGAAGGGGTGACATGACGTAATAAAGACAAAAGCAAGGAACCCAAACAATGGGAGAAAAGATAATAAGACAACGAAAGAAAAGTCCCATTATTAAACTTAATTTCGACCAGCAAATCTCAATTTTAAGATTTTAAGTTATTAAAATAATAATAATAATAATTATCATTTATCCAAGAGGTGATAGTGCCAGTTTATATTAGCCTTACTTAATTAAATCACCAGCGATTTACATACTTTAGAACAGAGGGGGCCGTGGAATGCGCTACGATGCGAATATGAGGTGTCATTAATTGAGGCCCGTAACAATGCGATAATCATAACGTACAGATAACCAGCCACGAAGGCAATAGGACAAAATTAGACAGCAATATCAACCAAACAGGACAACACTAAGGGAGAAAACACGCACCGAAATGAATTACCAAAAAATAAAAGTAATAATAATAATAATAATCGCCATCATAATGAATATCAAGAAACACAGTTGGCAAAAATGCACCCCGACAAAAACGTAAGATAAAATCACTTACACAAAATATCACCTCATAGATGCATAACTAGCGATCCTCGAGCTCCCTACATTACATTAAATTTTCTTTTTCAAATGCATTCACTTCAAATATATATCAGATTTTGCTTACAAGGTTAACCAATACCAAAATAGTCGTTTATAATGTTGCTCATGTCCAAGATGAAATTACTCACACTAGTGCCTGAACGACTGGGATCCCTTCAATAAATTATAATTTTCAGTACTTACTTGAGTTAAGGTATCCAAACTTACAAGACACTTAAAACATTTCATGCCGATAATGGTTACTCACTGCACCAAGTTTACATGTTACATTAAGAACAAAAAAAGGGTTGGAGCACACTGGATAACTTTGAAGGAATAATAGGGCCTAGCCCTCACATTATGTTTAACCGCCGGAGTCAAGCTCCATTATAATAGCTTTCCCTTCTCGCCAAACCGTCTGCTTGGGAGCTCCATACAACACAGCCATCTTGGAGAGTAACGGCAAGCTGACTACTGCCGACTACTGAGCTCACACCGAGCTAGCCGAGAGGCAGTCCCATAATTCAATGCGTGCACCGCGAAAATGCGCAGAAGTACAAATGATAATTCGGCGCACTACAGAGTTCAGTCAAATGCCTGACAATAATGGATAGATAACTTGAATTAAATTGGTCTGGTAACTTCCACAGTTAGGAAACAGTTCCAACAATGACCGATAATACAGATAACGGCTGGATACACAAGTCGACATGACAGATGAATAAATAAATACACTTAGATGCTTTGATGTAATAATTCAGTTATGTCCCGTAAATATTAGTTCCCATTTTCACATTACAGTTCTCCCCTCCCGAAGCTAGAACACAGGGGAGGCGCAAGTCCAAAACAATGGATAGCATGCCAATGGTATAATTTCAATGTCCAAACAAATCTTCATACGTTGGATACAGGAAGAGGGACACCAAATTTTTTTCCAGGTTCAAATAACAAGGAATGGTCTTACTTGGTTGCAGGAATGTTGACCTTCACACAATACTAGCAGATTACATGTTGAGTGTGAACAGAATGGGATGCAACGTGGCCAGCGTCTCATCACACACCACACAAGTTGACAGTACATTATTCAGCACATTGATCACACCAGTACCGAGCGCAGTAGGGAACCACAGATATCACACACATTAGATCTCCGATCAGCAGATGCATGGGTGCTCGCGCGCGCCAATAACTGGAACACCACACACAGGAGCAGAAAGAGAGGGTCCAAGTGCACATAGCAGACCATAATAAACGGAAATGATTCAACCACTAATGTTGGGGACCACAAAATTTTTCCAACTAGGTTTCCAGGACACCTTAGCAATATTTCATTAAGTTTCGAGGAGTTACACAAGTTCCACATGTCCAAATTTACCAGCGATAATAGCTCCAATTTTGCACCCGAATTAAACATATAAGTAACACCGTTAACGTCATTATACCAGACCACATAGTTTGCATCGGCATTTGAAGTATTACCAAAATAACGAGGTTATTTTACATTCTTTTGTTGACTAGTAAGCAAACATACACAAGTTTTTTGAATTACCAATTTATGAGTTATAGTATTATCCATCCAACCTTTGAATAAGACTTACATATTAAGAAAAGTGAAAAATAACTCAACTGAAATATTCCAAGACTTCAATATACTAATATCGAGACTAATCACAAGAGAACAGAAATGTAATTTTGAATATTTCAGGTGGCTCATGGAATTCAGTGGCAAGTTACAGCGGTTTTAGTCCCAGCAAGTTAAGTAAAATTCAATAGACTCAGCAAATTGATAGGTCGAAGACCATTATAGATTACACATTCTTTTACATGAAATACTAGCATACTTCCACACATTACATAATTCCACAGGACAGTACAGATAGCAGAAAGATCGTTAAGACCAAGAGCAGGAAAGATAAATGACCAGGGGGAATCAGGGAGGTAACAAAGCAAAAGGATATTACTAAATGGAGGCAGCAGAGCACATACTGACAAACCATGTACAGAAAACAGGTAGCCCAGAACATGAAGATTAAGAAAACAGCAGACGCAGAGGCAGAAACATTCACAATAAACAACCATCCGCAACCGTAACGTAGCAATCACATGGATAATCGATCCACGATAAGAAGCAACCATGGCAATAACTGGAGACTTCGCATGCATAATAACAGATGGTGGGGAGATCTCAAAGTGTGTCCGCAAGAGATTACCATGCAACCATTACCAAGGTCAACAACTACATGACAGCCAACAATTACAGTCAGGACGATAGAGAACAACTGACAAGACATGGAAAAGATATTACATCAAACGGAACCAGCTCAACGCAGCATAACAAGGGCCAAAATTCAGGGAAAGTTACCTCTCCATATAAATAATCTTTGAATATACTGAGCACAGGTGTATTATCACAACCATCAAGTGTTCAGAAGAACCTCTGGATAACCCAGGACTAATAATATGGTGGCAAAACAACAGTCCACCCTGTGTGATTAGGCCAATCACCACAGACACCCTACCAGCCAGTCGGAATACACGGGATATAATAAAATATAAACGATGAAGAAGTGATAGATTACACGATGACAAAGCGCATAAGTTGATGGAGAAGAACCTTCGGTCAATCAGTTGGGTCCCATACCCCAACGACGGACAAGGAATTTTAGCGACAGTGCCGGATTTACACCAAATGATCCCATACTCACTGGAATAGAACCCAGAACAGTCAGATGACAACCAGGCAACAATATAGTGTTGCAAAAACATGCAGGGTAGAGCCAGAAGCAACTGAATTACATGGGATTACCTTACTAAACCAGATGAGGAACTACGGAAGGCACGAACAAAGGGATACCGTATGCAAATAAGATAAAACGGAAGACGTTACACAGTGACGGGCACCAGGTACAAGGAAAATTTATCGTACACAAATTTTTCACAATAACAGCAGATCACATACAGTATCTGATCCACGGATACAAATCAGAAGCGACATAAGCTCTCATACCACTAGACATCAAATGAAGACATGATCAGGACAGTGTACATTCACAAAATGACAAGATTTACCAATTACACTCCCATAACCCACAGAAAATGAACAGGAAGGAAGATTTACTACAGAAGGTTAATTTCAGAACAGATTCCACCATAATTAGATAAAGAACGCCACCAGTAACAACACAACAATTGCGAAACTCACAACCAAAATCCCAACATGAAGACACAGTAAAAACGAAGGGTCGTTTAAGCGATAAGCCAGCTGTACTCCACACTAGAACTCAGAAATGAACCCACACAACTGCCATGAAGTACCAGTAACAACACATGGGTAAAGCGACGAGAGATAAGGATGATCAAGAATCAACACATGGAGCAACCAACCAGGACTAGCAATGAAAAATCAGGAAGAATGAAAATTCACTCAAGCACATGGCCAAAACTGATATCATTAACCAGCACCAGAAGATCACACACATGCGTGACACTAGTCACACCTAATGAGCAGCAGAGAATGAAACCCACAGCAAGAGTTTAGTACACAGACACCTGACAGAAAATATGCATGGGGAAGAAGCTAATACACAATGACTACAATTAACCAGGCCAAATAAACCACAGATTCACAAAGAAATTAAGACCACACCTCATTACAACAAGACCACATGAGTGAAGTACATGCACACAGCAGAAAAGGTGAATAAAAGGCGATGAGTAGTACCAAAAGGACTAAGACATGAATAACATCAGGTACAGAAATTAATCACTCCACAACAGAACTGACAGAGCTACCTGACATGGACACATCAAATTAAAAAGATAATACCATCTCAGATGAACCATACAGACGTAGCCTATCACCGTTCAATCAGGAAAAGCTTTTCAGAGTATATGACAATAAGAAGACTGCCCAAGCTTACACAAATAGCATTTAACACAACAGTTCCAAGTGAGATTCCCATCAATACACCATAATCACATGACATAATTATCCAAGAGTTCAATACAGACCTACAACAACACCATATCAAGAACGGGAACATGCACAAGACCACACAAGGTAAAATAGGAAGAAATCCCACAGCACATGACCCAGATACAAACCAATATAGGCCTACATAAGTAAGAATCACCAACACATGAGAACTCACCACATTAAATAAACTCAGAATAATAACACATGACACATCGTAACCTGGACAAGGCAGAACGGTAAAAATAAAAGTGGAAGGAGCGAGTCACCATGGGTCAAGATTGTAAATCAATTTCACATGTTCAGGCCAAACAGCGAGGTGGGTACACAGTCACTGCAAGAGAAAATTTTATTACAATACAAATTCATATCAGACACTCTGGACCATGGATGAAACTGGAATAAAAACATCACTTAGAATTTAAATCAGGGTCACAACAGCAGTTCCAAAACCCAACACAAATTAATCCAAGTAAATCCCACCAAGGACAGGCACTGCAATTCCAGCAAGGGCTAGTATACCAAGAAGCTGCAGATAACAAGGTCAAAGAACATCACATCATTAAGGTAAAATGTGGAAGAAACTTTCAATTATTAAATCAGAAAGCAGATTAAGTAAATATTTCAAATTAATTATTAATAAAGGAGAGAATGGTCTTCAACTTACCCCTACATGGCAGGTATAGAATAAGCAGACCCCAAAACCAACAGGATTCCATGACCACGGAACATGGTAAATAAAAGAAGCAGCAAGTGCACAGATACAGAGCCACGCCATACTCCAAGGCCAAGAAGGCAGCAACAAGCAAGTCTCGATCAAACATGAAACATACATAGGAAGGAATTATTTTGGTCCATTTCAGTTTTACAATTTTTTAGTTTAAAATGTTGGTCACTTTTAGCAGCCAGCAATACTGACCCGGGCAACTTATAAGGTTGTTAGAACAACAACAACAACCACGCTCTGCTACCACTCACTACTGCAACCTTACCAATTAGTAAACCAAACATTCAAAAGAAAAGCACAAACATCAAGAAGAAAACAAGCACAATACTTACCGAAAGGCAGTAGCATAAAATATGAAGCGTGGAAGGCAAAGCGAGAATTAAAAAGGCCAGGATCTTACATAACTTTGACAGGTTGCCAGGTAAATATTGCTAGCTACTAAATGACACACCAGATAAATTTGAAATGAAGAAATTTACTAAGCAAATGTAATTTGAAAATGGTATAAAATAAGAACAATAAAAAAATATATAATTCTTTTTCTGAAATTTAAAAATGCAATCAAGCTAGACGAGGAAAACAGTATTTTAAAATAAAGTAGAAATTAAGGAAAAATGAAGCTCACATAAACATAGGCTTCCGCCGAAATTAAGGTTTGAAAATTCATTAATAACTCATTACCTTACATATAGAAACATTAAAATTGGTTGCAACCGATATGCGGGCCCGCGATATAAAATCACTTTAAAACTGAAATTTGCTATACTACAAAATTCTAAGTTACAAGACGCACACAAGGACACACGAAAAAGAAGAAAATTTAGTGGCTCAAACCGCGAATAAACATTACACTAAAGAAACGAGCTAGATGAAAACACAATAAAATAATAGTGCACAGCAACCCCAACAAAATGAAGTATATTAAAGGAAATTTACAATTAACGGTGCACTCATAAAAATAATAAAGGACACCGAAAACCAAACAGAAGCTACCCGTTACCGACGCGAAGCCAAGATCCCATAATAATCATCAAAGCCACCCAAAATATTAACGTATCATCAGATAAGATAAGAAGGGGTGACATGACGTAATAAAGACAAAAGCAAGGAACCCAAACAATGGGAGAAAAGATAATAAGACAACGAAAGAAAAGTCCCATTATTAAACTTAATTTCGACCAGCAAATTTCAATTTTAAGATTTTAAGTTATTAAAATAATAATAATAATAATAATTATCATTTATCCAAGAGGTGATAGTGCCAGTTTACATTAGCCTTACTTAATTAAATCACCAGCGATTTACATACTTTAGAACAGAGGGGGCCGTGGAATGCGCTACGATGCGAATATGAGGTGTCATTAATTGAGGCCCGTAACAATGCGATAATCATTACGTACAGATAACCAGCCACGAAGGCAATAGGACAAAATTAGACAGCAATATCAACCAAACAGGACAACACTAAGGGAGAAAACACGCACCGAAATGAATTACCAAAAAATAAAGGTAATAATAATAATAATAATAATAATAATAATAATAATAATCGCCATCATAATGAATATCAAGAAACACAGTTGGCAAAAATGCACCCCGACAAAAACGTAAGATAAAATCACTTACACAAAATATCACCTCATAGATGCATAACTAGCGATCCTCGAGCTCCCTACATTACATTAAATTTTCTTTTTCAAATGCATTCACTTCAAATATATATCAGATTTTGCTTACAAGGTTAACCAATACCAAAATAGTCGTTTATAATGTTGCTCATGTCCAAGATGAAATTACTCACACTAGTGCCTGAACGACTGGGATCCCTTCAATAAATTATAATTTTCAGTACTTACTTGAGTTAAGGTATCCAAACTTACAAGACACTTAAAACATTTCATGCCGATAATGGTTACTCACTGCACCAAGTTTACATGTTACATTAAGAACAAAAAAAGGGTTGGAGCACACTGGATAACTTTGAAGGAATAATAGGGCCTAGCCCTCACATTATGTTTAACCGCCGGAGTCAAGCTCCATTATAATAGCTTTCCCTTCTCGCCAAACCGTCTGCTTGGGAGCTCCATACAACACAGCCATCTTGGAGAGTAACGGCAAGCTGACTACTGCCGACTACTGAGCTCACACCGAGCTAGCCGAGAGGCAGTCCCATAATTCAATGCGTGCACCGCGAAAATGCGCAGAAGTACAAATGATAATTCGGCGCACTACAGAGTTCAGTCAAATGCCTGACAATAATGGATAGATAACTTGAATTAAATTGGTCTGGTAACTTCCACAGTTAGGAAACAGTTCCAACAATGACCGATAATACAGATAACGGCTGGATACACAAGTCGACATGACAGATGAATAAATAAATACACTTAGATGCTTTGATGTAATAATTCAGTTATGTCCCGTAAATATTAGTTCCCATTTTCACATTACACATTCAAATGACACTCTCACTAGAATAACATGGTACACAACACTATATAGCTGAAAGACTGGGCTGCCGTCAATTATTTCGCTGCTGAGCGGCTTTAGATGTGTGTGTGTGTGTGTGTTGGCATACTAGTTGCGCAACTGCCGATACTTCTAATTCTGTTTTTTACACAGTCAAGAATTTAGTTTATTCACCTGGTTAATGTGCTCCGTAATGAGTAATGACCCTTAAAGGTCGCTAGACAATACTGTTCAACACTATATACATAAAAAAAAAACATTTACCAATACAGTACACGCTACAAGCGAAGGAATTATAGGACTATAATTAATACAACTAAAGAAAGAAATGCGAATAAAACTGACAAAATAACAAGAGCGCTAAAACGGATATAGAAGTGACAGCGAAACTCTTATGTAACCGCGCTTCACCGTGTGCACAGTACGGTGGCCAGGCAGCATGTGACCCTCTCCACTACTCCCTATGATGTCAGACATCCACTCGGAGAGAATGCGCGGAGAAGTGAGCTCTGCGCAGGTTCTTTTGTAGTTGCAGGGTAATAGTACGCTGCGTACTGTTCGCTGGCGCCATCTCTTATGGCCTGTTTACACGCGGACAGTCATTTAGTGGTAACTAAATTTTTAACTTCATTTTAAGTGAAATAGTGAAACCGGTAAGAGAAATTACAGTTATATAGATAAATGAGATGGCATATGGCTTTTAGTGCCGGGTGCAGGTCTTTCGATTTGACACCCGTAGGCGACCTGCGCGTCGTGATGAGGATGAAATGATGATGAAGGAAACACATTCACCCGGCCCCCGTACCAGCGAAATTAACCAATAATGGTTAAAATTTTTGACCTTGCCGGGAATCGAACCCAGGACCCCTGTGACCAAAGGCCAGCACGCTACCCATTTAGCCATGGAGCGGGACAGTTACAGAGATAAACCAGCAAGACACCCGTGCTGCGCTACGGTTTTAAACTGAAAGTTATTATTCAAGGTTTTTCATTGTGGAGAGTCCACTGTCAGCTGAGCCTGTAAAATACGCCCTCAGTTCGTACGTCAACTGTTTTGGGGTGATAATCATTTATTATCTGATCGAACACTCATTTGAACCACACACACAATAATTTGAATGTTTTACCGAGCTCGATAGCTGCAGTCGCTTAAGTGCGGCCAGTATCCAGTATTCGGGAGATAGTAGGTTCGAACCCCACTGTCGGCAGCCCTGAAGATGGTTTTCCGTGGTTCCCATTTTCACACCAGGCAAATGTTGGGGCTGTACCTCACCTAAGGCCACGGCCGCTTCCTTCCCAGTCCTAGACCTTTCCTGTCCCTTCGTCGCCATAAGACATATCTGTGTCGGTGCGACGTAAAGCCAATAGCAAAACAAATAAAAGTGAATGTTTTAAACCCTATCTTATTTAACTTCTAGGATGTAAAGGCGACCAACCTGTGAAATTTTGATTTTGTACTTCGAACAGCAATGGAAGAATGAATGTTGTTTTAAGAGGTGAATGTTTTAAAATATTTATTAACATCTAGGGTATAGAAGATCACCCTTCATGCAAAAATTTAAGTTCGTGCCTTAAATGGTTTCGGGGATGGATATGGCGTTTTTGAGAGTCAAAACCCCTTACGGGAGAAATATTTTCAAGTATACGATATTTTACACCTAGAATATAAAAGAAGACACTTCTCGTGAAATTGCAACTTCGCATTTCAAACGGTTTTGGAGGGATGAATGGTTTCGTTTAGGGAACTAACCCCATTTATCACTTTAGGGGTGGAACTTTAAAAAATATTTCCTATTTCACACCTAGGATTTAAAATATATATCGCTGTTTGGAATTTTCTCTTCATACGTTAAACCGTTGAGTCCGCCTCCGTGGTGTAGTGGTTAGTGTGATTAGCTGCCCCCCCAGAGGCCCGGGTTCGATTCCCGGCTCTGCCACGAAGTTTGAACAGTGGTACGAGGGCTGGAACGGGGTCCACTCAGCCTCGGGAGGAAAACCACTTCCAGGATGACTGAGGAGGGAGTCGAACCCCTCAAAATATGCACTAACTAATGCATTTGCATTTTTTTAAATCCGGTCCCTATTAATAAGACAAAGCTGATGGTAGTTGGCCGTGGCAAGCACTAGTCTCTTGACGGATCTTGAAGTTGAACACGAGTATATTTATCTAGTCTCAGTTCTGTAGTGGTGGCTGTGAACCGGGAATTAAAAGAAGAATAACCCTCGAACGGTGTGCTATGGAGATGGTGAAAGTCGTCGGGCGTGACAGAGGAATATCTAGAAATACGAAAATCCGTTTGGTGCAGATTCTCACATTTTCCATCTTCTTGTACGGTCCTGAAACATGGACTATCAAAGTTACAGAACATAGCGTATTGACTTCTTCGAAATGTGGTGCTGGCGGAGAATGCTAAGAATATTATGGGCATAGAGAAGAACGAATGTGTCAATCAGAAATAGTTAGGCATGAGAAGACCTCTTTTGCTACCAGAAGACATTGCTGTTCTTCGGCCACACAAATGACGACTGGGGGACAACTTAGTTCAGGGAGCAGTCAATGGTAAAAGATCAAGAGGAAGAGCACCAAGCAGATGAGTTGATCAAGGGAAAGTCATACGAGAGACAAAAAGGGGGACGGGATTAGCTCAGTGGCTTAGCTACTGGCTTTCCACCTGGGAGGGCTGAGGTTGGAATCCCGGTCGATTCTGGGTTTAGAATTTCATCTCAAAAATCACGTGGCGTCAGGAAGGGTATCTGGTCTTAAACCCCCAGCTAAAACCAAGAATGAGTCAAGATAGCTCCAACGACCCTGGGATAAGCGGAAGAAAGTTATCTGCTGTGGGGCCAAGCTCTATGTTCGGGAGACGCGTGGGTTCGAACCCCACCGTCGGCTGTCCAAAATGGTTTTCTGTGGTTCCCAATTTTCACTTCCAGGCAAACGCCAGGACAGTTCCTATTTATAGGCCACAGCTGATTCTTTCCACCGCTTTACTCAATTTCATTCTCCATCATTAGCTCCTCAACTGAGGTTGGCGTCACGAAGGGCATCCGGCCGTAAAAGCAAGCCATATAAATTCAGCTCAGGCCACCTCCGTGGTGTAGTGGTTAGCGTAATTAGCTGCCACGACCGGAGGTTCGGGTTCGATTCCCGGCTCTGCCACGAAATTTGAAAAGTGGCACGAGGACTGGAACGGAGTCCACTCAGGCTCTGGATGTCAACAGAGTAGGGGTGTATTCGATTCCCTCCTCAGCCATCCTCGCAGTGGTTTTCCGTGGCTTCCCACTTCTCCAGGCAAATGCTAGGATGCTACCTAACTTAAGGCCACGGTCGCTTCCTTTCCACTTCCTTATCTATCCCTTCCAATCTTTCCATAACCCCCCCCCCCCGTTCAGCATAGCAGGTGAGGCCACCTAGGCGAGGTACTGGTCCTCCTCCCTAGTTGTATTCCCGGTCCAGATGTCTCACTCTCACCCTCCAGGACACTGCCATTGAGGCGGTGGAGGTGGGATCCCTCGCTGAGTCCGAGGGAAAAACCAACCCTGGAGGGTAAACAGAATAAGAAAGAAAGAAAGAAAGAAAGAAAGAAAGAAAGAAAGAAAGAAATTCATCTCACCTCATCCCTCATCGGGACTGAGGGGTAGACAGACATACGACTGGCAGAACATCGACAACAATGGTTATATCCAGAACAAACGGACACAACATGGCTCGAACCCCCACTGTCGGCAGCCGTGTTTCCCACTTTCACACTAAGCAAATGCTGGGGCCTTACCTTAACTAAGGCAAGCAAATTGCACACAGACACACAGACACACAGACACACACACACACACACACACACACACACACACACACACACACAAGCCACAACATATATATAAGGTCATGATGGTCAATCATGAGCAAAACTATTACAGAGAGAGACAGTTATCTGAATATTGGACGAATCTATTAAACTAAAAAACAACTACTTCGCCCGCCCCTACTTTAAGTTGAAAACGTGATAACCCTAATTTCTACAGCCTGTTGACCTTTGCTCCGAAGCCCACCACGGAATATCGGACCAGATACTACAAGGAGAGTGCTGCAATCATGTGATTTCATTTGGGCATTATCTGTAACGAACTGGTGTAGATGGAGATTGGAGGCCACCTGCTGACCCAGATACCACACGTGAAGGTTGGAGACAAAGACCTTCACACGTCATGTAGCAAGTGCTATTGCTACATTCAATCCAGTACCTTTTAGTAATCCCCAACTTGGCAGGTTCGATCCTGGCTCAGTCCAGTGGTACCGGTATATGAAGGTGCTCAAATACGTCAGCCTCGTGCCGGTAGATTTATGACACGTAAAAGAACTTCTGCGGACTAAATTTCGGCGCCTTGGCGTCTCGGAAAACCGTGAAAAGTATTTAGTGGGACGTAAAAACAATAACATTATTAACCTTGATGCTTTCACGGCTTGCTTGTAGATATGATAAAGAGTTTCACCTAGTTTTCTTGACACGGTATAAGCCCAAAAGCCCATATCATGTTTTTATTATTATTATTATTATTATTATTATTATTATTATTATTATTATTATTATTATTATTATTATTATTATTATTATTATTATCTTTCAGTAATCCAAGGTTAAAATCTCACTGTTAAGTGTGGCCGTGTTCGGCTCCATGGCTAAATGGTTAGCGTGCTGGCCTTTGGTCACAGGAGTCCCGGGTTCGATTCGCGGCAGGGTCGGGAATTTTAACCATCGTCGGTTAATTTCCCTGGCACGGGGGTTGGGTGTATGTGTTGTCTTCATCATCATTTCATCCTCATCACGACGCGCAGGTCGCCTACGGACTTCAAATCAAAAGACCTGCATATGGCGAGCCGAACCCGTCCTGGGATCTCCCGGCACTAAAAGCCATACGCCATTTCATTTCATTTTACCTGTGGCCGTTCTGTGTGAGACAGGAAAATGCTGGTGAAAATTTAAAAAAAGCACATCCTGTTTCCAGTCATTCGACCGGGTCAGGAATAGAATCAATGAAACCCCCATCTAGCCACAAGGATAGGAATTGTGACGGCTGCCGAAGTCTGTCGCACTCCTCTGGGGTAATGATTAATGAATGACAGATGAAATGATATTGGAGAGTGTTGCTGGAATGAAATATGACAGGGAAAACCGGCGTACCCGGAGAAAAACCTGTCCCGCCTCCGCTTTGTCCAGCACAAATCTCACATGGAGTGACCGGGATTTAAACCACGGAACCCAAAATGTTGGTATATAGGCCTAATTTACTACAAGGCAACAAATACAAACCTAGATAGAAATAAGTTCGTTTACATTCACTACTACAGAACAAGCCACGTTGATATCAGGCAGTTCCTACACACACTTGTTTTTTTTTTTTTTTTTTTTCAACCATCGGTCGGCAATTACGTCACGTAGATTGCTGACTATAAACAGAACAAGCATAGGCCTACTTATTTGACGTCGTTTGGGTGACAATTCCAACTGGGCTTCAGAATTAAAAGCATGGCGTCCGCATTTGCCCCCAATTTTGATATAAAATACGTCTATAATTTTGGAAACATACTTTGACCGGTGAGTGCTACAAAAATGTGAAAACAGGGTGAGCTGGCCCTGCGGTAGGGGGCGCGCAGCTGTGAGCTTGCATCCGGGAGACAGCGGGTTCGAATCCCACTATCGACAGCTCTGAATATGGTTTTCCGTAGTTTCCCATTTTCACACAAGGCTGTACCCTAATTAAGGCCACGGCCGCTTTTCCCCCACTCCTAGCCATTTCCTGTCCGATCGTCGCCATAAGACTTATCTGTGTCGGTGCGACGTAGTGAAAATTGTAAAAAAAAAAAAAAAAAAAAAGTAGAATCGAAATAATTTCTAGGAAATACGTGCGTCGACAGTCTTCAGTATCTCATTGTAAAGAAGAAGAAGAAGGGCCAATGTTTCTAGCGACAAGAGTCTGATCTCGATATGATGTCATCGGATGGCGCCATAGCACCGCAATTTTTTGGTAAGAAAAATCACCGTGCTACGCGGCTAACAGTGAGTGTAGCTCTGGACTCCGACGTGGTAGCATGTTGTGCGAGATGTTACTTGTTTCGTCACGGTGTGTTCTAGAAGTCACAAGAAGAATGACTCACATAGTAAACATTACAGAAAATTGTCGCAAAATGTCGTAACATATGAAAAATAAATGGATTTAAAATTATCGAAAATATATTCGAGAGATTAGACCGACTTGTCATAGTTCCAAAAAAATTTCACTCGATGCCGAACGTCAAAAGGCTTATCGGAAGCGTCTCAAAAAGGAATTCCGGACCACTGGAGTCCCAGCCGAGTAAGATACATCTACTGCCCCAGTGGTGGAAATCCGTAGCGTAATGGTTAGCACTACAGTATTAGCTGATGTCTTCGGAGGCCCGGGTCCGATTCCCTGTACTGTCAGAAATAGAAGGATAGCAGGAGAGATGGTATAATAATAATAATAATAATAATAATAATAATAATAATAATAATAATAATAATAATAATAATAATAATAATAATAATAATACGTGGAATTACTACAACAAATGCAAAATTACGACACTATAAGGGGGTTGTTTTGCCGCAAGCTTTACGGCCTACAAGCCTTAGAGGTCACTCTAAAATTATAGAAAGTGAAAATCAAGAAAGGAAAAATCTCCGGAAAATGTATGGTCCCACGAGAGAGAGTGGAATGTGGATTAAGAGGAATAACTGACAGGTTCACTGATGCCGTACGCAAGAGACGACTGAAATTATATGGCCATATCTATAAAATGGACAGCGACAGACTCACCAAAAGATTACGGTATTTAATCAATTCAAAGAAGGACAAAATAAACCGTCTTGAAGAACTAAGGCGGAACTCCAAGACATGAATATCACGGGCGAAATCATAGAAGATCGTGGAGCCTTTACTGCAATAAGAGCCAAGCAGAAATTCGTGAACAAACCTGAAAATTAGGAAGTGGTCCACAGAACGCAAGATGCAACACAGTGAAGAGTCTTTGGGACGATAAAAAGACGAAAACCATCAGGCCAACGCACAAGTTCAAATGCACTCTTTGAATAGGCATGACGAAATAATAATAATAATAATAATAATAATAATAATAATAATAATAATAATAATAATAATAATAATAATAATAATAACGTGGCCCATCTACCGTGAGCAGACATTATAATTTGACGCCACCTGGTCGGCTGCTCGTCAATTTCGACGATGACTACGACGATGACGGTGATGATATTGGTTTTACGTCTCACTGACTACGTTTACGGTTTTCGTAGATGCCGAGGTGCCGGAATGTTGTCCCGCAGAAGTATTTTACTTGCCAGTAAATCTACCGGCACGAGGCTGACTTATTTGAGCAGCTTCAAATACCACCTGACTGAGCCGGGATCGAACCCGCCAACAACTGCATGCGGGCAAAAATAAGTTTTAATTTTAGCCTGAGATTGTTATAACAAGCCGAATGTTTTACGGATGTGATCAACCAGTAATGAGAAAATATTGTTTCACAAACTGTACAACAACACTCTTCACAAATACCAGACGAAGTAACAATTCCTATACCGATCAACAATAAGCTACTTAAAACGTATTCAAGTCTGGTAACGATCAGATCAATGTTTTTAAACCGGGCGAGTTGACCGTGCGGTTAGGGGCACGCAGCTGTGAGCTGGCATCCGGGGGATAGTAGGTTCGAATCCCACTGTCGGCAGCCCTGAAGGTGGTTTTCCGTAGTTTCCCATTTTCAAACCTGTACCCTAATTAAGGCCACAGCCGCTTCCTCCCATCTCCTAGCCCCTTCCTCTCCCATCGTCACCATAAGACCTATATGCATCGCTGCGACGTAAATTTTCAAACTGAGCGTTCCGTTGGAAATGGAAAAAATACCGGCACTTTTTTTTCAACTTGCGTTAAAATTTTAACTGGATACCATAAAAATTTCCACTTCGAATACTCAAACGTAAAATAAAATAAGCTAAATTTTGATGTTCAGTAGCTTGTTTCTTTGTGGGACGTAAAGCCAATAGCATTATTCATCATCATCATCATCATCATCATCATCATCATCATCATCATCTGTTTATCCACCAGGTTCGGTTTTTCCCTCGGACTCAGCGAGGGATCACACCTCTACTGCCTCAAGGGCAGTGTCCTGGAGCTTCAGACTCATGGTCGTGGGATACAACTGGGGAAAATGACCAGTACCTCGCCCAGGCGGCCTCACCTGCTATGCTGAACAGGGGCCTTGTGGAGAAGATCGGATGGGATAGGCAAGGAAGAGGGAAGGAAGCGGCCGTGGCCTTAAGTGAGGTACCATCCCGGCATTCGCCTGGAGGAGAAGTGCGAAACCACGGAAAACCACTTCGAGGATGGCTGAGGTGGGAATCGAACCCACCTCTATTCAGTTGACCTCCCGAGGCTGAGTGGACCCCGTTCCAGCCCTCATACCACTTTTCAAATTGCGTGGCAGAGACGGGAATCGAACCCGGACCTCCGGGGGTGGCAGCTAATCACGCTAACCACTACACCACAGAGGCGGACAGCATTATTATTACTTTTCAAAATGTTGTTAGCACACTGGTGTTCTGCTACCAACATTGGTTGCCACCATTTGTTGCTTAGACGTGTTGGTAACAAACAGTTATCCTACACATTTGTTGGTAACATTCGGTGAAAACTCGGCTTTATTGTTACATGGATAGACCCATTATCTTGGTTTAATACATTAGTAACACTGCTGTGTATGGCGTTTTCATATTTCCGAAAAACACCTAAAAATTTCTTCTTTTTAAAAATACATACGTGTAATATTAGGTCCTTTATTTACTTCCATAACACTCTTAAACTTCTCACCGAGCTTGATAGCTGCAGTCGCTTAAGTGCGACCAGTATCCAGTATTCGGGAGATAGTAGGTTCGAACCCCACTGTCGGCAGCCCTGAAAATGGTTTTCCGTGGTTTCCCATTTTCACACCAGGCAAATGCTGGGGCTGTACCTTAATTAAGGCCACGGCCGCTTCCTTCCCAGTCCTAGCCCTTTCCTGTCCCATCGTCGCCGTAAGACCTATCTGTGTCGGTACGACGTAAAGCCAACAGCAAAATAAAAGTTCGGACTGGGGTGACAGTAGAGTTGGCTGCCACCAGAGTACCCCCTCCCCCGGTGTTAGAGTAACTGAGCGGACTACGATGTGTGTATTGACTGGAATGCTGCACGTGTACCGACGTGAAGTGAACCATTGGAGCTTGACGGCAGAAGTGCTGATTGTCGTCTGTGCCCTGCTGTGTACTGCCTTGGAGTACGGTGTGTGTGTACTACCGTGGATGGCTGCCAAGGGGTCAGCGTGTGGAGCAGCTGTCGTGAGTGTAATTTGAACAGCGTTAGGCCGGCCATACACGTTGCGGCGTACCGGAGAGGTTTACCTGTACAGTTGACCTGCGCAGGTAAACCGGAGCGTGGGTGGCACCTACGTTCGATGAACCTGCACAGGTGGCCAGACCTGTACAGGTGAGCCAGGAAGAATCGAAAAACAATAGGGATGTATCACGCAAAACTTGTCCGGTATGCGCTTTCCGCTGCTCGATTGTTTTACGCGAGACTTATATGGAGTATTCCTACAATTGTGATCATCGAAACGAAGCTTTCGCTTTAAATGCATTAAAATGGAGTTACCATATTCTGCTAGTAGTTTTAACAAGACGGGCAATGGTATAGGTGCAATGACGATTGCGGATTTGGAAGCAGAATTGAAGAAAAGGGGCGGAAAAATATCCGGAAAAAAGCAAGAGTTGATTGAAAGGTAAGGACTAAATGTAGCAACTCTTTCTTATAGAGTTTTTGTTAAGATTGAATTCTTGAAGTATAAATAGCATTTTGAAAACATTCCTAATACGGTATCTTTCTTTTCTTTGCAGGTTAGAGGCGTTCATAAGGCACGACATTGGTGTGACAGCGGTGCCTGGGGCTACATCCAGTACGACTGAACTTTATTTCCGTGAAGTGCACGAGTGTCAGGATCTTTTTTCGAACCATAAGACAAATATAAAGATTTCAAATTTGGAAGTAATGAATTATTTCCTGTTCAGGAAGTCTGAAATTGATGGTGCTCCAGTGTCAAATTATAGGTAATTGTGTGATTCAGGGTACCGTACCGCACACGGTGTTATGGCTGTTTTCCTACTTCTATATCTTCTTGCTCTCTGAGTTATTTCCTAGGTACCAGTGCCACAGCATGAAAATATCGAAGGTACAGTGTTCTCCTTAAATCTTCGTCTTTCGCTTAAAATTATTGAAATAGGTTATATTAACTTTTCAGAATGACACTACCTTATTATAAAATTATTTCTTAATTAGTACTAATTAGCTTACTTACCCGTTTCAGTAATGACATAATCTTCAACTGTAAAATGTTTCGAGCAGACTTTGATATATTAGGAGTCATATTTTTATTTCGTAGGTCCTGCCTACGAATCGCATGCAGCCACTTTTTACGGAAAGGATCTTGCTTAGGAAATTGATGGTGTGAATACGGTCGACCTTGATTTTGGGACACAGCAATAGTCAGGCATCACAATTTTCTTGTTGTATTTCTTGTCGTAACGATATATTAAATCTTTAACTTCATCATTTAACTAGGCAACTTCCATTAAAAACACACATGAACAAATGACGATCGACAAGCGCATACCGGGTACTACACGTGAGACATCTATCGGTAGTGTTTCAGTTCATCCCTATTCCGTTACCTGCGCAGTTGAACATAACTGCACGTCTGTGTGATTCACTCAAGACCTGCACAGGTTTCAGCTCAGTTGAAGCAGGACAAGCGCAGGAAGAGGGTCTTGCGTTCTGTTTATTTGTTTTTACAAACCCCCCCGGTTTGTTTTCTTTTGTAATTTCTTTTTGGTTGCCGGTGATTTTTTGTTTTGTGTTGATATAATACTATACGAAACATGTCAAACCGTAAGCGAACTCAAGTTTTAGAGGAGTTTATCGAGTTGTACAAATCTGAACCTTGTCTGTGGCATGTGAAGAGCAAGGAGTATCATAATCGTGCACTGAGATATGCCGCTTGTTATACAAAATTATTGACAAAGTTGAAGGAATCCGAGATGGGCAAACCGTACCGTGTATGAGGTCGTCGCCTGTACAGGTTTACTGCTCAGGTCAACTGTACAGGTAAACCTCTCCGGTACGCCGCAACGTGTATGGCCGGCCTTAATGGTCGTTGCTATGAGTTGTATTGTCCTGCTGTTTAACACTGTTGAGTGGTCATCGTGTGTTGTGAGGCTTAGTAGTTCTGTGTTAAACACTCGGCGTGTGGCTGTGTGTGTGAAGGAGCGAAGCGTGCGAGCGAAAGTTGAAGGCCTTCAGGTAAAGACTGTCCAGCTAGAGTCCTGCCGTGAAAGACTTGTAAATAGGCAGTAATTAGTGAGTGTGGTCATTCGAGGTTGCTTAGAAATGTGTTTGTGTGCATTTAGTGGGTCATTCTGAAATAAATTAGAGCGATGAAAACGGCAGTGTTCGTATCGTAACAATATAAGTCAGCTTCGATAGAAGCATCATGTGAGGTGAAAGGAGGAAGGTTGGGTATCTAGAAGAATATGGAAACGGTTAAGGTCGGAAAGAGAGGCAGAGAAATGTAGGTGTAGAAAGACAGACTCAGTTTTTAATGATTTGAAGGTGATCATGATGATGTGGGAGAGGTCAGGTGCAGGTCCTTCTAAGCGACGCCTATGGACGACCTGCGCTTATGTGTATATTTCATTGGTAAGACGTGTGGATGTAAAAAAGGCCACGGAGCTAAGTTGCAAAACGAGGGTGAGAGGCGCTTCATTCACATAGGCTTCCAGTCTATAACACGTGTGTTACAGGGGCCATAGACGTGCAATATTATTGCGCAATATCGAGGTTTGTGCAATATAATTGATAGTGTGTATTCAATATTGAAGGGTTGTGCAATATATTGTACGAAATCAAAAAAGTTTGAAATATATTGCGCAAATCACAAAATACTGTGCCGTGTGTTGGCAATATTGTGCAATATCGCGTCCTCCCGCCAGTTGGTATCCACAAGTGGGGGAGAACGTATCGTGATGGCAAACAGGTGGTGAAAAATTTTATTTTGAAGTTTATCGAAGCCTTCCGGCTCAATGGGACGTTAAGAGCAAATATTCCAGTAATCGCGTTTAAAAAAAAGATGAACAGAACGAGGTACTTATTGAGAAATATCGCGAAAAATACCCGAACGCCGACAAGCAAGAAGTTATTTTAACAAATCAGTTCTCTGCGTACAAACTTCCGGAAGGAAGTGAAGCGGCTTCGTGATACAGAAAAGTGTTCACCAAACAAAATACCGGCATGGACTGACTATATATTGGCAAGTATATTGTACGTCTATGGCCGCTTTTGCACAATATATTGCACAACCAGGAATATTATCTCCACACGATTCTATTTATTGCACAAACCCGATTGTTGTGCAATAATATTGTATGTCTGTGGGCAGCTAACAATATATTGTACAATCCATTTTGCGCAATAATATTGCACGTCTATAGGCCCCTTAAACCTTGCCCGCCGTAAGCGCAGTGCCAGAGCTAGAAATACCTGTGCACGTGGGCGCAAGTCGCTTCCCCTCATTCGACTTGTACTGTGTAGAGATGAGAAGAATGAGGAATGTGGCCTGCAGGCACGAACTTCCTGTTCTGCCCAGACAGATGGGCTCTTATCTGCTCTTATCTGCAACACGAAAACATTGACTCACACTTTGCAGTTTGCTGGATTACAACTGACAAGAGAGAAGAGCTGCCAGTAGAAGATAATATAAATTCGCCTGGGTAGTAGAGGAGTTGCTATGGTAACCATTGCGCCACTGGCTCTGCTGGTGAAAACCCCTTCGCCCCGTGCCTCACCGGGCATGTATATTCTTCTAATCTCCCAACAATACTTCCCCACGTTGCTGACTCAGGGCTGTGCAAGCATAGCAGTGATAGGTTCCAGTTACCTGTTTTGATCTACAAAGAATCGTTGAAACATACGGCTATATAGAATTGATACAGTAATTTGTTAGTGTGCGTTTGTGTACTTTTGCATCAACATGGTTGCTTGAAGATATGCTACTTTTATCATAGCCTATTTTCTTTTTTAAATAAAAACATGACGTTCTGCTACGGAACCGGTATTATTCTACTTCATAATTGTTCATAGGAGAGTTGAGCATGTTAAACCCCTAAAATGTAAATGCCGATTATTTTGTACTTCATTGTTTATGGCAACCTTTAAAGTAATTATTTATTTCTCTGGTACACGATGATTACATCTCTTGACACAGTTTATAGAAACGCTGTGTTGAACACATTTAATAATGTACATCTTTATATGAAAGAATGTAATTATACCATACATATATGCAGGCCCCGGATGTTTGTGCAGTAATAGGTTAGAATGCAAACTTACTGAAGCGAGTAACAAGTAGAGTCTACCTGCATGACAGTATTGCTATGAGGTTAGCATAAACATTAGGGGCTGAAATGGGCCGAACCCCTAATATTTATGCTAACCTCATAGCAATACTGTCATGCAGGTAGACTCTACTTGTTACTCGCGTCAGTAAGTTTGCATTCTAACCTATTACTGCATAAACATCCGGGCCCTACTTATATGTATTGCACGGAGTACCGTAGTTGTGAATGTGTAATGTACACCCTCCAGGCTTGTGCCATGTTATAACTAGAGCCCGGATCCACATGCATTAAAAACTCCGAAAATATGCATGCACATATGGACTAAAAGTGTTGTAAATATGCACAAAAATATGCACTAAAATAAAACAAAACACACTCACCAGGAGTATCATTTAATTTTAACTCACTTTTAAATTGATAAAAGGGGCTGCCTGGCCGAGGCGGTAAAGGCGTGCTCGGTTCGCCCGGAAGGACGTGGGTTCTAATCCCCGTCAGGAAGACGTAAAATTTAAGAAATTAGATTTCCACTTCCGGAGGTGCATATGGCCCTTGGTTCACTCAGCCTACACCAAAACTGAGTACCAGGTTAATTCCTGGGGGCAAAGGCGGCTGGGAGAAGGGCTAACCCCTCTACCCCATCAAGTGCCGAGGTTACGGATAGTGGAAGCCTTTACCTTCCACACTGTAACCGTCCAGGCTTCTCCAGCCCTACTAATTTAATATAATATCATTTTACGCGATATCATTTGATATCAAGTTTATCCGCCATCGGCGATTATTCGTAATAACATATTTATTCAACGTCAATCATTTGTAATCAAGGCTTTTTGGAATCATATTGTATATATGATAACATCGTTTTATTATTTAAATTATTATATTATGTAGGATAAGAATTCATTATGTTGTAAATACGGTCAATATGTTGAGACATAGTTGTTTTCATTTCATCTCATGTTTGTGTATACGGAGGGTTATTCTTGAAGTTTGGGATTTTGCGTGAGTCATGGGTTTATTTTATGACCAAGGCTAGTAAACAGCGACCCGTGCGCGAGGCTTGCAAGCTGGTCAGCTATATCATCGCCACGCCTTCTGGACTTGTCGAGGAATAAGAGAAGGGGAGTTGATGCTTCGATCTATCGAATCAGATACTTCGTTGTATATGAGTTTTGAGATTGAACTGTTACCAAGAGTGGGGGTGAGCCCGGATATATACTGATTCTCAACACGAGAACGGGACCTTACAACCTTACAACCTTACAACCTAACTACGAGATACTCCATCACTAGTACTTCTACTACCGGGCGAGTTGGCCGTGCGCGTAGAGGCGCGCGGCTGTGAGCTTGCATCCGGGAGATAGTAGGTTCGAATCCCACTATCGGCAGCCCTGAAGATGGTTTTCCGTGGTTTCCCATTTTCACACCAGGCAAATGCTGGGGCTGTACCTTAATTAAGGCCACGGCCGCTTCCTTCCAACTCCTAGGCCTTTCCTATCCCATCGTCGCCATAAGACCTATCTGTGTCGGTGCGACGTAAAGCCCCTAGCAAAAAAAAAAGTACTTCTACTGTGAACATCTACTTTGAACGACGTGATTTGATTTTTTGAAACAGTGTGTGGTCGCTCTGCGACATAGTTATTTTTGTACAATGTATTATCGCTTCGATACAGTACTTACGTGCGGTAATGTTATCGGATCTACGAGAAACGAAACAAGCTTATGGCTTGTGTGATATTCAGTAAATATTGTGGACGAAGAACTATGTTTAGTTCAAGTCTACGGAATTTGGTACAAGTCTGTACCATATAAATAGTATAGCTCAGTTGGATTGAGATTTCTACTAATATGGAAAAATTCATATCTCTGAATTTTCTCCTCATACGATCAACGCTGATCAGTTTTTACAAGTGTAGGGAGTGCTAGTCCAGATAGCCCGTACTACATCAGAGAAGGAAGGAAGGATGCCCATGGAGCAAATTCTACACCGAGAAGAAGAGAACGAGTAACCACGGAAACCAGATGACTTCAACGGAAGCTGCAATTGGTGAGCTTCAATTAGATAAAGCAAGCAATAAGTAAATTCAGTAAATTAAATTCAAAATTCCTCCACGCTTTAAGGAAACTTTTCCGATTCATCTCATTTTTTTTTTGTATAATAAATTCTTTTTTATTTTATATTGCATTAATTTTCTTTCTTAAGCGATACTTAATGGTTAATTATTTAAAATCCTACCCCTGTGATTTAAGTAAAAGTCTCTATGCTAGTAAATATAAATTTTGGTTTACAGTTTTGTTTAAAACTGTAACCATGGCGCCCAAACATTACATAGAGAAATGGGGAACCATGGAATGTTACTTGTTTCTATTTGCGTGGCAATTTGCGGGCAAGCCACAAATAGTTCACAAATAGTTTATTTAATATTCATGTGTCCCAAGATAATAACTTTCATCTCCCCAAGTGTTTTGACGAGAGGGAACAGTTACAACACCTCCAAGGGCCATCATAGCTTGTACGGAGATGACTTTGCTTTTTTTTTAAATTGATAATTGTTACCGTGTTTTTGCGGTAGTTATGCGTGAAAGAAGGTGCGGGTTGGTGAACAGGTCTCAAGCTACGAAAGTAAAATTAATTTAAAATTTAACAAGGTTATATTTTCTTTTCAAAAGAAATAACCAGCATGGCAGGTACAGAGTAGCAAGTCAAAAGGTAGTTACAATATTTACAGGATTTGGGCTTCGCGCCCCGACTTCACAATGCTTGGGCAATCAGCCCAACCTTACTTCAAAATAAGAATTAACAGAGGGGCAGAAAACCCCATTCATGCTCAGGAGCACTTGCTCCAATTTACACCGAAAAGCCTCCTCGAGGCATACAACACTCAATTTTCGAAAAAGAGCCACTCGCTCTCAACTTTAAGCCTCTCAAAGGCCACACCAAACTCCACCTTCAAGTTGTCCTCTCTGGACATAGACACAGGGGTAAAATACCCAACCTACTGAGGTCTATTAAGTGAGAAAAGATTAATTACTTGACCTCTAAAATAACAATTTGAGAGGAGGCGAACTTGCGCTCCTAATACGCTTTGTTTAAAACCTACTTGGCACTAGGCCGTTAATACAAGGGCTAATCCCATACTAAAGAGGTGACTTAAGAAGGAAACAATTTACATTAAGTCGAAGAAGAATAGGTTGAGAAAAATATAAGTTCACCTCAAAACAATATGAGTGGGAGCTCGAGAGGGTTAAGCACTCTCTATCCCAATATTAGTTTAAAATATAGAATAGATACAAGTTTCTTTACATTTTAAGAAAGGTTACATAATGGAAAAACTTCGGACCCGCCCCGAGAGTTAAACTGCTGAGCAAGCAAGAAAAGAAGTAATTAGTCGGCCATTACCTGGTTGTTGACTGTCGCCGAAGAAAGAGGCGCTTCCCGCCCCCTGCTATGTACTTTACACACTGAAAGATGGAACAGAAGTGGCACAGAGACCCAAAAATCAGCAGTTTATATCCTCTCGCGGAAAGTTCGAGGCGTTTAGGGGAAGAAAACACCCGCCCACAATCACTTTATTGGGTAGGGTACAGCAACATATCCCAGTTGGGGGAAGATACATCGGATTGGTCAGAAATTAATTAAAGAAATTCGAGATTGGCTAAATACAAAACAAGGGGAAAGAGAGGGGTATACAGCCAACTTAAACAATAACAGAAAGAAATTTAACAAGAAACAAACTTTTGAAATAAAAATTTCTCCAAAAAAACAGTTCTTTCACTCCGCCCTAGGGTGCACTATTGTTGATCTTCAGTAGTGTCCTCTAGAAGAGAAAGTTCACACTTCTTACTACAAGCAAAACAAAAATACGTCGAAAATGACACAGTTCAAAAACTCCAAATTTTCCACGTACTGACATCTTCTGAGAAACTTGAAAATTAATACCGTCAATAAAGTTCAGACTTCCTCCAGCAGAGGAGTTTCAATTGGCGCACATTTTAAATTAGCGGCGTGGAGGTGTACCGCCCGGTACAGACCTCCCCCCCCCCCAAAAGTTCCTCCAGGGGTGACACATGAAATTTGTTTGAAAACAAGGTCCAAGTTTTGATGTAGATATGGAGATTAATTGCCGAAGAATTTATAAGATTTTCTTAATGTGGTTTGATTCAGTTTCAAAATTTTTGTTGTAACCGGAGAAGTAAAGTTTTTATGTTTGTAGAAGTTGAATTCAGAAGGAAAACTTTAGTTTTTAAAGTTGAGGAAAATTTTCTAAGTCCACCAAATATTGCAGTAGAAAACCCAAGAAAAGGTAGTAAAGTTGATCAGGATTGTCCATATAGTTGATGTTGATTAAGTTGGATGGCCAGACCGGCCGTTGCAGCTTGCGTCCAGAGGAGGCCGCTCGGACCCCTCAAGTACCCTGAGATACCGCTCGCCCGCACTATGAGGGGAGCAGTGGTGTTGAAACACGCCGCGCCCGCGGTGAACATATACAGGCTGCGGGCAAGTAGCAGGTCGTGCGCCGCACATCAGCCTTGGCCGGGAGGAGGGCTCCGGCTCGCCGTACACTGGACGACCTCGCTGGAAGAGAGGGGGCCCATCCTCTATTCCAGTAGCGGTACAGCGCCGCGCGGCTGCAGGGGCACTGAAACATTAAAGCTAGGCGGCAGAATTTTGTTGGACCATCATCTTTTTTTTGAGGGCACAGGCTTTGTGGAGAGGTTGAGGGGCCAGTGGCGTGCAGAAATTCATTTCAGACGCGAGCCACTGTGTGTAGTGGAGCAGGAGACGGGAGCGTGGTAATGGCCGTGGCAAGGATAGGACGGCAGTTTAACGGTGCGGGGAAGGTTTACAAAACTTACATATGAAACAAAATATTATAGAAAGGGCAGAATGCCTTAAAAGTGAAAACTCAAAAAAAAATATATAACCTTAATATTCCTTTTACGATTATATGAAGCAAGTTAACCCAGAAATTACACCGGTTTCACCTGTGACAGGTGAACCCTAAATATCCTCTCGGTGGCTGGATTGCTTAATAATAATGTGACCGGCGTAAGGAAATCTAGAATGATACACGGCCCATGAAATCTGGGGGCAAGCTTGCCCGCGGGAACAAAATTCTTGACCATTACTTGGTCACCTACCTTCAACTGGGTGGGTCTCCGTCCACGATCATATCTTTCCCTAACCTTTTCATGAGAGACTTTAAGATTGGCTTTAGCCTTCTTCCAAGGATCTTTAATATTATCCGGATCTATTGTCTCGGGTAGAATGTCACTCAGAGACCAGAGGTTAGAGAGCGGCGTGTTGGGAACGAACTTGAACATCAAAGAAGCTGGAGTAAATTTATGTGATTCATGAACCGCCGAATTCAAAGCAAAAGCTAACCAATGCAGGGACGTGTCCCACCTGGAATGATCTTCATGGTGATAGGCAATAAGCGCGGACCTGAGATTACGGTTAACCCGTTCAGCCAGAGATGGTTGAGGGTAATAAGCAGAAGTAGTTACATGAGAGATGGACAAGTCAAAGCAGAATTTACGAAATAAATTAGATGTAAAAGCCTTAGCATTATCAGATACAATATATTGGCACGGACCAAAAGAAGCAAAAATAGAATTTAGGCAAGTAATGGTGGACTGAGCGGTAGCCAGCTTAGTCGGAAATAACCAGGAAAATCTAGTAAAGCCATCTACGCATACAAAGATGAACTTGTTGGCATTTCCCTTTGACTGGGGGAAGGGTCCTACATAATCAATATACAGGCGTTCCATGGGGCGCGACGCTTGATGCGAAGACAAAAGGCCTACCTTGGTGGACATGGTGGGTTTACTGAGCAAACAAGATTTACAAGCTTTTACTAGTTCACGGATTTCACCGTCCATACCTTTCCAGATGAACATTTCACGAATCTTCTCACGAGTTTTAAAGATACCGAGATGCCCTCCTAATGGGGTCTCATGATAATACTTGAAGATCATAGGTACAAGAACAGCTGGAACGACAACTTTCATCATCTTATCATGCCTCGATGGGCAACATAAAACACCATTCCTCAGAACATAAGGGACCACATGTTCCCCAGAAGAAAGGGTTTCCATTATCGGAGCCAGCGTCGGATCTTCACGTTGGTATTTCTCGATATCCCTAAAGAGCATGGGAGCATCTGTTAAGATGGCATTAACATCAGATAGTATGGACTTGGAAGGTGATGAACTGTTGACCGGTTCATGGGTTTCGACGTCGTTGGAAAACATACGGCTGAGTCCATCAGCAACAACATTTTCGGTACCTCGGATATGCCTGACATCGAATTGGAAGGCAGAAATACGGATGGCCCAACGCGCTATACGACCAGTACGACGCGGCCTACCTAAGACCCAGCTTAAGGCTTGATTATCTGTCTCCAAGTCAAATTTGACATGTTCCAGATAGAGACGGAACTTTTCTAAGGCAAATAAGACTGCCAAACCTTCGAGCTCATAGATGGAATACTTGGCTTCTTGAGCCGACAAGGTCCTAGATGCATAGGCGATGGGTCGCCTCCCTAGTTCAGTCTCTTGAAGAAGAACTGCAGCTACTGCTGACGACGACGCGTCGGTTTGGACGATGAATTTCTTTGAGAAATCAGGCATAGCAAGTACAGGGGCATTACAGAGAGCTAATTTAAGATCTTCAAAAGCGGCTTGTTGAGAAGGTCCCCACTCGAATTTGATCCCTTTCCTACGAGGAAGGTTTAAGGGCGCCGCTCTATTAGCGAAGTTAGGAATAAACTTCCTGAAGAAATTCACCATACCAATGAACCTGGCGATACCTTTAATGTCCTTGGGAGGTTTAAAATCACGGATGGCCTGTGTTCTAGAATGATCGACTGCTACACCATCAGGTGACACAATATGCCCTAGGAATGACATAGAGGGCTTAGCAAAGGCAACCTTGGACAACTTGACAGTTAACCCAGCCTTACGAAGGCGATCGAGAACTTCTCGCAGATGATCTAGATGTTCTTCAAAAGTCTCTGAAAATACGACGACATCATCCAAGTAGTGATATAAGTACTCAAATTTGATGTCGGAGAAGACCCTATCTAGCAGCCTAGTGAGTACAGCTGCTCCCGTGGGGAGCCCGAAAGGCACGCGGTTGTATTCGTATAAATTCCAGTCCGTGGCAAACGCTGTAAGATGTTTAGACTCTTCGGCAAGGGGAATTTGATTATAGGCCTGATTCAAGTCCAAGATAGTAAAGAACTTGGCCTTACGAAACCATGAAAAACAAGAATGAAGGTCAGGAAGGGGCACGGATTGCAACACCACCTTCCGATTGAGAGCCCTATAATCAATGACAGGCCTGAAGCCCCCTTGGGGTTTCGGGACTAGAAAAATAGGTGACGAATACGCCGACTTAGAGGGCCTAATAATACCGTCCTTCAACATCTGATCGATGATTTCTTTCAGAGCCTTCATTTTAGGTGGAGATAGCCTATAAGGTGGAAAACAGACAGGAATCGAATCCATGACCTCAATTTTGTATTCAATAAGGTCAGTAACACCAAGAGTATCAGAGAACACCTCTGGAAATGACTGACATAATTTACGAATACTATCAGCCTGCTCCTCAGGTAGATGTCTAAGGTCTAACAACATCTCATCCTGGGTAGGCGAAATAGATGAACATGATACAGAATTACACTTTAACAAGGGAATTTTACAATTGGACGCAAATTTGAATGTGCACGACTTACTCTGAAGATCGAGCACAAGACCAGTGTGAGAAATGAAGTCCGCTCCCAGTATGATGGGGCAAGACAAGTGCTTAGCCACAAACAGTTTGGTTTTCCATGTAAATTTAAAAATACGAATTTTGACCTGTACAGAACCTAGAATTTCTAATGGAGATGAATTAGCCGAAACATATTGAACAGTAGATGAGCCATAGTCAGGTAATTTACAAACAGACTTCAATTTTGAATACCATTGTTCCGAAATAATTGAACAAACACTGCCTGAATCTAATAGAGCGGTTATAGGCTCGTTATTTAACTCAATCTTAAGAAAAGGAACAGGTGCGGGGGTATCCGCCGCAATCCTAAGACATTCTTTGGGGCATTCGAAAGATGAATTTGAAGATAGAACATTCCCTGAATTTTCGACCTGTTTACCAGGGGCTGAGCCTCGGGAAGAGGGATTAGTCGACTCAGCCGAAGCCGCTAGTCACATTTTATTATTGGCATTGGTGGAATTTGCACCAGAAGTTGAGCAGGAGGGGGTGCTATTTGAGTTTGGGCAATTCTTGGCGATATGTGAGAAAGCCCCACATTTAAAACAGCCTTGTGATGAACCAGCTCCATTATTTGCCCTACTAGACTTGATCAGTGGACACTTATTGCGAAGATGGTCAGGTGACCCGCAAGCATAACATTTACGAGGTGTGACTGATCGGCGAGGTGGAGGCCGAGTATTACTAAAAGAAGGCGGGGGTTCTTTCGCGACACGCAAGGAATCGGCGTACCTCACTCCTTCCGCTGAGACGGCCAACGCTTCAAGTTCAGAGAAAGTTTGCGGGCACGCCGCGAAACACAAATATGACCTATAGGGTGGTGAAATTCCTTCAACAATAGCCGGTACAATCTGATCTTCAGGAAAATGAAGGGCAAACACCCTAGTATAAAACTTAATGTCTTGTATGAAATCAGCCAGATTTTCATCCAATCTCTGTACTCGATAATAGTACTTCTGAATCAGAGATGACCTCGCGCGGGCGGGAATAAAATTTGCAAGCAAGTGTGCATGAAAATCTTCAATAGATGACTGTTCGGCTATGGCTCTTACTATTTTGTCAGAGAGAATACCAATTGCATAAGGATAGATGATTTGCAAAATTTGACATGGAGAAAGAGAAAACACAAGGGCATGATCCTGAAATTCAAGTAAAAATCTTAAAAATGAAATTACGTCACTGGTGGTATTAACGGAAAACTTAGAGATACCTCTGAGCAACATTGCCAATGGATGAGACAAGCTGCTAAACCCGGGTGACATAGTAGGTAAAGGTTTCAATGGCAAGGAAGTTAATTCAGAACGTACATTATTTAATGAGTTACGGCGTCCAGACTCGTTGTCCAATGGGGCAGAGATAGTTTGAGCAGCAACGGTTATCCTATTAACTTCTCCCTTAGGAGGCTCTTCCTCGCTACCTACATTCATCGTGGTGGGTTGATCAATTTTGGGAGGAACTTCCCCAGTTAACAATTGAGTGACCTTGCTAGATAACTCAGAAATATTTTCAAGCAGCGTACTAGCTTCCTTCTTCTGAACGTCATTCAACTTTAGAGACAGCAGATCGTTAACTCTATTTGAAAAATGAAAAAGCCTGGCTTGCACACGCTTAATTTGATTAGGAGAAGGATCATTTTCATCAAAAAACTAACTACAGATGCTAGCCCAGTAATATTCTCGACGATCGTGGAAAGAGAGTCGTCAATTTCTTTCTCTCCCAAGGTGGGGATGGAAATGGGCAAATCAAGGGACTCTCTAAGCTTGTTTGTGTCTACCGCAACCGTGCCTCCAGATTGCACATTTCTAATAGTCAATTCATAGATCAACTCCTCCTTGCGCAAATAGTTAAGATGGAGAACATCGCGAGGGCCGGGCATGATGACAGACAATTTTGAAAAAATCAGAAGATTCCAGCAACTGAGAAAATTGTTAGAGTTTGAATCAAAGCAAAGTTTAGCAGTCAAAAGGGGCTAAATTGAGACCCATTCAACCACGCTCTGCTACCACTTGTTACCGTGTTTTTGCGGTAGTTATGCGTGAAAGAAGGTGCGGGTTGGTGAACAGGTCTCAAGCTACGAAAGTAAAATTAATTTAAAATTTAACAAGGTTATATTTTCTTTTCAAAAGAAATAACAAGCATGGCAGGTACAGAGTAGCAAGTCAAAAGGTAGTTACAATATTTACAGGATTTGGGCTTCGCGCCCCGACTTCACAATGCTTGGGCAATCAGCCCAACCTTACTTCAAAATAAGAATTAACAGAGGGGCAGAAAACCCCATTCATGCTCAGGAGCACTTGCTCCAATTTACACCGAAAAGCCTCCTCGAGGCATACAACACTCAATTTTCGAAAAAGAGCCACTCGCTCTCAACTTTAAGCCTGTCAAAGGCCACACCAAACTCCACCTTCAAGTTGTCCTCTCTGGACATAGACACAGGGGTAAAATACCCAACCTACTGAGGTCTATTAAGTGAGAAAAGATTAATTACTTGACCTCTAAAATAACAATTTGAGAGGAGGCGAACTTGCGCTCCTAATACGCTTTGTTTAAAACCTACTTGGCACTAGGCCGTTAATACAAGGGCTAATCCCATACTAAAGAGGTGACTTAAGAAGGAAACAATTTACATTAAGTCGAAGAAAAATAGGTTGAGAAAAATATAAGTTCACCTCAAAACAATATGAGTGGGAGCTCGAGAGGGTTAAGCACTCTCTATCCCAATATTAGTTTAAAAGATAGAATAGATACAAGTTTCTTTACATTTTAAGGAAGGTTACATAATGGAAAAACTTCGGACCCGCCCCGAGAGTTAAACTGCTGAGCAAGCAAGAAAAGAAGTAATTAGTCGGCCATTACCTGGTTGTTGACTGTCGCCGAAGAAAGAGGCGCTTCCCGCCCCCTGCTATGTACTTTACACACTGAAAGATGGAACAGAAGTGGCACAGAGACCCAAAAATCAGCAGTTTATATCCTCTCGCGGAAAGTTCGAGGCGTTTAGGGGAAGAAAACACCCGCCCACAATCACTTTATTGGGTAGGGTACAGCAACATATCCCAGTTGGGGGAAGATACATCGGATTGGTCAGAAATTAATTAAAGAAATTCGGGATTGGCTAAATACAAAACAAGGGGAAAGAGAGGGGTATACAGCCAACTTAAACAATAACAGAAAGAAATTTAACAAGAAACAAACTTTTGAAATAAAAATTTCTCCAAAAAAAAACAGTTCTTTCACTCCGCCCTAGGGTGCACTATTGTTGATCTTCAGTAGTGTCCTCTAGAAGAGAAAGTTCACACTTCTTACTACAAGCAAAACAAAAATACGTCGAAAATGACACAGTTCAAAAACTCCAAATTTTCCACGTAGTGACATCTTCTGAGAAACTTGAAAATTAATACAGTCAATAAAGTTCAGACTTCCTCCAGCAGAGGAGTTTCAATTGGCGCACATTTTGAATTAGCGGCGTGGAGGTGTACCGCCCGGTACAATAATCATGAAACAATTCCTTGAAAAATGATGCATGGCAGTAGGTTTCAACAGATTTTCAATGTTTTCAGGAGCCAAAGACTCTCTGTTGTCAGCCAGAATTAATTTATACGCTGAAAATGATCGTTCTACTTCGACGGACGTAACTGGGCAATACTTCTACACTGGCACTGACTGCTCGCAACATTCTTCTAGCAAAGACTTTAGGCATTTTTACAGTTTACTCTGGTGAAACACTGCAATAGACGAAGAGCAAGTTAACAGATGAACGCATTTGTTTAAGCAAACCTTCGCAGAAGGAGGAAGGAGGAAGGAATGTCACAAAGAAGGAAATAGCTGCTGTCTAGTGTCTACCTGCTTGTATTGCGAGAATGAAACCTTTTTCCTTGATCAGGGAATGCTTCTTATGTTGCCAAGGGATATACAACATACAGAGTTCATTAGATTTTTGATTTCTTTCATAAATCGTGGATAACTGATCACATATAAGAGAAAAATATGTCTGTATATGAACTAATGCTCAAAATATGCACTAACGTTCAAAATATCCATTCTCATACGCGCATATGCATTTAAAAATAACCGAGCTGGATAGCTGTAGTCGCTTAAGTGCGGCCAGTATCCAGTAATCGGGAGATAGTAGGTTCGAATCCCACTCAGCCCTGAAGGTGGTTTTCCGTGGTTTCCATTTACACACCAGACAAATGCTGGGGCTGTACCTTAATGAAGGCCACGGCCGCTTCCTTCCCACTCCTAGGCCTTTCCTATCCCATCGTCGCCAGTCAGCGTTAGATTTCATCTTACACAGGCGCCATCCTCACCGACGCGGAGTCGCCTATACGGCGTCAACTCGAAATACCTGCATCAGACGTCTCCGCAGGCCACCCGCCAAAAAAAAAAAAAAAAAAAAAAAAAAAACTATAGAAAATTACTTCACATTTTTTATACTCGGGTCATATACGTTACTCAGACCAATAACAGCTCATTTCCTTGTTATAGTTCAGGAAGTTTGTGGGTGAATATAAGATTTAAATCCCATTGAAGAGTACAGATAACCAGAATGCACTATCTGATCAAAAGTATCCGAACACCTAATCGAAACTCCGGTGGCGGTGGACTCTCAGGAGCACATGAGCACGTGAACACCCAGTTGTAACGCATACTCACCCATTCATGGATACCGGTAATTCATAATTGTTTCCTTTTTTCGACCTGATTTCGTCAATCGATTGAAAGCATTCGACTTATATGGAAGCTCCGTTACACTGACAGCTGTTCGATTCGATTGACAATGCCAGGGAGCACACTGGAGATTTTGCTACGAACCTTAAGACTATACGCATGCGCATGGAGATGACGTCATGGTTTATGAACAGATATATCCATAAGCGAGGAGCACGGTAAGGAATATGCCTTTCCGTCTACAACCACCCTCAAACCAGAGATAGTATTACAGTTGACCACAAGGGTCTGCCACACACCCCCCTCCCGTTACTGTTGGCCACAACTCCCAGAAGTTACTATTGCATTACATCGCCGGAAGATTTCGCTAGTAGCTAATTCTGAACATGTTTTCGTAATCACGGGATCAGGCCAGAGCCCCAGCCCAGCCAAAGCCTGAGCGATTCAGCCCGGCAGTCGTAATTTTACTTTTCTTGTACACTCACACATTGGTCTCGGGAAAAATGCATCCTCGGTTACAAGGGTTCTACCATATTATGAGTAGATAAGCAACCGTACAAGGAACTTTTAGTGAAATGATTTAAGTAAGTGATTTTGTACCTATTTGCATTCTATTTTGGTATATTTCAGACGTGAACACAAACTTTGTTGTGAACCCCCTGAAAATTTGGTCACGAGCCGCCGCCGCTCATCTAAGTGTTCCTCGGATATAGTTTTGAACAGCGGACATTAATATGAGATGGCCATTATTACAGTTCGAACTCTGCGGATGAGATTGTCTACCTGGTATCGCAACGTCCCCGGGGGAATAGAAGAACATGCTTCCCGCAGCGCTATGGGTCGTCGGGGTCTGGATCGAAGGATAGCCAGTCCATTTCTAGAACCTTTTGTACACAAAATACTGACGAATAGGCCCTTCTTTATGGCAGGAAGCATTATCACGATGATTACACACAATGACCATCTCCATCGTAAGTTATGATCTTCATTTCCATGTTGACGTTTAACCAATAATGTAGAGTTTGAGCGATGTTCCACCATTCAACACATTACAACAATTTATTCAATTATAAGAAGACCGGTTTCGACTCCATGGAGTCATCATCAGTTCTTGGTGAAAATTAAATTAAGGGGAAAACTGATAACAATCATCATAATGAAAAAGCCATGCACCTATAGGTGGTTGCTTGGAAATACATCATTGAGTTGATAGATATTACCTAGAAATGCAACATACACGTGGCAAGGAGAACTTGGAGCTTAGAAAGTTCCTTTGATCCAGACCCCGACGACTCATAGCGCTGCGGGAAGAATGTTCTGCCATTCCCCCGGAGACGTTGTGATACCAGGTAGAGACACTCTCATCCGCAGAGTTCGAATTGTAATAAAGGGCACTTCATATTAATGTCCGCTATTCGAAAGTATATCCGAGGAACACTTAGATGAGTGTTCCGTGTTCTGTGAACACAAGACTGTTAGAGCCAGAACTGGGAGCTTTCTAAGCTCCAAGTTCTCCTTGCCAAGTGTATGTTACATTTCTAGGTAACATCTATCAACTCAATGATGTATTTCCAAGCAACCACCTATAGGTGCATGGATTTTTCATTATGATGATTGTTATCAGTTTTCCCCTTAATTTAATTTTCACCAAGAACTGATGACTCCATGGAGTCGAAACCGGTCTTCTTATTATTGAATAAATTGTTGTAATATGTTGAATGGTGGAACATCCCTCAAACTCTACATTATATGACCATCTCCAGACTAGTATAATACCACAGAGAACATGAAACTGGCCAAAATATCTTATATCGTTCCACTTATAACGATCTTTGTAATATTAAGTTCCTTCCGCGATAAAAAATCTGAACATTTCACTTTACCTCCTCCAAATTTCACTTCACTATGGGCGCTATACAGGCTGTTATGGATCAATTCACCTGGCATTCACCCCATCTGACTGTCAAACCCAAATCACGCGACTCCAGTCGTCCACGAACCAATAGTGCCACTTACACCACTGAATGCAGTACTTTCACCAGCGAAATGAACCCCAGTCCTCGTCTGTCCTTGACGCATTATGGTCCTAGCTGCGCAATTAGTAGCACTGCACCATTCATGGGTGATGGTATAACACAACATCATGTAATTCTCCCCTAGTACCTTCTTCAATGCTTGACGGTCTCTATCGGTTAACCCAGCCGTGGTTATTTTAATGGTTGTATCTTTATGCTTTCACTTCACAATCACGTCCTCGGCACTCAACTTGGGCAGCTTGAGAAGAACAGAAATGTCCCTGACTGATTGCTTACCGATGTGGCAACCAATAACTTTTCAACGTTCGAAGTCGCTAAGCTCCTTTGCTCCACCCATTCTGCTGATATCTCGTCGCACGGAGCAAAATCCACAATTCTCAACGGTACCGAGCGGGCTCGGAGACCAATGAGGGATTCTAGCCCGTCAACCTTTATAAGGCCTTGAGTGTTAGTGCTTAATGTTTTCGAACTAGGAACTGCACTGAACAACACTGAGCCCTCAGACACCTTTTATAGCAACAGCGACGGTCTCACTGACATACTACAGTTTACGAGGATGGAGGGATGTCCGGATACTTTGGATCTGACAGCGTTTGTAATTTAACAAGGAAATACAGGTAGCACACCTATACGAAGTTTGCGGTGAGACAAGGAAAATAAGAGGCGTAGTGAAGGATGAGGAACATCTTAGAAATGAATGCGAACTTCAACGATAATTATTAAGTTATGGGACGAAGAATGTACAGTAGTAAACCAACGAGGATAAATACATGATGTAATATCACTTGAAGAGTGAGAGATGTAAGGAAACCGAACGGACAGATGAAATGAAATGTCGTATGGCTTTTAGTGCCGGGATATTCCAGGACGGGTTCGGCTCGCCAGGTGCAGATCTTTCTATTTGACTCCCGTAAGCGACCTGCGCGTCGTGATGAGGATGAAATAATGATGAAGACAACACATACACCCAGCCCCCGTGCCATTAAGGTTAAAATCCTCGACCAAGCCGGGAATCGAACCCGGGACCCTCTGAACCGAAGGCCAGTACGCTGACCGTTCAGCCAACGAGTCGGACACGAACAGATGTTGTAACAATGGTATGCATGACGTGATATTCTAAACACCATAACGCTGGTGAAGTCTAGGAATTTCTTTTACAATGAATGACAAATTATGTTCATTAATATTAAGAGGTCAGGTGTCCGACGAATTAGATGAATGGTCAGAGCACAGCCCTTCGGTTCAGAGGGTCCCGGGTTCGATTCCCGGTCACGTCGAAGATTTTAATCGCTTCTGAATCATCCTTCTGGCTCGGGGACTGGATGTTTGTGCCTGTTCCAGTACTCTCCTCTCCATATACAGACAACACACCGTACTACCAACCATCGCAGAAACACACAATAGTGATTACAGTATATCCCTTCATAAACGTTTGGTGCGAGGAAGGGCATCCAGCCATAAAACAGGACCTGTCCCACAGGTGTGGCAAAAGCGGTAGGAGATAAGAAAGAAGAAGAATGGCGGGACAGTAGAGTTGTAATCTTGACCCTTTTTTTTTTTTGTTAAAAGAAGCGATATCATGAAAAAATTTGTAAAAAAAAAACGAACTTAGTAACAGTTTTATAACCCTCCAGGGTTGGTTTTTTCCCTCAGACTCAGCGAGGGATCACACCTCTACCGCCTCAAGGGCAGTGCCCTTTAGCGTGAGACTTTGGGTCGGGGACACGATTGGGGAGGAGGACCAGTACCTTCTCCAGGTGGCCTCACCTGCTACGCTAAACAAGGGCCTTGTGGGAGGGGGAGCATGGGAAGATCGGAAGGGATATACAAGGAAAAGGAAGGAAGCGGCCGTGGTCTTAAGTTAGGTACCATCCCGTCATTTGCCCGGAGGAGAAGTGGTAAACCACGGAAAACCACTTCGAGGAAGCTGAGGTGGGAATCGACCATCCCCCCCCCCCCCAGTACTCAGTCGACTTCCCGAGGCTGAGTGGACCCCGTTCCAGCCCTCGAACGACTTTTCAAATTTCATGGAAGAGCCGTGAATCGAAACCAGGCCTCCGGGGGTGGCAGCTAATCACACTAATCATTACGCCACAGAGGCGGATTATTATTATTATTATTATTATTATTATTATTATTATTATTATTATTATTATTATTATTATTATTATTATTATTATTATTATTATTATTATTGGGGCCATCGATGACTACGTTAAGTCTTGTTACATTTGGCAGTGAACTTTGCTTTCTTTTGAGCCCAGAATTCCCTCATTCTTTCTGTGTGGGCCTGCTTGCGTTCCTCTGTCCAAAGGACACCGTGTGTCTTCTTTTCGGTTGTTCGTCTCTATTTAGCCTACGCGTCACTATCTTTCTTTCGGAAAAGACCTCTGTCAAAGGCGTCTTCCGGTTTGATATATGACGGCTCTTAAAGGTCTTTTTTGGTGTTTCAAAACCAAGCCATCGTGGTTTTAGGTTTTGAATCAAATAAGTGAAAGATGTGTTTGGTCAGCCTGTTTCCGTACATTCGTTTAAGGTGACAGTAAAATCGTATCCGTCTATTTATTTTATTTATTTTATTTATTTTATTTATTTATTTATTTATTTATTTATTTATTTATTTATTTATTTAATTTATTTATTTATTTATTTATTTATTTATTTATTTATTTATTTATTTTCCAAGTATAAAATATAGCTACACTGATCACTTCTTACTTGTTCTGTCAACAGAGAAATGAACAAACGTAAACTTTAAGTCGCCGTAGGTCAAGCTTTTTAAGAGGAGTGCAAATTAGTTGAAGTTTGCAATATAGACATGCTGTTTCATTCGGAAGCTTTATATATCAAGGATTACTACCAAGTAATAGTAAATACGTATTCTGAGTACATGCAATTGAAATATCCTTTAATCTCGTTCTTCTGTAGTGCAAATCTTCAGCGGTCAGTCTCTCAAAACACAAAACCGATTTATTTTCTAAGTGTACAATTTCATTTCTGAGAAAAAACACATACAAATATGCTAACTATTCCTTTCAGACTCTTTACTCCTTTCGATTCGCTTCCTCTCTGCTCGAGTTTCCGACTGAGGAAATACTGTAGTCAGAGATTATAACTCAAGACTTTGTAAATGAAATTAAGAGGAATTACGGCAAGTATGCCATACTGATTAGTATACCCCCTCATCAACAAGTGCCGTCTGCATTAAGAAACTGTCCACCCTGGCACAAATTTTTATGTGGTCACTGAACCGTGCCATGTTTCGAGGTTCCAACCAACCATCAGGGTGGTGATACAGCACGCAGACTGCTAAACAACATTTGACAGTCGTCCGACGTTCGACAATCAGTCACTACTGATCTGCATTTAGGGCAGTCGCCTAGGTGGCAGATACCCTATCTGTTGTTATCCTAGCCTTTTCTTAAATGATTGCAAAGAAATTGGAAAATTATCGAACATCTCCCTTGGTAAGTTATTCTAAATCCTAACTTCCCTTCCTATAAACGAATATTTTCCCTAATTTGTCCTCTTGAATTCCAACTTTGTCTTCATATTGTGATCTTTCCTACTTTTAAAGACACCGCTCAAACTTATTCGTCTACTAATGTCATTCCATGCCATCTCTCCACTGACAGCTTGAACATACCACTTAGTCGAGCAACTCGTCTCCTTTCTCCCATATCTTCTCAGCCCACTCTATGCAACATTTTTGTAACGCTACTCTTTTGTCGGAAATAACCCAGAACAAATCGAGCTCTTTTCTTTGGATTTTTTCCAGTTCTTGAATCAAGTAATCCTGGTGAGGGTCCCATACACTGGAACCATACTCTAGTTGGGGTCTTACCAGAGACTTATATACCCTCTCCTTTACATCCTTACTACAACCCCTAAATACCCCCATTAACCATGTGCAGAGGTATGTACCGTTTATTTAAAATCCCTTTTATGTGATTACCCCAATGAAGATCTTTCCTTATATTAACATCTAGGTACTTACAGTGGTCCCCATAAGGAACACTCACTCCATTAACGCAGTAATTAAAACTGAGAGGACTTTTCCTATTTGTTAAACTCACAATCTGATTTTCGACCCGTTTATCGTCATACCATTGCCTGCTTTCTATCTCACAACATTATCGAGGTCATTTTGCAGTTGCTCACCATCTTGTAACTTATTTATAACTCTATGTAGAATAACACCATCTGCAAAAAGCAGCCTTATCTCTGATTGCACTTCTTTACTCATATCATCTCTATAATTATAAAAGGAAGTGTTTGTCTGTCTGTCTGTCTGTCTGTCTGTCTGTGCGCGATGCCCAGCAAAATCTACAGCACTTAGAGATCTGAAATTTTGAACATAGGTAGATGGAAAGGGGTCCGAATGCACCTCGAAGCCGGAATTTTCATTTTCGCTTTCGTTGGTGAGTTATGAACGAAAAACCATCGGAAAACGTGCATTGGGATATGACAATCCAACGTGCTGTCACCAAGATTAAATGCATCGAGTCGCTGTCGCTAGGCAACGTACATAGAGATAGGTAGAGAACACAATATTCAAGGAGCCATTTTACGTCCAGGACGTAGGAAGCTGTTTTTGGTCTTATATGGTGTGAGGGCATATGACTGTGTTCATGATGATTCGTCCGTCGGATCGGGACCTTAAGTCTTGAGCTATTCGAGAGGAGTGGGCATATGTGCCGGCGCCGGGTTTCATCCTCTTCATTCTTGCTATCATGCCATTCATTTCTTTCAACAAGCAACTTTTACAAGAATTACCCGATGTTCTACACAGTTACAAGTCTATCGACTACACGGCAGAGCTTCGAAAGACTTGGAGTCACCTGGAGTACCCTCGAACATCTTAGAGCGGACGATTGTGGCACCAATTATCCTTCTTAAGAATAAGAATCCTGCCCTCTGCAATGAACACGACTCTGAAACTGATGACTAATATTATTGAAGCCATTCTCATGATTGGGCATGCCGCGAGCGAAGTAATATTCATTCCTCGCATTCGAATAATTTCTTCGGATATACAGTTTAAGTTTAGATCTCTGCAGTGTTCAAAATAAAATATCTCTGTGTAATAATAAAGCAAGCATAATCTTCTTCTTCTTCTTCTTACTAAATATAAAAATGGATGTATGCATGTACAGAGAGAGAGAGAGAGAGAGAGAGAGAGAGAGAGAGAGAGAGAGAGAGAGAGAGAGAGAGAGTGTGTGTGTGTGTGTGTGTGTGTGTGTGTAAATGACACATCTCCTCCTAAACCACTGGAGCAATTTCATCCAAATTCGGTACACTTATGACTTTTTATCTGGAGACGAGCACTGTGGGGGTAAGCCATCCGTAGCTCCCTTAGAAGTGGGGGTCAGGGGGGGAAAGGTATAAAAATAATCGAAAAAAGTGCCGAATCCACCGTTTTCGGGATCGCTGAGATGAACAGTGACACTCCCCATTTTTCAAATGTCAAAGTTCAGCTCCCTTTCGCATGGGGGCGGGAGTGATATATAAAATTAAACGAAAATAGTGTCGAATACATAGTTTTCAGGGGTCGCCGAAGTAAATTGTATACTCTGGATTTTTAGTATCAGGAGACAAACAACGTGGGGGTATGAAAGCCCAGGAACCCTTAGGGGCGGGGGGCGAGGGGGTCAGATAAACAAATTAACAAAAATACTGTCGAATCCATACTTTTTCGGGTCGCTGAGATGAATATTGACACTCCTGAATTTTTTTTAAAGTTCAAGTTCAACCCCCTTTGGGGTGGGGGCGAGGGGGAGTGATATATAAAATTAAACGAAAATAGTGTCGAATACATAGTTTTCGGGGTCGCCGAGGAGAATTGTACACTCCGGATTTTTAGTATCAGGGGACAAACCACGTGGGGGTAAGACAGCCCAGGAACCCTTAGGGGCAGGGGGGGGGGCGAGGGGCTGAGATATAAAAATCATCGAAAATAGTCTCGAATCCATACTTTTCGGGGTCGCTGAGATGAACAGTGACACTCCGGAATTTTTTAAAGTCCAAGTTCAGCCCCCTTCGTGGTGGGGGGGCGTTGGGAGAGTTATATATAGGAATAATGATGATATATAGAAATAATAGTGTCGAATACATAGTCGCTGAGATGAATAGTAACATTCCGGATGTTTAAAGTATAACTTCAGCCCCCATTGGCATAGGGGGTGAGAAAGGGCGAAAAAATAAATTGTTAGAAATGACCGAGATAATGGACGTGTGTATGTTCCAGTATGACTTTCAAGTATGACTTACTACCTGAAAAACGTACTGTAGGAGTAAGACGCCCCTAGAACCACTAGGGAAGCGGGTAAAATATTATCCACACTAATAAATGGAAGTCTGTTTGGCGCGATCTATATATACTGTACTATATGTAACTTATACATAAATTAAGGCATAAAAATGAAACCAGATGTAAATTAGTGAGACCATTCTAGGCATCTTAGAAATTTAAAACTTGGTACCAGACAACCTGATGACTTCAGAATCCCTAGAAAAATCTCAAATTCTCACAATTCTCTGAGGGGTACATGCTGGGAGTTTCAAACCTGCATAAGAACACAGTCGGTGATATTTATCCAGAACCTACAGGTTTTATGGGCTTAAAAGCTTCCTTAAGGTCCTGATTTTTAACCCATATCAAGACAGCAGCACAATCTCCCAGACAATTTAGAAAATTGAAATTTGGCAAAATTATAGCTTTCAGCATGTAACCGATGGAAAATTTACGAGATGTTTAAAAATTTTATTTTTTACCCCCGAAAAAATATCGAAATATGGAGGCAATTTTAATGACGGTGCAGTCCTTCCTTTCGATGTATTTCGTGGCTAAACGGTAAGTCGTATCACAAAACGGATGGCACAATCTCCGTTCAATTTAGAGTGAACTACAACATCGGTCCTGGGACCTTTTGTCGTATCTCTATCTCTTATACATTAAAATTTTCTCTATTTCTGGATTTACCTAAATTTTTCACTTTGTACACGTACAATTGCTGGCTTGATTCACTTATAGGAAACATGGGATCATCAAATTCTACACTAATATTGGCCCACCCAGCAGCCATATGTGAGCCACATTCTATGTTTGAAGCTGTCGCATAAGTATCTGAAAAGTAATGCACTGTGTGAAAATCTTACACAAATTTCACCCTATTCAACGTTTCTAAAACATAATGAATTGTGGTAGACAAGTGCACCTGTCGTTATCATCACAACTCCACAACTCGCACTTTACATTGGAAACATAGTCTGCGGAACTCCTTATGCTTTTTCTCGGATAACGCCAATTTACATGCAATTTAAAAATTATTATTCACTTCATGTACAGTAATTTACTTCGATATCCGTATACAATCTGGAATACCGTAGCGAAGCACGGGTACAATTGCTAGTTTATATATAAGAAAATATAAAGGTCCAATAATACTACCTTGAGGAATTCCCCTCTTAATTATTACAGGCTCAGATAAAGATTCGCCTACTCTAATTCTCTGAGTTCTATTTTCTAGAAATATAGCAACCCATTGAGTCACCCTTTTGTCTAGTTCGTCCCTTTTCTCCTGGACGTTAAGATTTAAAGTTTTGATATTCCACATTTTAAAATATGAATTGGCCACGTCCATCTCGGTTAAGATGTAATATTACCAGGGCACTATGTCTTTTGGTATGGGCTAGATCAGGTTTGTTACTTGCACCGATCACTCTCAGTCTCATTGCAGAAAAGGAAATCTCATCCATGACTTAGTAATATGAAAGTGGCCGAGTACATACAACAATGATATTAACGCCATTCCTTCTGCAGTCAGTCCCTGTAATGACTTGTCGCTCATACGGTCGGTTGGTTTGTGCATTCCAGTGAGCTTGGCAAGCTGATAGGTAAGTAACGGCACCACCATGGTCGGAGAAACAAAGCAATAGAAAACTATCTCACTCCTCAGCCTTCGAGCAGAAGGCATACATTAAAATATGAACAGTAGCGAAAGTGTGGAGGGGGTGGGGGAGCCACAAAAATATATGGTCAACAAAAAGTCTCTGCTCCAAGGGATATAGCAGGAGGGGGTGTTGACATCAAATTTTTTTTAAAAGAATGCTGTAAAATGGTTTCTGGTGCTCTCTGAGTGAATTTCGGTAGAGACGTAAAGGTTGACAGTCTACCAACTTAAGTGCTGTAATAATCGCACTATACAATAGAACTTTCACCAAAGGAACAATAGTTACGCTTGTATTACAATTAAATAGAAGTACGACGTGCTTATACAGTTTAAAAGTAATTTAGTGTTTGACTACACAGTAAAAAACACTAGACAGAACTGAACAGTCACATTGACTGAGTGGGACTGCCAGACTGACGAATGCACGCGGCAAGCGGGTGACCTTGGCAAAAATATACCCCTGCTACCCTTCGTCGCAAACACGCCACACATTGCTCTTCGGGTCTCCGCTATTTGCTGTGGCGCTGTAGAATTCGGTTGGCCGCGTCGAACAACATTCTGCATTTTGTGCGTGTTTGCGCTAAGTATTTTTCTTGATAATTGAATAAATTAAAGAAAAATATTAGCCAAAAAGACAACAGGGTTTATACTAATTGTTTTCTAAATAATTCCCTGCTTCAGGCGCCTGAAATGGAATAAAAAATTGTATTTTTTCTCCACAAAGTGGGTGGGGCGGGGGAGGGGTGCTGTCGCCCCGCCTAATCGCCGCTACTGAATACGAAAACATGAGTTGTTGGTATAATCCATTAGCCTCTTTCCTCCCTCAAATAACGACTACTATGAAAGCATTCCTGACGAAGTGAATTTCTTGGAATATAGCTGGGATGCAACGTCATTCAGTCCTTCCTTGTTTTGTTGTTCTCACTTTCAGCAACTTCTCAGAAGAGCAAGCTCGTTCGGCCTTTAAACGGAAAAAATCTAGCGGAACGCCTTTCCTTCTCCGTCGGGAATCCCTCTCGAATGTCTCGTGTAGCACCTTGACCTTGACTTGGTTCCACCGACTGCCTGTTAACTTACGTCACTTATTTTCCTTTTAATTCGCTGCCCGCGGCGCTCGTCTCAATGCTATTATCGTAACTTGGTTGGAATTGCTCAACGGCAATTCTTCTTCTGCCGCTTTTCCCTCACCTGTGGGGTCGCGGGTGTGAACTGTGTCGCACATCTAGATTTGGCCCTGTTTTAAGGTCAGATGCTCTTACTGACGCCTACCCTATGTGGAGCGATATAATCACTATTGCATGTTTCTGTGGTGGTTGGCAGCGTGGTGGGTTGTGTGAATATGAAGAGAAGAGTGGTGGGGCAAACACGAACACCCAGTCCCCAAGTCAGGAGAAAATAATGAGACGTGATTGATATTCCAGACTCGGCCTGGCCTGGTCTGACCATTCACCCAAGGAGTCGAACAATTGCTCAACAGCAATATGATGATACATTTGTCTCAATAAGATTCCCACGAGCTGTCTAAAAGCAGAGTTGGCCAGTTCTGGCTATTTCTAGTACGTTTAAATTCCTTAAAGTAAGAGATTATCGTTCAGAGCCGATAGTTGGATCTGGATATCGACTGTGTGTACCTGTCATCAGTTTGTCAATTTTCTCCTTGTAACAGTAACTTTCTGTAGTATCTACTGTATGCTGCCCACTGGCTCTCACGTAATTTCTTTTCCTTTCGTTTTGATAAGAATTGAGGAGCTATCTGACGGTGAGATAGCGACCCCGGTCTAGAAAGCTAAGAATAACGGCCGAGAGGATTCGTCGTGCTGACCACACGACACCTCGTAATCTGCAGGCCTTCGGGCTGAACAGCGGTCGCTTGGTAGGCCAAGGCCCTTCAAGGGCTGTAGTGCCATGGGGGGGGGGGGGGAAATTGTTTTCGTTTCATGGAAAATACAAACGATTGTGATAAAAAACCTTAAAATATTATCATTATATCCGGTGTTTCGTTAAATATTTATTTATTTATTTATTTATTTATTTATTTATTTATTTATTTATTTTATTTATTTATTTATCCATAAATAGTAGACCTACAATGATACAAACGATGTCGGATTTTAAAAATGTATCCAGATTCCTAAGGTCATTCTAATTTCAGTGAAAGTCCGACCCATTGGCTGAATGGTCACCGTTGAGGCCTTCGGTTCAGAGGGTCCCCGGTTCGATTCTCGGCCGGGTTTGGGATTTTAATCGCGTCCGATTCATTCTTCTGGCCCGGGGACTGGGTGTATGTGTTTGTCCCAACACTTTCCTCTTCATATTTAGACAACACACCAACCTACCAACCACCACAGAAACACGCAATAGTAATTACAACCCTCCGTATAGGGTTGGCGTCAGGAAGGGCATTCGGCCGTAAAACAGGGCCAAATCGCCATGTGCGACACAGTTCACACCCGCGACCCAGAGATGTGGGAAAAGCGGTGGAAGAAGTAGAATATTATAATTTCAATGAATAAACCGATTGTTTACAGCCAAACTAATTTCAATGAATACACCAAGTGTTTACAGTCACACTAATGTTAAAGAATAATATGGCTGTAAAAACCAAAAAACGAAACCCCATGGCACTATAGCCCTTGAAGGGCCTTAGCCTACCAAGCGACCGCTGCTCAGCCCGAAGGCCTGCAGATTACGAGGTGTCGTGTGGTCAGCACGATGAATCCTCTCGGTCGTTATTCTTGGCTTTCTAGACCGGGAATATGGCTGTAAAGCCATGTTAATTTCAGAGAATAAACCAAGTTCTACAACCCCACTAATTTCAAATAATAATCCATGTTTTGAGGTCTACAGCCACATTCATTGTGTACACCAGAGCTGCCCGTTGAGGCTAGCCCCACGACTAATGCGGGCAGCATACCTCACAGTGAAGCGAGAGAGCGAACACAACAGTGATATTCGATTGTGACTACGAAGCTCTCCTCCACCACTCAGCGAAATGCTGAATGGGGTACAGTATTTGCAAATGGGCTATAATCGCAAGAAAACCGACCTTTTCAAGATATTCCGGTTTGATTTATGCTGCGCTCGATATAAACAGTTTTATTTTCGTATACGAGGGGCGTACTATATTGTTTTACACTTTATTTTTTGCTCGTCTAGGTATGGTTCATATTTCACTTTTGAAAGTGGTGACGTGTAACTAGTGTCTTGTTCCACCGTTCGGTAGCAGCACACGCACAGGGGCCAACGAATGCACTCCTCATAGCCATTTCATAACAACACTGTCAGCGTAGGAGCAGACAGGAAAGCAACCGCCAGGGACAGCGCTATACGACTTGGTTCCTACGGAAAGAAGGCGTGGCCACTGCAGAAAATCATCTGTGCTTGATGGCAGTCTGCGGAGAACATGCGCCGCCATGGAAAACAGTTTACAACTGGTGGGGGGGAAGGGGAAACAGGGCGAACATCGGTGGATAAGGAAACAGTTCTGGAAGGAATGTGACAGTACCCACACCAACTAACATTGCCCGGGTTGAACAGGCCAGCCAAGGAAACAAATGCATCACATTTACGGAAATGGAGGCAGCCACGGGGATTAGCCGAAACACCCTGCAGCGGATCGTGCATGGCCACTCACAGTTGGGGAAGGTGTCATCCACGTGGGTGCCTATACTCTTGTCTGCAGACGAAAAGCAGAAGCGTGTGGACGTGTGGAGAGAACTTTTGCAACGCCATGATCAAGATCCAACCGACTTCATTGCTAGGCGTGTAACTGGTGATGAGACATGGCTGCATTACAGTGAGCCACAAACGAAACAACAATCGATGCAATGGAAGCATAGGGACAGTCCACTGCGAAAGAAATGTCGAACAGTGATTATTACCTGTTCGGGAACATGAAGAAACATATGCGTGGTCGCCGTTTTGCGGATTTTGCAGAACTGGACACAGCTGTCAAAGCATGGGTACGCAGCACTCCGAAAGAATGGTTTCAGGAAGGTCTGGATAGACTGACACTTCGATGGCAAAAGTACATACAGTTACAAGAAAATTATCTTGAGAAGGCGAACGTAACAACTGATGTGTAATATAATTCATTTGGGTAAAAAAAATGAAGTGTAAAACAAACGCCCTTCGTATACATTCAAAGAAAACGAACACGTTATAATTTTTGTGTTACATTTTACAAAGGTACGGGGTTTAAGCGTGCAAGCTACGAATTTACTGTACAATTCCTTGGATGGGAATGATGGTATTTACTGAGCTCGATAGCTGCAGTCACTTAAGTGTGGCCAGTATCCAGTATTCGGGAGATAGTGGATTCGAACCCCACTGACGGCAGTCCTGAAGATGGTTTTCCGTGTGTTCCCATTTTCACAGCAGGCAAATGCTGGGGCTGTACCTTAATGAAGGCCATGGCCGCTTCCTTCCTACTCCTACCCCTTTCCTATCCCATCGTCGCCATACGACCTATCTCTGTCGGTGCGACGTAAAACAAATAGCAAAAAAAAATGATAGTATTTTCATTAGAAAGAAGTAAAATTCCTCTTAATCATTCAGCAAAAAGCTGCATATTTACATATTTCAACAAGTTTACTGCTTGATTTTGAACAGTGTTGTAGTGTAGTATGACTTTCCCTGCTCACTGAATTGCTAAAAACATTATTTAAAACTTATGAGGCGTCCGATGATAATAGCTAAGACTCCAAATGGCGAGGAAGTTTCATCACGAGTGAAGGAAATGTTTAGGCCTAGTATCCAAGAGTAAAGTACAACTGCGTAAATGGATCAGCTACAAGGGTTTGGGTATTTTTCTCTCTTCGTCCGATTACGAGTCTTTTTGTGAGACTATGAGCATGAGGACATTGCACTCACGCCGCAGATGTGCCAATGCCCTCTTTCTTTATAAGTATCTGACAAACAGAGTGGATTGCTCAACATTACTGGAGCTGATTCCATTACATGTTCCTCGTCGCAATACTAGGCAAAAGTATGTTTTTCATCTGCCTAAAGTGAGAACTGTGGCTCGGGCTAACTCATGGCTTCTGAGGGCACTGACATCACTGAATGAGGTGGGTGAATCAGCAGACCTTTTTCACTCACCCTCGTCTAAATCAGACATGCCCTAATGACCTCATGAATGTAAGGCCCTATCTATAAGATATGTAAATGTTACTAGATGTAGTTTAATTATGTCAATTATTTAAGGAGATTTAATTTTGTTTACTTATTTATGTATTTTATTTTATTTACTTAAGGTTTTGTAAATATGCATATAAAAAGGTCTCTAGATTTGGTTTGAACTCGGTTATTATTTTAGGAAATTAGTGTTATTTACTTAAGATGTATTTGTTGTATATTATGTTTTATTGAATCATCTTTGATTGGGAAAATAACCTGTTGATTATAAATAATTCTATTCTATTCTATTCTATTCTATTCTATTCTATTCTATTCTATTCTATTCTATCTACCAAATCGATAGTCTGTACAGTTTGCCTTCAAATAAATAACCTAACCGATGTTATTCCTGGTAGGCATGATTGGACTGTTGATGAGTTTATCAGATAATTTAAACGCAAGCAACCACAAGCCACAGCTTACCCACCATACCTCCGTATTATGTTAGAAATGTTTCCAAGGCACCTCTTAACATTTCATACAAACAATTGTAGTTCATTATGTACATTACAAAAATATTTGAGGTTGTAAGCCCAACTCTTCATTGTATCCGGTCAAAATACATAAACTTCAATGAACATAAATAACTTATCTCTTACAATGTAAATTGATAATGACGTGGATTTCTGCCTTCTTTCGTTATTTTCTGCCTCCATTCCAAACTCGGGTATCGCCGAGACTGACTGGGAGAACTTCGCCCAACCTTCACAGCCTGTGTCGCAACCACAGCGACACTGGCTGAATAGTAGTGATGTGCGCGAATGACGCCTGGAATCGCGAGAATCGGTTCCGCGGTCGCACGCATGTCGCATGCGAGGAATCGGTTCCCGATGACGTCACTAGAATGTGCTGGGCGCACTCACTAGAGTGAGTCTTCCGTGTATAAGTGGGGCAAATTTGAACGTGCAATATTTACTATTTCTTTTGCATACAGTGAAATGTCATATTGGTTGTCACGAATGAATTATGCCACATAATAATGAAATAACAATTATCCTGGTGTCTGGAAATCGCATTACACATTTCGACACTGTGTGTAGCAATCGACATTGTTATTTATGCTTATACTGTATTTATCTAATGTGGTTTTCAAATATCGCTGGTATAAACGTATTCATCTGTGGAATTAAGTCACATGTTTAATAAGTACACAACTTGTTTCGTAGCATACCTGTCTTCCGTTCCATTTAATTTGCAATGAACGTTTCGTGCTACTGTGCGACTCATTACCTGGATGGTCAGCATTGATGCCTTCGGTTCAAAGGGTCGCGAGTTCGGTTCCGGGCGGGGGAGGGATTTTAATCGCCTCTGATTAGTCCTTTTGGCCCGAGGACTGGGTGTTTGTGTTTGTACCAACATTTTCCTCTTCATATTCAGAAAACACACTACACTACCAACAAAGCCCAGGAACACGCAACAGTGATTACATCCCTCCATACAGGGTTGGCGTCAGGAAGGGCATCCGGTTGTAAAACCGGGCCATATCAACCTGTGCGATACAGTTCGCACCCGCGACCCCAGAGGTGTGGAAAAAGTGGTAGAAAACTAAGAAGAAGAAGAAGAAGAACATTCAAACTGTCAGAATTACTATTTTTATTTTCATCACAGCTTAACATTAGTTAAGGTTGTCTCTTTAGTACAATTGTATTTTGTTAAAATAGTAGTGTTATATTACGTCACAATCCCCATTCAAGTTTTGATTTGTTTACAATCCATACAATTTAAATAGTTTCAAACAGAGAATCATATTTTCAGATCAAATTACAGTCGCATTACAGTGTATAACTTCAGGACACTACAATGAGAGCAGGCATGGCTTTGTAACGTGACCTGGTTATAAACCAAAACGAACTCACATTACAGAACACATTCGTGCTGCACGTGTTTACGTATCTGCATCACAAACGGTGCTAGTAGTTTTTCGGAATCGATTCCGGAATCGGGTACCCGATTCCCCAGGCATATGGAATCGACTCTTCACGATTCCCGTCGCAAACCATCACTACTGATCAGTCTCATCACCTTACAGGGCCCAGCGTGATCACCTCTGGTCTACCCTCATACTAATTTCAAAAATTATCCTATTGTCCACAGCCATACTAATTTTTAAAGAATGGCCTACTTTTACACCAATACGCATTTAAAGACTAGCCGAAGTGTCTACAGCCACATTCATGCTTTAAACGCCTGAAGTGTCTACAGCCACCATCATGCTTTAAATGCTGAAGTGTCTACAGTTACATTCATGTTTTAAATGCCTGAAGTGTCTACAGTTACATTCATGTTTTAAATGCCTGAAGTGTCTACAGCCACATTCATGCTTTAAATGCCTGAAGTGTCTACAGCCACATTCATGCTTTAAATGCCTGAAGTGTCTACAGCCACATTCATGTTTTAAATGCCTGAAGTGTCTACAGCCACATTCATGCTTTAAATGCCTGAAGTGTCTACAGCCACATTCATGTTTTTAAACGCCGGAAGTGTCTACAGCCACATTCATGCTTTAAATGCCTGAAGTGTCTACAGCCACATTCATGCTTTAAATGCCTGAAGTGTCTACAGCCACACTCATGTTTTTAAATGCCTGAAGTGTCTACAGCCACATTCATGCTTTAAATGCCTGAAGTGTCTACAGTTACATTCATGTTTTAAATGCCTGAAGTGTCTACAGCCACATTCATGCTTTAAATGCCTGAAGTGTCTACAGCCACATTCATGTTTTTAAATGCCTGAAGTGTCTACAGCCACATTCATGCTTTAAATGCCTGAAGTGTCTACAGCCACATTCATGTTTTAAATGCCGGAAGTGTCTACAGCCACATTCATGTTTTAAATGCCTGAAGTGTCTACAGCCACATTCATGCTTTAAATGCCTGAAGTGTCTACAGCCACATTCATGCTTTAAATGCCTGAAGTGTCTACAGCCACATTCATGCTTTAAATGCCTGAAGTGTCTACAGCCACATTTATGCTTTAAATGCCTGAAGTGTCTACAGTCACATTCATTTTGTAAAATGACCAAAGTTTCTACAACTACACCCATTTCAAGACTGATCGAACAGTTAGCGGTGACACTCATTTCAAATGAAGTTGCGGTTGCAGATACACGCCCTTCAAAGAAAGGATTTACATTTCGTAGATACATTGAGTCTGAAGAAGGAGCGGCAATAGTTTGTGGTAATCTAGATGTCTTATCCCTCAATATGTCTGAAATTAAAATAATCAAAATTGTATTTCGATTTATTATTATTATTATTATTATTATTATTATTATTATTATTATTATTATTATTATTATTATTATTATTAGTCCGCCTCTGTGGTGTAGTGGTTAGCGTGATTAGCTGCCACCCCCGGAGGCCCGGGTTCGATTCCCGGCTCTGCCACGAAATTTGAAAAGTGGTATGAGGGCTGGAACGGGGTCCACTCAGCCTCGGGAGGTCAACTGAGTAGAGGTGGGTTCGATTCCCACCTCAGCCATCCTGGAAGTGGTTTTCCGTGGTTTCCCACTTCTCCTCCAGGCGAATGCCGGGATGGTACCTAACATAAGGCCACGGCCGCTTCCTTCCCTCTTCCTTGCCTATCCCTTCCAATCTTCCCATCCCTCCACAAGGCCCCTGTTCAGCATAGCAGGTGAGGCCACCTGGGCGAGGTACTGGTCATTCTCCCCAGTTGTATCCCCGACCAAGAGTCTGAAGCTCCAGGACACTTCCCTTGAGGCGGTAGAGGTGGGATCCCTCGCTAAGTCCGGGGGAAAAACCGAACCTGGAGGGTAAACAGATGATGATGATTATTATTATTATTATTATTATTATTGCATAGGGTATCTATTTCAATACTGCACTTCTTTACTTACAGTAAATAGCTTCAACTTTGCGTAAGTCATTCAACTAAATCGCTTTTAATATCGATAAGGCAAAGGAAATTCTTCATAAAGTACAACAGTTACTTTCGCTCTATAACTGTACCGACAGTTAAGTAAGCGTAACGAAAAGTTTGTTAAATAATCTAAATAATCAACAGATAGAACTAAATCTCAGGAATGAATACTACAGTACACAATGAACCGTTGGGAAACAGTAGTAATCACAGTCAAGTGGCTTAGAACATTGCTATCATGATAACAGTACCAGTACGCTATGAAGTAATACTGTGTACAGCTGTGGCACGTGCGCAATCACATTACCCTTGAGAGACCATTGTGTACTTTCAAAAGCAATATTTATGGCTACCACAACACAGCAGAATATCGTTAATATCGGCAGACACGATTAACGCCCAGCAGCCAAATATGTTTAGCTAGTTACACAGCTCTCCTGTCCCTTCCTTGTCTGAATGGTCAACGTCGTGGTCTTCGGTTCACAGGGTCCTGGGTTTGATTTCCGTCCAGGTCAGTGAATTCAGCTGCGTTTAGTTCACTCGCACAGCTCGGGGAGTGGATGTTTGTTTTTGTCCCAAAACACCCCTTTTCACATTCACACAGTACATCACACTATCAATCACCACAGAAAGAGTAAAAAGTGAATGCAGGGTCTCTCACATAAACTAAGACCGAGCGCACGGGGTTTGTACTCTGCGCGACAGCAGCTGCCTCAGCCGAACTTATGTCGTGCGCGGCCGCCCTGCTCTGAGCGTGTATACAGTCTTATATGAAATCTTACCTTATAAAAGATGCTGGAAATGTCGTCCTTCCTGAGTTATGCAGGCATTCTGGCTGACGAGAGTGAGTTCTGCCATTGTAATGTTTCTGATTTCATCATCATCATCATCATCATCATCATCATCATCTGTTTACCCTCCAGGTTCGGTTTTTCCCTCGGACTTAGCGAGGGATCCCACCTCTACCGCCTCAAGGGCAGTGTCCTGGAGCTTCAGACTCTTGGTCGGGGGATACAACTGGGGAGTATGACCAGTACCTCGCCCAGGCGGCCTCACCTGCTATGCTGAACAGGGGCCTTGTGGAGGGATGGGAAGATTGGAAGGGATAGGCAAGGAAGAGGGAAGGAAGCGGCCGTGGCCTTAAGTTAGGTACCATCCCGGCATTCGCCTGGAGGAGAAGTGGGAAACCACGGAAAACCACTTCCAGGATGGCTGAGGTGGGAATCGAACCCACCTCTACTCAGTTGACCTCCCGAGGCTGAGTGGACCCCGTTCCAGCCCTCGTACCACTTTTCAAATTTCGTGGCAGAGCCGGGAATCGAACCCGGACCTCCGGGGGTGGCAGCTAATCACGCTAACCACTACACCACAGAGGCGGCTTTCTGATTTCATTCGTAATATTTTCTTTCAGTTCCTCCAATGTGTGAGGATCTGTTCGATACACATTTTTTTTTTCAGTTTACCCCACAAGTAAAAATCACATACTGCATTTACTGTCGTCTCGAGAAAAATACGCCCAATTATTCGTTTTGCACTACAGCAGACCAAACACCAATCTTCCTATCACAATGAGGTACTTCATAAACACCATTAGGATGTTCTGCACACCAATAGCGAGAGTTATGACTGTTCACACGACCAATAAGATGAAACCAGGCCTCATCCAAAAAGAACACAAGCTGTGGGTCGAATAAACGATCATTCAATGATGCAAGAGTCCGCCTCCGTAGCGTAACGGTTACTGTTATTAGCTGCCGTCCTCGGGGACCCGGGTTCGATTCCCGGTACTGCCAGAAATTTAAGAATGGCAGGAGGGCTGGTATGGGGTTTAAATGGCACATGCAGCTCACCTCCAATGGGGGTGTGCCTGAAAAGAGCTGCACCACCTCGGGATGAGGACACGAGTTTACTTGTCCGACTCGTTGGCTGAATGGTCAGCGTACTGGCGTCCCGGGTTCGATTCCCGGCCGGGTCGGGGATTTTAACCTTCATTGGTTGATTCCAGTGGCCCGGGGGCTGGGTGTTTGTGCTGTCCCCAACATCCCTGCAACTCACACACCACACATAACACTATCCTCCACCACAATAACACGCAGTTACCTACACATGGCAGATGCCGCCCACCCTCATCGGAGGGTCTGCCTTACAAGGGCTGCACTCGGCTAGAAATAGCCACACGAAATTAAAAATGATGCAAGATACCACTCACAATATCTCAGTCTTGTGACTGGATCAGCAGGTTTTAAACAACGTTAAAACTGTTCTTGTGCGCGCATGTTTTTATTGAGCACTGAGCCAGTGGTTTCAAATTTATTTAGAACTAGCTATATTACCCGGCGCTGACCGGGTACTTTATTCATTGTTTACTTTTAGGTATTGTATTGCCAGTTAACTGAGTGTGAAGCAATTTTTTGTAGATTTCTTTATAGTGACGTTGACTGATATTTTAAGAACTCTTTTATAGTTTCAGAATTATTGGAGGTTTTAGTTAGAGATTGCGAACGGCCGTAGCCGTGTTGAAACACCGGATCCCGTGAGATCTCCGAAGTTAAGCAACACTGGGCGTGGTCAAGATTTGGATGGGTTGCCACGCGCTGTTGGTGGGGGGTAAGGGAATGGAGGAGCGGAAAGGAACTGGCCACCCTACGGTACGTAAACTGCGGCTCAGGCACACCTCTGCGGAGGTTCGGACCTGCTTCGGGCAGAATACAACCTTACCTTACCCTACCTTAGTTATTTGTTTCTTGTTAATTAAACTAATTTCGGTCAGTTTGGACATTTTCTGCATCATCACGTCTCACCATGCCTATGCAGCTGAACTGGCAATTAAACGGTGTCCAGACTGTCTCAACACATCTCGGTGACTGCGGAAACTATTAATTCGCAGGTCGAAATAATCAAAGGAGCGGACTTGTTGATATCGTTGAAAGCCCTGTACAATGTCTGGTTCGCATGTACAGGAATAGCTGCTAATGGCTAAGAATATTGCCACGGAGGAATGGTAGAGAGTTTACCTTTGGGGATGCGGAAAGCATTTATCACTGAATAGGAAGGTGGACTATACGAGATAGTAGTTGCATTTTACAAAGTGGTCATTGTCAGAGTTACTCCTTAATAAGGACAAAATATACGACAGAACAGATATTCCAATGCCTGTGCTATTAAGCAGATTTACCCACACAGTGAGTACATAAGGTTTGATGACTACAATAATTATGTCGTATGTGAGTTGAATATTCAGCCCGAAGGTTGGCGGGAACCTCAGCAGCTCTGTCATCAACTGCCGTAGATGGCTTAGGTGTCACTCAATAAGCGTACAGGGAATGTGAGGAGTGAGATAGTTTCCCGTTATTTTCCTCGCCGAGGAGGAAGTTGCCAAGTCCACTGAAATGCTTGCACTAACAGACCCTATGAGCATTCTCACCATTCATCGCAGGGACTCGCTACACACGAACTGGCATTACTAGCATCGCGCATACCTCAAGTCACTTTCAAATACTCAAACCCAAGGTTGAGATTGAGACAGGTCAATGAAAGTAACAAATTTGTTTTAGCCCTCACCAGATGCCATACTGCACTGTAAACACTAGATCTCGCCAGAAAATGGATATGATGTATTAAGTCTGTAAAAGAAACAATATGAAACACATGGGGCATATTTCATAAATAAATGTGACGATGAACATTACTCCAACATTTCTGCTTCGTTGGATTCGCTCTTATTATTTTACAGCACAATATTAATCTGACGTGGTCGTAAACTGCCCGCTATAAACGATGCATGCAGTGATATTTTATTAAGGAATAAACTGCTTTAATGACACAATAGAGCAGAGCAGAATGTTGTTCTGTAACCAGACACTCTGAGAAACTCACGCCAGGAGACAACCGACCTTATTCTGTCCGTACATGTCCCTACCCGAGACATTAGACGCGACTTCTTAGAAGAGAACGTATTTATTTATTTATTTATTTATTTATTTATTTATTTATTTATTTATTTATTTATTTATTTATTTATTTATTTATTTATTTATTTATTTAATCTATTTACTTCATACTATATTGCTAGTTTCCTGTGGAGGAAAGCTACTTTCTATTGGTTCTACGCTGCACCGTCTCAGACAGGTCTCATGGCGAGGATGGGCTACGACTGGAACGGAAGGGACCGTGGCCTTAACGAAGGTACAGGCGCTGATTTTGCCTGGTCCGAAAATGGGAAACCATCTTCAGAGCTGTCGACAATGGGGTTCGGATCCACTACCTATTGAACGCAAGCTCACTCGCTCGGTGTACAGGAAAAGCGTTGATGATGATGATGCTTGTTGTTTTAAGGGGCCTAACATCGAAGGTCATCGGCCCCTAATGGAACGAAAGGAATGACATGAGACATGAAGTTAAAATTTTAAAAAGTATCTACTGACTAGAGTTTTAAAAAAAAGGTGATGAAGAAAAATGAGGGTGAGATTAAAACATTCAGTGGATCTAATACGCAATGCCTTAGGTTCTATTAAAATAAGAGAAAATACAGGAAAACGAAGGAATAAGGCATTGCCCACTAGTACAGATATTAACACATAATTTACGTTAGACGTTAAAATAACACATTAAAATGCGCAACACAAACTAAAATGAAGTCAATGAGATAAAAGCGCAACTGACATAAACAACACTAGGACAAAGGACATCATCACACACGATAAAACAGACCGCTATCCCTCATAAAAAGGATGACGAGGTCTGCTGACTGCTCGTCATCTCGCAAGATAAGGGAGATTGTACTCGGAAGGTTAAGACTACGGCGCAGAGCGACCAGGTCCACACACTCCGTAAGGATGTGTACCACGGTAAGATGGTCGCCGCAGGTACACACCGGAGGGGGTTCTCCTTTCAGTAGATGGGAGTGCGTCAAGATACCGTGGCCGATCCGAAGGCGACATAATACCACGGCTTCCCTCCGCGAAGCCCGAAGGGAAGTCCTCCATACCTTCGTTGTTCCTTTTATCGCTCTCAGCTTATTGGGAAATGGAATGGCCTGCCACTCCATCTCCCAATGAGACATGACCAGATGTCTCAGCTGAGAGCGAATATCACTTGCTGGAACCTTGAAAGGCAACGGGGGCAGTGTAACTGCCTCCTTGGCAGCCTGATCTGCTAACTCGTTTCCCTCTATGCCCATGTGGCTGGGGAGCCACACAAACGTGATTCTGGTGCCGGCATCCGAACACCCGGCCAGCAGGTCCTGGATCCGCTGCACCAGAGGGTGCCGAGGGAAACAGGTATCTATAGACTGGAGCGAGCTCAAGGAGTCAGTACACACAAGAAAGTGTCGGCGCTCATTGTACAGTGCGTACCGCAGAGCCTCATAGATAGCATAGAGCTCTGCTGTGTACACACTACAGGTTGCCGGAAGAGCAAAAATAAACCGATCATTGTCGACAACGAACGCACAGCCCACCTTCGTATCTGTCCTTGAACCATCCGTGTAAACGACGACTGAACCTGGATAGCGGCCAACAACGGACAGGTAGATCCTCCGATAAATCGAAGGGTCCGTGTCTCCTTTCGGGCCAGTGTGCAAATCCAGGATGATTTCAGGTCGTCGTACAACCAACGGAGGTACCCCACTTGGTTGTCCGACAAGGCAAGGAATCGAAGGTACGTCAAACAATTCATAACTGCTATCCAAGCGTATCCCAACCGGCCGCGTCGCACGAGGACAAGCAGCGTACAACAAACGGTTGCCATTGTTGAACACGCAGGGATAGCTTGGATGAAGTGGCATCTGTAGCAAATTTGCAGCATACGTAAGTAGATGTTGCTGGCGCCTCAGGTGTAAAGGCGGCACACCAGACTCAGCGAGCAGGCTAGCGATGGGGCTTGTTCGAAAAGCTCCCGTCGCCAACCTAACCCCGCTGTGGTGGATACTGTTCAGCTTCGCAAGAACGCTTGGTCTTGCGGAGCCATATGCTGCACTGCCGTAGTCTAACCGGGATAAAATGTGTGCCCGATAGAATCGCAGGAGCACCGTGCGATCCGCTCCCCAATTAGTCCTGCTAAGAAACTTCAAGAGATTAAGCCTCTTGGTGCATTGCACTTTTAGCTGCCGTACGTGTGGCTTCCACGATAATTTACTATCGAAAAGGAGCCCGAGAAGTCAGTAAGTGTCAACAACGGGAAGAACGACATTTCCTAAATAAAGCTCCGGATGAGGGTGAAGAGTACGCTGACGACAAAAGTGGACAACGGAGGTCTTTGCGGCAGAAAATCGAAAGCCATGTTCTAAGGTCCACTGCTCCACCCTCCTAATAGCTTGTTGTAATTGTCGCTCTGCGACTGCCATATTACGCGAGCTATAGTGCAGAGCAAAATCATCCACCTATAGCGACGGTATAACTGCTGGACCAGCAGCAGCAACAATACCGTTTATGGCAATCGCGAACAGAGTGACACTAAAGACCGATCCCTGTGGTACTCCATTTTCTTGAACAAGGTATTGCGAACATGTCCTCCCTACTCGGACACGGAATAGACGGAGGGACAAGAAATTCGCAATAAACGCCGGCAAGTTACCTCGGAATCTCCATTGATGCAGGACTGAAAGGATACCATATTGCCATGTGGTGTCATGGGCCTTCTCTAAGTCAAAGAAAACAGCTACCAAGAGCTGTTTGCGGAGAAACGCATCCTGGATAGAACTCTCTAGGCGTACCAAGTGGTCTGTGGTGGATCGAGCGGCTCGAAATCCACATTGGTACTCGGACAAGAGTCCTTGTTTCTCCGGACACCACACGAGTCGGCGATTTACCATCCTCTCAAACAGCTTACACAGGCAGTTTGTAAGGCAAATCGGTCTGTAACTTCCTGCATACTTAGGATCTTTGTCAGGCTTGAGGACAGGAATGACTATGCCCTCTAGCCACTGAGACGGAAAAGCACCCTCTGTCCAGATTCGGTTGAAAACACGAAGGAGATATAGTAGACTATCATCACTAAGGTGTTTCAACATCTGGTTATGGATGTTGTCCGGTCCAGGAGACGTGTCCTTGCAAAGCACTAGGGCACTGCGGAGTTCCCACTCCGTAAAGGGCACGTTGTAGTCCTCTGAAGCTTGAGAGACAAAACTAAGATGATGACGTTCCGCCTCCCGCTTCAGAGCGAGGAAATCAGGATGGTAATTCCCGGAGCCAGATACATCCGCGAAATGACTAGCGAGATGGTCAGCAATCAGGAGGGGTTCAGTGACGATATTGCCTGCAATGGAAATTCCCGGTACAGAAGATCATCGCTGGATACCCGAAATCTGTCGAAGCTTAGTCCACACTTGGGATGATGGAGTATGTGACGTCATATACGACACATATCTCTCCCATGAAGCCTTCTTACTTTGTCGAATAAGAACTCGCGCCTTAGCGCGGAGTTTCTTAACTGTTACCAAATTGGCCACAGTAGGCCGTCTACGGTAACGCTTATGAGCGCGACGGCGTTCTTTGATGGCTGCTGCTATTTCATCGTTCCACCAAGGAACGAGTTTTCGGCGAGGAGTCCCCGAAAAAAACGGAAGGGACTCCTCAGCAGCAGCAAGAATAACTTGGGTGACGTAAGTTATTTCCTCGCCGACAGTTCGCCTGATATCATCGTTAAAGACAGCTAGTGATGTGTACTTTGGCCAATCAGCATGTTTAAGAATCCATCGAGGGGAGCCTCGACGGATTTATGTTTCAACAAAGTAAGGATGATGGGAAAATGGTCACTGTCACAGAGATCATTGTGTGCATTCCAACGAAACAGTGGAACCACCGTTCGGCTGCATAGACTTACGTCTATGCGAGAATATGTGCCGTAGCGTACACTAAAGTGAGTTGGTTCCCCTGTGTTCAAAATACATAAATCCAGATCTGTTAGTAGTGCTTCCATCTTTCTTCCTCGGGGGCAAGGCGTCTCAGAGCCCCATATGGGGTGATGGGCGTTAAAATCTCCCAATAAGAAGAAGGGTGGTGGAAGCTGAGCTATAAGATCAGCGACATCATTTATGTTCAGATGCTGGCCTGGTGGAAGATAAACATTACACACTGTTGCTATGACAGGCAGTGGAACGCGAACAGCGACAGCCTCAAGTGGGGTTCTTAATGGAACCTCTTCGCTGTAGGTGTCAGAACGTACAAAAATGCCAACACCACCGGAAGCCCGGTGAGCATAATACCGTTCTGTCGAGTATAGTCTGAAATTTCTCAAGACCGTGTGATGATCAGGTCTTAAGTTGGTCTCCTGAATACATACTATACTCGCTGCGTACTCACTAATGAGCTGACGTAACTCAGCAAGATGCCTGTCATAACCGTTACAATTCCACTGTAACAGTGCCATAGTGTGGACTATAGAAGGAGTGTTAGGTTATGAGCGACAAAATGCTCTCCTTCGCAGGGGAAGTCCGAGAGCGCTCAGGACGGGCGCTCTTCTTCCCCTTTTTCTTTTCTAGTTTAGACGGGCTGGGAGATGGTTTCCCAGCCCTGGTCGACGATGCCGCCTCCGCCGGCTGGGGCACGACTTCCGTCGACCTCCTTGGGGGGGGGGGAGACTTAGTCTTCCCCCTTGTTGTGCCGGCTGGGAACTGCCAGCCTGCACAGACTTCTGGTTGGTCGAAGGTGGGGTGGTCCCCCCCTTCGAGATTTGACTATTTGCGACGTTGCTGGGAGCAGCAACAGTCGACTTGCGCGCAGCGGTCTTGACAGGTGTCGAGGTTGACGAACCTGAAGACTCTCAGCTATCAAGCTATAGTCGAGTGTACGGGCGCGCTTTCGGGTAGGAAAGACCATCCAGGGTCTTGATCTCCTGGATCTTCTTCTCACTCAGGTATGTCGGACAATTCCGTTCCCGAGGAGAATGAAAACCGGAACAGTTAGTGCACTTGTATGGAGTTGTGCACTCCTCCGCGCCGTGAGCTACTCGTCCACCTGTACCACATACAGCCTGATTCGAACAGCGAGATACCATATGTCCGAATCGCTGGCATTGATAGCATCGCATAGGAGGCGGGATGTACGGCCTCACATCGCGACGATAAGTTGTTACCTTGACTTTCTCTGGTAACACTGACAACTTGAAAGAGACAATGAAGGCACCAGTGGCAATGTCTTCACCGTTGACCTTGCGCGTAATGCGCCGGACTTGTGTCACGTCACGGTTCTTCATGTCTTCCATCAACTCGTCGTCAGTGTTCAAAATAAGGTCGCGGTGAAAGATGACTCCGCGAACCAGGTTCAAGGACTTATGCTCCTCCACTTTGACGTGGATTTCGCCAAAGTGCTCGCTCTTAAGCAACTGATCAGCTTGCAGTGCTGTACGAGCCTTTAGAAGCAAACTACCGTTGCGCATTTTCTTAAGTTCCTCCAGTTCGCCATAGACGCCTTCGATGTGCCCACTAAACAGGATCGACTTCACCAGCTTAAAATCGTGCCCATCGGTTCTGGTAGCGACCAGAAACCTAGGGAAGCTGGATCCCATTCCTTCACGCTGCGCATGTTCCCAGGGAGTTGAACCTCTCAGGGAAGCAAAAGTTAAAGACTTAGGTGTGCGACCACCTTGAGAGAGCCGACTTCGTTTGGAAGCCATGCCCGATAGCTTCCTCCCTGAATGCCATTCACGCCGATCAGGGGTCTCTGTAGCCGAACCAAGCAGCCAAGGCAATACCCACATTGTCATAGCAGGTACTGCCCGGGGTCCGATGTTGGACGATGCCTAATACGGGATGACTGAGGCAATGAGCACTAAGACTCCCTTCCTCCAGTCACCCGCAATAGCATGTACCCTATAGCGTGTACAGAGCACTAAATATAGAGAAAAAAAATAAAAAAAATAATTAATAATAATATGTCCTTCTGGCATTCGGCTGTGCGGGGACCTGTGTTGTCAGGCGGATACTACTGCCAAGATACATGGCGCTCCCACCACGCAATGGTCCTGGGTGAACAGTTGCGGGCTTTTGGGCGTAATCGCACACGTAAGAGGCCCATCTCCGGGCAGCACGCACATCAAAATTTTGAAATGGTCTACATCTGACCCTCGGAAAAATAATAAAAAATAAAGAGGGGACCATGGCCACATGACCCTTTAAGTCGCCTTCTACGACAGGCAGGGATTACCTGTGAATGTATTCGACCCCTCCCACAGGAGGTCCAACACATTATACCAAACCGCAATCCATGTCCGCGCCTAGGTCGCCCCTTTTAGTCGACTCATACGACAGGCAGGGGGTACCGCGGGTGTATTCTACATGTGCGTCCCCCACCCGCAGGGGGTAGTGTGTTAGGTCCGCGAGAGGTATTTTATTTCCCTCAAGTCCGCCGGCAAGCCGGTTAGGACCCCCCCTATCCGCCACCTGGGACGCGCCACGTGGGAGTATCACCTCTCCCCCTGCTACGCCTTCGTAGCAGGTTCGTGGTACAGGAAAAGCTTCTAAACGGAACGCTAAAATATGGATGTATACATTATGTATATACACAGTGAGTTCCTCTCATCCGTTGGCCGGCAGGCGCGCCCAGCTTACCTGCTTCTCGTCGACTCGTCACTTCCCGTTACACAGCGCAGCGACAGCACGGGGATGCCCGCACTTCGCAGTTCAGGTCCGTGCTTAGAACGTGTACTAAGTGTTGATCTGTCGCTCCAACTGTTCTCGAGTTGTGAAGTGTTACTTCGGGGTATAATTCTCATAATGCCTCCACATGTGTACGCGGTAGAGGAAAGAGTATTTATGTACGATCATTATGTGAAAACAGAGTCTTGCAGGGAAGTCGTTAGGTGATTTGTAGTACAATTTCCAGGTGTGGAAAGGAACTGGTTCTTTACTCGGTAACAAGCGAAGTGTTGAAAAGTGTGTGGTTAACGAGGGAGAAGTACATGAAATCGCAGAAAGATTAGAACATAGCCGACATTCGACTTGGTCAAGGAGCCGGGGTTTTGAAGAGCTCAAGATGGCAGGCTGCGAGAATACAGAAGACGAACTTATGCGTGTGAGTCGGAGTTTTCTAAGACGATACCAGAAATGTGTGGATGCAGGAGGAGAACATTTCCAACATCTCCTGTCACTAGGTACAAGCTTATTTTCTCAATTCGTAATTATCAATGTTATTTGTTATCTCATGTTATGCACGGATAGAGCGAGCGAAGTGTTGTCCTTGTAGCTATGCCGCGGGGAGTGATGAGCCAAAGGAAGGCAGATATGCTGGGCGCGCCTGCGGGCCAGTCGATGAGAGAAACTTGCTGTATATATGTATGTCTGCGAGTAAAACTCAAAAAGAAAAGTGAAGTACTATTCACAGTCTTGTATTTACTTGTACTACTAGCAAATGTACCCGTGCTTCGCTACGGTATTCTACATTGTATACGGATATCGACGTAAATACTGTGCGTGCAGCAAATGAGATTGTTTTAAAATTGCATGTCTCTTAGCCTTATCCGAGAAATAGCATGGGGAGGTCCACATACGTTGTTTCCAATGTAAAGTGAGGGTTGTGGAGTTGTGATGATAACGCCAGGCTCACTTGCCTACTGCCATTCACAATCGAGTTGGCAAGTTTACATTATAATTGCAGGCCCCAATGCCTACTGCGCGGTCACAATCGATTTGGGGAGTTTTAGTTACAATGGCAGACCCATTTCCTACTTTCAGACAGGTTACAGTTGAGGAGTTTTTATTATAATACCAGGCAACTTCCCTACCACCAGTCAAAATTGAGTTGTGCATTTATCATTATAATGACAGTCCCTTTTTACTGCTGCTAGCCAGCTTACTGCCAATCACACGGAATTAGTGAGTTTCCATGAAAATAGCAGGCCACTATGCCTAATGCTAGTCAAATTTTAGATTGGAACATTTGTTTATAATGGCGGGCACCCTGGCCTAGAGCCAAACACAATAGAGTAGGGGACTTTCGAACAAAACTGCATGATCCCTTGCCTTCTGCAAGACAAATCGAAAAGTGAATTATTCATTAAAATGGTAGGCCCTCCTTACTAATGCCAGTTACACAGGAGTTGGAGAAGGACCCCATTCCTACTGCCAGCAGTCAAAGTCGGTGTAGGGAGTACTGATTACAATAGCAGACACATCCTTTCTCGATCGCTACAAATCGACATCAATGAATATATACAGATGGACATACGAAAGTATATGAATGTTTACAATATTGCAGACCTTCATTTACAGATTAACTGCTGCCAAACGGTACGTCATATCGACAAAGGATTGTACCGTAAGGCGCAGTATTTAGCGATCTAAATGGCTGGTCCTATGATATTTTCTCGCATCTAATCTATTCATGGGTCAGATTGAATCAGAAACGTTGAATAGGTTGAAATTTGTGTAAGATTATCTTACATTGCATTAGTTTTCGGATAATTATGTGACATAGCATTTGGCTCACATATGGGTACTGGGTGGGCCAATGTTCGTGTAGAGTTTGATCATACTATCTTTCCTGTAAGTGATTGAAATGATGCACATGAGAAGAAAAGGTTTAGAAATTAATTTCCATTAAGGCAGGTAGATTTCCATTAAGTTTGGTTGTGTGTATTTTGAGGGAGTGCAAAATCACGGTTTCGGTTTCGTATGAACCCCCAATTAGTTCAGGGATTTAGAAACAATATTTGCCCTAAACCCTCCCCAAAGGATAGGTGGATTCTAAATATGAAGTTTGGTGGAAATATATCCAGTAGTTTTCAAGTTAGAGAAAGACAAACAGACCAAACAAACAAACAAACAAACAAACAAACAAACAAAGAAACAAACAAACAAACTAACTAACTAACTAACAGACACCAAGGAAACCTACCCTTGGACAGATGGATGCTATATATAAAATTTGGTTCAAATACCTTGTTAGTTTTCAAGTGTAAGAAGTACGCTTTACACGCACCCGCTCTTGCGTTAAGTCCGCTGGGATTTGTACCGAAAAACGGTCCGTTAATGATATCTCCCTTACTAAATCCTGTTATGGAAATGATGCACATGAGAAAAAAAGGTTTAAAAATTAATTTTCATTAAGGCAGGTTGATTTCCATTAAGTTCGGTTGTGTATACTTTGAGGGAGTGCAAAATCACGGTTTCGGTTTCGTAAAAATCCCCACTCAGTTCAGGGATTTAGAAACGATATTTGCGCTAAAACCTACCCAAGGAGAGGTGATTTCTAAATATGAAGTTTGGTGGAAATATATATTTAGTAGTTTTCAAGTTATAGAAGGACAGACAAACAGACAAACAGACAAAGAGACTAACAGACAAACAAACAGACAAACAGACACCAAAGCTAAAAATGATGCAGATGGTCATTATTACACCTGAAACGGATAACTGTACGGAAATTTCGCCAAAATAATCAGTGTACAGACACACAGTTTGCGCTAAAACCTACCCAAGGACAGGTGGATTCTAAATATGAAGTTTGGTGGAAATATATCCAGTAGTTTTCAAGTTATAGAAGGACAGACAAACAGACAAACAAACAGACAAACAGACACCAAAGCTAAAAATGATGCAGATGGTCATTATTACACCTGAAACGGATAACTGTACCGAAATTTCGCCAAAATAATCAATGTACAGACACACGGTCGTTACGATTTTATTTATATAGATGACGGATAAGCATGAGCACGTTGAAAAGTGCAGACTTCCACTTCGAGATTCATATCTCCTAAACGGTTTATGATATTAAGAAACGGTTTACGCCATCAGACGCCCCATTTATCGCTCTACATGTTTGTTTCTAAACCATTTCCTCGTATCTCCCATATTAAGGGGGTAAATTGAGTTCAAATTTTGAATAGGGTGAAATTTGGGTGCATTTTTAACATTTTACATTACATTTTGCCTACTTATGTATAAGCTAGAATCATGAAATTTGGTACACATATGTCCCTTAATCGTGCCAATGTGCGCACATAACGTGATGGTCCTATCATTCTTATAAGTGTGTCAAACAATAAAATATACTTGTAAAAATCACCAAATTTACGAACAATCCAGAAATACGGCCAAATTTAACGTATAAGGGAGAGAGATACGACAAAATGTCACAGGACCAAAGTTGTAGATCACTCCAAATTGAAGATTGTGCCATCCGTTTTGTGATACGACTTACCGTTTAGCCAAAAAATAGCTCAAAAGGAATGTCTGCACAGTCATTAAAATTGCCTCCATATTTCGATATCCTTGGGGGTAAAAAGTGAAAAATTTGAACATCTTGGAATTTTCCCGTCGGTTAGGGACCAAAAGCTATAATTTCACCAAATTTCAATTGTCTACCTCGTCTCGCAGGTTGTGCCGCCATCTTGATTTGGGGGGATGGGGGATAAAAATGGGGAAATTCCCGAAAATTTTTAAGCCCACGAAACCTATAGGTTATCGTTTTGGATATACTATACGACTGTGTTCTTATACTGAGCCCAAAATTTGAGCCCCCCCAGCGTGCCCCCTTCAGGGAATTTTGAGAATTTCCGATTTTTCTAGGGATCCTGGGGTCATCAGTTTCCCTCGTACCAAGTTTCAAATTTCTGAGATTTCTGGAAGTGCCTCATTAATTCACGTCTTTTTTCATTTTTAAATATTTATATATACATCGCTCCAGCCCGACTTGCTTTTATATATATAGATTAAAATGTGTTGCTTTATTTTCCCAGAGTTGTGTGATTTGTGGTTTCTGATGTTTCTTACGTGCAAAATCTAGGGAATCCTTCATTTTCTTCATAACATTTCCTCTTATTTCACCGATGACTTCATACCTCGAGAAGATGTTAGGCAGCTGATAATTCCGTCGTTCTGCCCATTAAAACAGCATACAGCGCTACCACAACAATGTAGTAGATTCCTTCGCCAATGCTTCTACATATTTCGACCACGTTCTTCTCCTCTATTTCTTCGATCTGATTTCCTACAGATTCGTGGTATCTCCAGAACCCCATACAACAAGTGAGAGGCCATGCGGGTTCCTCATTTTCTTACCCTTATTTCCTTACCGATACGCTCATGCCTCACATAATGCCCCTTTGTATCGATGTTTCTTTCACCCCTTCCTCCTCAGATTGTAAACAGAATGTCAAGAAGAAGTATGTAAATATGTAGGCTAAATAAGTGGTATGATCATGTAACTGCAGTAGACCGATGTGTGTGTGTGTATTTAGCAGTAAACTGAGTATAGGAGAGATAAGAGAAGTAAATATGTGTAAAATATACAATAATGAACACTGCGTTTATCCGTAGTACCTTATCAACAGTGCCCGGATATTTATGTATTATCAAGGTGTAAAATATGAACATAAAATGTATTAATTATGAAAGAAATATGTAATTAAATATGTAATATTCATAAAATGTGTAATTAAATATGTAACATTAATAAATTATGCAATTAAATATGCAATATTCATAAAATATGTTTAACGCATTAAATTTACAAAATGTTCATGTATTGCTTTTATTATGACTTACGGTTATAATATTAGACAATAAAATTGTTTTCACTATCTCCATATTTTAGGATAACGGTATCGTTGTTGTTTTAGTTCATTTAGATTATAGTAGGAAGCGAGAGGGTGAAACCCGTTGCGAGCACATGACCTATTCCTGTCGAATACCACCAAGGGGTCCACTCAAGGGTTAACGTCTCCATCCGGCGGACCAATAGCCGTCAACAATGTTATATACCCTCACTCCATATAAACACCGCGGAGTGTTCTTTTTTTTTTTTTTTTGCTACTTTGCTTTACGTCGCACCGACAAAGATAGATCTTATGGCGACGATGGGACAGCAAAGGCCTAGGAATGGGAAAGAAGCGGCCATGGCCTTAATTAAGGTACAGCCCCAGCATTTTTCTGCTGTGAAAATGGGAAACAACCGAAAACCATCTTCAGGGCTACCGAGAGTGGGATTCGAACCCACTATCTCCCGGATGCGAGCTCACAGCTGCGCGCTCCTAACCACACGGCCAACTCGTCCGGTATTCCAGGCTTTTGGCACACACTTTAGTTATCAGAAATTGTATACCACCACCTCTCCTACCCTGCCGGCCAACATTCTGATGGTAAAACATTTTCCGACCAAATGGACTCGAACCTGCTAACCACGGTGCAGACCATATAGACTTGATGCCTTAACTATTACGGCCACCAGGCGGGATGCACTGTAAATAGCGGAGTATTTTGCACAATTTATTGTTGTGGCTAATTTCCGGTTGTCCTAATGCCCAGCAAATGAAAAAAGATGTTATAAAAAAGTTAATATTGTTTATATGTACAAACATGTTACTTCTTCGCATAATATGTAAAATATGCAATATTACAAAGAATATGTAAAAATATGTAAAATGAAACCCATACTGAACCTTTGAACATACCGTTCCATCCTCGATTGCCTGCCTCGGCTTCTTCGGAAGAACAATATTGATTCTAGATATTAGGGTGTGTATGATTCTTCCTTGTCACTTCATCGACCGATCGACAGGGTTCAGAGGAGAGTATAACTACTTCAAATGAGGAGCAAAACGTGCTTACTAAAAATTTATTGAACGAAATCGGGATAATCTCGGTTACTGTATAACCATAAAAAATTAATTTATCACAAAATGTCGTTATGAATCAGTCACATTGCATAACGTGACGGCGAAAGTATCTTGAAATTATTTACATTAAGTTCTTCCAAGGTTTGAAAACGCGATATAAGGTAGGCCTATGTGGACATCAGAAGCAGAAAAGAACAGAAAAAAACTGAAAATCGGGCAACATTAACCCAAACGATAACTGAGAGTTAATCCACACGACCCGTGGAAAATACGACCTTCGACGAATAGAATTCCAGATGTACATTTAATGAAGGTTATCCACCAGTCGAATATCCTCTCGGATACCGGATCATCCCCCAAATGGATCCTTAATCGAACTAAATTAACTATCAGTCGCTCTGGGCAGGTTACGAAGTATTATTTGAATGCATGGTGTTTGTAACAAGTTAGCAGCAATTATTAACGTCTGAAATCAAATCACATCATGTGTTGTCGTCTCGTGAGACCCTTAAGTTATAGATAGATCTCGATGCCGAAATGTGCATCACCCCAAACACATGTTCAGAATAAACCAACAACACTTGATCCGAGGGGATCTTACGTTACATCGGTCTGAAGGAATAAAACTGCGAAACGCACGAAAACATTAACACACTATGCGTTTAGAAGAACGCCAAACACTGAAGTTAAATAAAAGTGGTCTATCACTCGAAAATTCTTCTTACTAAACCATCTTTCAGGTTATGAGACAGTTACGTCATTAGATTAGTTAAATCACAAGTCCACGGTATATAAAGAAAAACATGAAATCTTTCCAATTCTACACAACTACAACTAAAATTACAAATCTGTCCACCTACATTTGTCCCCTTAAACTAAACTACAGGTGATCGATAGACTAACGTCTCACCAAAATAATGTAAATAATGTAAAGTAAAATAAAAATATCGGTAACAGGTGACGAATGGAAACCGCATTGGTAGTGTACATCCCTTGATACAAAGAAAAATAACTGTCGACACACTGCACTGTCGTAACATACCATACACCCGAACAATAAACCTCGAAGTAAAGTAAAAACAATGTAAGATAGAAAATGAAAGGTCATCGAGCTTGAACGCACGCGGCTAAGCAGGAGGGACCAGTCTCCATTAGCCAGGTTTCCACGTAAGACAACCCTTATAATTAAGCCAATACTAATGCAACGTTAGTATTGAACTATTCTGTTCATGGTCAAGGGACGTTGATATAATGATAATTATGGCAATCATATAAGACCACAAAGGAATGGACATTAGATGGCATTTTATTGTGCGGTAGTGTCTCACATTGCGCGCTTCTCAAGAAAACTTAGCGTCAGAAGCGAGCTGAAGTTCCCAAGATGCTTATTAAAATTTATTATCCCAAGCGAACCTCTTGACTTTCAGCGTGGGGACGCGAACTACACCGAGTGAAACCGCGGGGAAGTTTATATTGGAGGGAAATGAATTTATTCAATATCTCCGCTCACAAGAGAAATATAGAGCATTGGATGTAATATTGGCAGTGAGCATATTTTTCTGAAAATTTTGATATGCTACATGACGCTAATTGTAATCACAATAAAGGAATGAGTAATTGCGCAGGATACCGTGGGAGAATTTTCCTCTCCGCGGACACGCTCCCGCGAGCCCACACACGTAGAGCTCTGCAGCGTGGGTGTGCGATCGCTGATATATACGGGCGCCGAGGGCGCGAGCCTCAGTTACTGGGTGTATCGCGGTCAAGAAGGTGTCTGTCACAGAGCGACGCAGCGAAGGGAAGATTACCTTTGTCTACAAGCATCGCACTCAGAGTCTACTTTGTCCTATGGACTTGTAAGTAACAACCATTTGTAATATAGATAAGAATTTTATACAGCAAGTATTGACCTGATTTTCTGTGAGAACATTTCTCTGCTAGTAATTTGTTCACACAAAGTCGCCTAGCATAATCTGAGGCTAACATTGTTCTAAATTAAGGTTACATGCTAGTGTAGGCTCGGAAGGTGGATATTAATTCAATTCGGTCAATATAAATATCAGTCAAGGGTGAAGTAAAGTGCTGCTGAAAATTGTGTAACTGTCTAGAAGGATAATGCTAAGAACGAGTCCTGACATTACGGGATTAAATAAAAGGCTAGAGGGGAGACCTTGGCATCGAAGTAAGAACGCACTGTAATATGGTTTTCCTTACAGTTTCTCTTACGTCACGTGTGGACCGGACGCTGCTCATCCATCACGTTGAGGCGGTAATTTGGAGCGAAGCTACAAGAACATCCTTCACGGCATCGAGGTACGACCGTGGACCATCAGCGACGTCCAATCAGCACACCGACCACATCGAGGAGGCGGCGATCGAGTCACCTGAACGAGTTGCAGTTGAACGTCACAGCAGACCAAGATGTCACCAGTCATCCAACTACGATTGGTGTCGCCTGCCCGCAACATTGACATGATGGCTTAAGTTAGCAATGTCTTTTTTTTTGCTAGATGCTTTACGTCGCACCGACACAGATAGGTCTTATGGCGACGATGGATAGGAAAGGCCTAGGAGTGGGAAGGGAGCGGCCGTGGCCTTAATTAAGGTACAGCCCCAGCATTTGCCTGGTGTGAAAATGGGAAACCACGGAAAACCACCTTCAGGGCTGCCGATAGTGGGATTCGAACCTACTATCTCCCGGATGCAAGGTCACAGCCGCGCGCCTCTACGCGAGTTAACAATGTCCGTTCGGGAACTGTTCAGATGCAATCACAAGACACAGGTCAGCACGCAGCAGTCAGGTTATGGTTAGGTCAGCTGCAAATAAATTAGGCCTTTCGCCAACATGTAAATAAGTAGGTGTCTAAGGACACATGTAAATAGAATTTATGCCCAGGACTCAGGCTTAGTTAGATAGTTTGTGTTTGCATGTTGTTGTTCTCATTTATTTTCGTTAGTGTCATTATTAATAGATACTATGTTTCAGTATAGGGAAACTAGGCTCGTGTACTTTCATTTATCCATGACTTACGTAGTCGCATAAGAGTCTAGCTAGAACAAGTTGTTAGATACTAGCTAAATGCATGGAGCATGGTAGACTGCAGTGTTAATTTGTGAGACGGCGAAAAGCATAAGATCTTCTATATTTCTTTAATGCGCTCGGACTGGCGTATCAATGTGAACGGGTCATGTACTGAGAAGCCTATAAGTAATGAGAAATATATTAGTTATACCCAGAGTATAGAGATAAGGCCCTAAATAGCATGAGGAATAAAGGCTTAAGTGGTAATTTGATAATTTGTGTGCCAGTGAAAGCGCAAATGTGTATTTGTATGAATGTGCCAGTTAGTGCACCAGTGTAAGTTAATATATGGGCCAGTTGCATTTACTGTAAGTCATAAATGGAATAGTGTTGAATGGTTGAACTCTAAGGAATAAATTGGCATGTGATAAGTATTATATAATAAGAGGGATACATGAGCCAGAGCGAGGGAGAGACGTCCTTCAGCTGTGTTTACGAGTTGTCAACCGTGAGACAGATTTATGGGGTTAGAACATGGCCGCTCCATTTATACAAAGGCCGTGGTGTGTTGGAGTACAAAAGTAGGCCGTTCTGACGTCACAACCCGAAGGTATGCAGGAAGGAACAATACTGTGCCTGTCAAGGGAAAAGGGAGAGCAGTGACCTTTTAATACTGCGGTCTGGAAGATAAAATTCTTTACACAATTACGTGTGTCATTTAAAGATATATGTGGACTATTCATATGTATCTGCATATTGTTAATTTTTTTTAATCATACTTGAAGTAATGTGGTTGTAGGATTTGGGGATAGTCCTGTGTTCGATTCCCGGACGGTAGTGTGTGTATTGTATGCTTAATTTATAGCTTATATTAATCAAGAGTATTGTGGCATAGATTCATGTTAGGAATATGTTTTGTTCTTTGTAAATACGATATGGGTATTCTCCAACCTAAGATTTAATTTATTCTCTTTTGACGGAGCCATTAGGCTGACTGTTGCAGTATTGGCTGTTTCCACGGGCTAGGAATCTCCTCCACATGGACATTAACTCCCGATGAGATAGCTCTTTACTTCAAGAACTCATTTATATATTTTTTTTATGACAAGATTGTCAATTATATAAATTTTCATTGATGATTTTGGTTTATATTCAAATTTTGAATATTATTGTAATAAATTTGTATAGTATAGCGAACGTGCAGCTCAGTTTTAGTTTTCTTTTCGCTCGAGTTAGTTCACACCATGCTCATCTTATTCCTCTTCATTTATTTTATTTGTTACGTTGACCCTTTTGTACCCGTAACCCCTGTTGTTGCTGTTGCTGATGAAGAGGATATTCGAGCAAGGTAAGCTATGTGCCAAAGGGATTCACCTGGTGGTGAGGGTATTGTTCACTATAATGTACTTGGTCAGATCTCAACATTTGCTTGACGTTGACGAAGGCATTATAGGGCACGTATGAATCACTTTCCTGCTAGTAAAGGTTATGCCGAAACGTGGCCTGAATAGTGTCTGCTAATATCTTCCATACCACCGGGCGAGTTAGCCGTGCGCGTAGAGGCGTGCGGCTGTGAGCTTGCATCCGGGAGATAGTAGTTCGAATCCCACTATCGGCAGCCCTCAAGATGGTTTGTCCGTGGTTTCCCATTTTCACACCAGGCAAATGCTGGGGCTGTACCTTAATTAAGGCCACAACCGATTCCTTCCAACTCCTAGGCCTTTCCTATCCCATCGTCGCCATAAGACCTATCTGTGTCGGTGCGACGTAAAGCCCCTAGCAAAAAATCTTCCATACCTGCATCCACTACTGCAGACACTATCATCGTTCAAGTCGATTCATGAAAATGCGTAACCTATGACTTGGCTATGTACAAACGGCGTCCTGGCCCTCTCGTTGAGCCAACACTACAGTGTCTACACACCTCTAACAGCAACTATGTACACGCGGCATCCTGAACCTATCGTTGAGCCAACCCTCAAAGTGTCTACCTACCTCTAACACTATGTACACGCGCCTCGGTCCTATCGTTGAACAAACACTATGGTATTCGCACATTACTGATACTGTTGAGCGAAATCGAAAATTTAAAACAATATTCGAATATGTAAATCTAATTCTCATTGAAATTCAAACATATGAAGTGAAACCCGCTACCAAAAAAGTGAACTGAAATCTGGAAATATTAAGTATGTTCATTTCCTAAGATAAAGAGTGAAATCGAAATTAAATAACGGGTTCGAATAGTTCAGTATATCACTCACTGAAATTCAAACACATACAGTGAAGTTTGCTAAATGAAAGTAAACTCAGATCTCGTCTGATATTACGTGATACGAATGAAAACAATAATCACAACCGCCACGATATTCGCGGCACAGCCAAAACTGTGAGGCTCCAAATAACCTGCAATGTCAACATTCCAAACCTGTGTCAGTGAAGTAAACTTTCATCAACATACGCAGGATAAACTCTCAATCGGCTAAGCTCACTTTCTCACCCGCAATGTTTCCAATACGCGATGTTGCTCGCCTCGTAAATATACAGAATAAAATTCAGTTTGCAATAAGCAAATTCTGTCTCGACCGTGTGTAAGAAAGTGTTTTGTTCGTGAGGTCGGTTATAATAAAATGCACTTCGCTGGTTTCAAATGGAATCGTCGACTTTACTTAACTGATTTTATTTGTAGTCTTAGGTAAAATAAGAATCATGTGAGAATATCGCTTGTATTTAAAATATGCGTTACAACGCACTCACTTAGATTTGAAAACCCTAAATTTTTTCAATCGCTCTGTTTAACATAATTCAGGATATCTACAGGATGTCGCTCCTCTTATACAGCCTGTCTCGGAAATATTACACATCAATTATATACACCCTGTCACAAAAATTCCTCTTCATCTAACTACAGGGTCTTTTTTTCTTCGGCATCCTGCTTAGAACCTCCCACTCATAAAATACCGGGCTTACTCTGCCTCAAACTTTCTTCCTAATTATTCTTATAAATATTTCATTCGTTACTTGGATCCATTTGTTCTTGAGCTTGATCAAATTTTAAGTACAAAACATCCCATAACCAAACAACTTCATGATAATCTCAAAACAAATTTTCGAAATTTTCCCAGACCTCAGGAGCAGAATAGCATGCCGTGACTCTACCTCCCAAATACCCCGTGTCGCAAAAATGAATTTCCAAATGCCAAAAATTTTGTCACGTCAGGGGATTTCGATACGAAACTGCAAACATCGCTCACACAACTGATGAATCCAGTATTATTATTATTACTAGCTGATGTACTCGTGCTTCGCTACGGGATTCTCAGAAAGACTGACTTTGTGGTTTTCCTAACTGCAGTCAACATATGTCATTACAAAAACGTTAGTAGAATTGTAGCGATTAAAAGCAATGTTATCATATAAAATGCTCGATCAAATGAAAAACCGCAAATTTTCTCACTTTTAACGAACAGTACTACGGTGCCGGTCTAACGGTCCAAAGTTCCAGAGCTGGAATGACCAGGCCGCAGACAGCCGTGAACACTCCTCTGCCATTATTCAGTTAAATGTGCACACTGCTCATTCTACTCAGAGTAGGGATTGAATAGCTCGAATGCTATGATGAAACAGTTTGTTACGTACCATTAGTATCAGGAAATTTACGATCCAGAGGAATGGCATGCTAAAGAAGAAAGTACCGGGCGAGTTGGCCGTGCGCGTAGAGGCGCGCGGCTGTGAGCTTGCATCCGGGAGATAGTAGGTTCGAATCCCACTATCGGCAGCCCTGAAGATGGTTTTCCGTGGTTTCCCATTTTCACACCAGGCAAATGCTGGGGCTGTACCTTAATTAAGGCCACGGCCGCTTCCTTCAAACTCCTAGGCCTTTCCTATCCCATCGTCGCCATAAGACCTATCTGTGTCGGTGCGACGTAAAGCCCCTAGCAAAAAAAAAGAAGAAAGTTATCTAACTCCCCAGCTACTTCCTGTCAGTATTCATGCAGGCTGTTACACTCTGTACGACCGGGAGAGTTGGCCGTGTGGTAAGGGGTGCGCAGCTGTGAGCTTGCATCCGGGAGGTAGTGGATTCGAACCCCACTGTCGGCAGCGCTGAAGATTGTACTTGGTGGTTTCCCACTTTAACACCAAGAAAATGGTGGGACTGTACCTTAATTAAGGCCAAGGCCGCTTCCTTCACACTCCTAGCCCTTTCCTATCCCATCGTCGCCATAAGACTTGTCTGCGTCGGTGCGACGTAAAGCAAATAAAACATACTCGGTATGCAGCAGTAATCCTATCTACCGAAGACGAGTGGCAACAGAAGACACAAAGCACATCGCAACAAACAATGGCCAATGTAATGTTATTGTTGATCAATGTTGTGAGCTTTCTATATTGTATGCTTTCACATTTAGTTTCTTTCAAATCTGTAATTTGTAAAATTATTTATAGCATAAACTGTAGTTCCTTATTCTCCGACTTTACATACCGATTTTCATTAAATTCTCTTTACCCATTTTCTCTTGACTCGGCGCTGATATGGATTTAGTAACAAATATCCAAATTCGTGAATATATTTGTGATCATAGCCGGTACGGTAACAATGTATCAGACATAAATATCGGAAATGTAACTTCAGTTATGTATAGTATTTATCGATATGACCTCCAATAACAAATATTTGAAAATTAAACTTTAGGCTTTAGGATTTTCAAGACACTGTTCAATTAATGACATTATCAAAAGAGCTTTTACATCTATCGATGTCCCTTCTGTCCTAGAACCGAGTGGAATTAGCCGCACAGACGGAAAACGCCCTGATGGTCTGACTTTAGTCCCATGGAACAAAGGCAGATCTCTCCTGTGGGATGCCACGTGTGTGGACACATTAGCACCATCGCATTTGCCTCACACTGGCAAGGCTGCTGGTTCTGCTGCAGAAATGGCCGTGCGCAATAAAAGGGCGAAATACAAAGCAATAACGGACAACTACATCTTCGTGGTATTCGCAGTCGAAACGATGGGGACGTGGTGTCAAGAAGCTAAAAGTCTGATTTCAGATATTGGCAAACGACTAACAGCAATCACTGGAGACACCTCTTCAACAGAATTCCTGAGACAGCGGATAGGACTTGCTGTCCAGCGAGGAGATGCTGCCAGTGTTATGGGCACTTTTCCAGATAACGCTCCACTGGACGAAGTCTTTTATCTTACACCTTAGACTTTCGAGCTGGAGCGAAGTTTAAAAAAAAAAAGATTGTTGAAATATTATTTTGTATTTAGTTCAAAAAAAATTTTAGGCTTTCCCTTTAACTACCATTTTTCCCAGCGTGAATACAATTATGCGTATCGTAGATTGTAGCAACTTATTCCCCGACTCTGCATACCGATTTTCATTAAAATACAACCACTAATAACAAATATTTGAGAATAAAATTTTAGGCCTTCCCCTAAACTACCATTTCACTCGGCGTGAATACAATTATTTATGGCCTAGATTGTAGCGGCTTACTCCCCGACTTTGCATACCGACTTTCATTCAATTCTCTTCAGCCGTTTTCTCGTGATGTGTGTACATACAGACAGACAGACAGACATTACCGAAAATGTAAAAAGTGAATTTCCCTGTTACTGTGAACATGACTGATACATAAATGCCATCCTTTTTAAATTCTGAGCAATGTACAGACAAAACTCTTATTTTATATATGTAGATTATTTTTTGCTGTTTGCTTTACGTCGCACCGACACATATATGTCTTACGGAGACGATGGGATAGGAAAGGCCTAGGAACTGGAAGGAAGCTGCCTTGGCCTTAATTAAGGTACAGCCCCGGCATTTGCCTGGTGTGAAAATGGGAAACCACGGAAAACCATCTTCAGGGTTGCCGACAGTGAGGCTCGAACCCACTATCTCCCAATTACTGGATACTGGCCGCACTTAAGCGACTGCAGCTATCGAGCTCGTTATGTATATTATTATTATTATTATTATTATTATTATTATTATTATTATTATTATTATTATTATTATTATTATTATTATTATTATTATTATTATTAGACTTATGGCTACCGGGGCATGCAGGTATAGAAGGAAATCAAAAGGCAGTTAAACTGGCCAGGAAAGGGGCAGAAACAGATTTTGTAGGCCCAGAACCTGTATGCGGGATTTTCTATGGACAAGCCCGACACTACATAGGAAAATGGGTACAAAAGCAACAAATGGAGAACTGGAAAAATGCTCAGGATGCAAAGGAACTGATAAAAGGACCAAACAAGAACCATACTAAAGAACTGTTGAAACTCGACAGAGAAAATATAAGATGGGTAGTAGGACTGTGTAACTGTTCCACCTCTTCAAAACACTTGGGGAGATGAAAGTTATTATCTTGGGACACATGAATATTAAATAAACTATTTGTGGCTTGCCCGCAAATTGCCACGCAAATAGAAACAATTAACATTCCATGGTTCCCCATTTCTCTATGTAATGTTTGGGCGCCATGGTTACAGTTTTAAATAAAACTGTAAACCAAAATTTATATTTACTAGCATAGAGACTTATACTTAAATCACAGGGGTAGGATTTTAAATAATTAACCATTAAGTATCGCTTAAGAAAGAAAATGAACGCAATATTAAATACAAATGAATTTATTATACAAAAAAAAATGAGATGAATCGGAAAAGTTTCCTTAAAGCATGGAGGAATTTAGAATTTACTGAATTTACTTATTGCTTGCTTTATCTAATTGAAGCTCACCAATTGCAGCTTTCGTTGACGTCATCTGGTTTCCGTGGTTACTCGTTCTCTTTTTCTCGATGTAGACTCTGCTCCATGGACATCCTTCTTTCCTTCTCTGATATGGTACGGGCTATCTGGACTAACACTCCCTACTTGCCTAGTCTTTAAATTAGACATTGGCCCTATACTTGTAATAACTGATCAGCTTTGATCGTATGAGGAGAAAATTCAAAGATATGAATTTTTCCATATTACTAGAAATCTCAATCCAACTGAGCTATACTATTTATACGGTACAGACTTGTACCAAAATTCCGTAGACTTGAACTAAACATAGTTCTTCGTCCACAATATTTACTGAAAATAACACAAGCCGTAAGCTTCTTTTGTCTCACGCAGATCCGATAACATTACCGCACCTAAGTACTGTATCGAAGCGACAACACATTGTACAAAAATGACTATGTCGCGGAGCGACCACACACTGTTTCAAAAATCACATCACGTCGTTCAAAGTAGATGTTCACAGTAGAATTACTAGTGATAGAGTATCACGTAGTTAGGTTGTAAGGTTGTCAGCAGAAGTTGTACTTAGTTAGGTGCCGTTCTCGTGTTGAGAATCAGTATATATCCGGGCTCACCCCCACTCTTGGTAACAGTTCAATCTCAAAACTCATATACAACGAAGTATCTGATTCGATGGATCGAAGCATCAACTCCCCTTCCCTTCTTCCTCGACAAGTCCAGAAGGCGTAGCGATGATAAGCCTCGCGCACGGGTCGCTGTTTTCTAGCCTTAGTCATAAAATACACCCATGACTAACGCAAAATCCCAAGTTTCAAGAATAACCCTCCGTATACACAAACATGAGATGAAATGAAAACAACTATGTCTCAACATATTGACCGTATTTACAACATAACGAATTCTTATCCTACATAATATAATAATTTAAATAATAAAACAATGTTATCATATATACAATATGATTCCAAAATGCCTTGATTACAAATGATTGACGTTGAATAAATATGTTATTACAAATAATCGCCGATGGCGGATAAACTTGATATCAAATGATATCGCGTAAAATGATATTATATTAAATTAGTAGGGCTGGAGAAGAGTGGACGGTTACAACTGTTGACAGGACACTGCCATCTGAAAAAACACCTACATAGAATTGGAGTAATAAGAGATAATATATGTAGGAAATGCAATGAAGCAGAGGAATCAGCTGAACCGAGCTCGATAGCTGCAGTCGCTTAAGTGCGGCCAGTATCCAATAATCGGGAGATAATGGGTTCGAGCCCCACTGTCGGCAGCCCTGAAGATGGTTTTCCGTGGTTTCCCATTTACACACCAGGCAAATGCCGGGGCTGTACCTTAATTAAGGCCACGGCTGCTTCCTTCCACTTCCTAGGCCTTTCCTATCCTGTACCGGTTGGTGCACCTCTACGCCGCACTTTTGAATTTTCCGCCTTAAAGTACTCCCCTACAGCAGAAAATCTGAACTTTAAAAACTGAATTATCTCAACAGTTTCTCAGAAGATGTCGCTGTGTTAATTTCGAACTGCTTTTGTATACTAATTATCAAGAAGTGTGGACATTCTCTGATAGATGTCTCTACAAAACTATGACTATGCACCCTGGTGCGAAGTGGTAGAACTTTATTTGAAGAAATTTTGTATTCATAAGTTTGCTCTTTACTACATTTCGTTCTTTCATTTGTGGGTTGGCAATATAAATCTTTCTTTCCGCCAGTTTTGAAGTTAGCCAATCCAGAATTTCTGTAATTAATTTTTGACCAATTGTGTATTTCTTCTCCAATTTGGATGTGTAACTTTTAGCCAGCCAATAAACGACTGTGGGTGTGTCTTAATTATTCATGAAAGGTCTCGAATCTTCCACGAGGGTATAAAACTGCTGATTTTCACGGCTCTTCGCCACTTCAACAACATCTAGCTTAGTGTATGGAAGTATAGCAGGGGGCGGGTAGCGCCTCTTCCTTCAGGCAGCAGCTCTTCAACAAAGGTAATGGCCGTTTAACATCTTTATTTCTTGCTAGCTCAGCAGTTTAACCCTCGGGGAAGGTCCTAAACCTTTTCAATGTAACTTACCTGTCTAAAAATAGTGCCGGCTTATGTAAAATTTTCTTATTACTTTAACTGTGAATCGGGGATAGAGAGTGCTTTACCCTCTCGAGCTCCCCTTCATTTTTGATTTGAGGTGACTACGTTTTCATAACCGATTTTCTTATCTTCTTAATGTGTTAAAATTTTGTTATACGAGTCACCTCCCTAGCTTGGGAATAGCCCCTATGTCATCGGCCTATTGCCTCTTAGGTTTTAAAAAGTGTATTTAGGAGTGCTAATCCACGCCTCCTTTCCTTTTTGCATTTAGGGCCATTTAAATTAAACTATTATTTTTCTTTTAAGGCCCTGTAGGCTGGGTACGAGATACCCCTGTTTAATTCTTGTAAGCTGTGCCTTGATGGCAAGTGATTGTAAAGTATAGTATTGCCTTTAATAGGCTTGAAAGATTGAGAGCGGGTCAGCTCTTTCTGGTGTTTTGAAAGGTGCCTCTAGGTGGCTTGACATTACTAGGTGGGAGCAAGTGCTCCGTGTAATTAGGGGTTTTCTGCCCTTTGGTAATTTGTGGTTGTGAGCTGAGAGCTCAGGAATTATAAAACTTGGAGCTCGAAGCCCAGATCTTGTAATGATCCCCTAAAACATGTGCTTTCGTACTCTGGTTTATAAATTATACATTGTACCTGATTTTTGGCTTGTTGTTGATTTGTTACTTGTTGAATTTTGAAAGTCTGTATGAAAATTGTTAAGTTCTGAAAATATAACCTTTATGGAAATTTTAATTCATCTTTTGGACTGGTAGTTAGACCAATTCCAGCCCGCACCTTCTTCTTCTTCTTCTTCTTCTTCTTATTATTATTATTATTATTATTATCATTATTAGACTTATGGCTACCGGGACATGCAGGTATGGAAGGAAATCAAAAGGCAGTTAAACTGGCCAGGAAAGGGGCAGAAACAGATTTTGTAGGCCCAGAACCTGTATGCGGGATTTCCTATGGACAAGCCCGACACTACATAGGAAAATGGGTACAAAAGCAACAAATGGAGAACTGGAAAAATGCTCCAGGATGCAAAGGAACTGATAAAAGGACCAAACAAGAACCATACTAAAGAACTGTTGAAACTCAACAGAGAAAATATAAGATGGGTTGTAGGACTGTTGACAGGACACTGCCATCTGAAAAAACACCTACATAGAATTGGAGTAATAAGAGACAATATATGTAGGAAATGCAATGAAGCAGAGGAATCAGCTGAACCGAGCTCGATAGCTGCAGTATCTTAAGTGCGGCCAGTATCCAATAATCGGGAGATAATGGGTTCGAGCCCCACTGTCGGCAGCCCTGAAGATGGCTTTCCGTGGTTTCCCATTTACACACCAGGCAAATGCCGGGGCTGTACCTTAATTACTGTAAGGCCACGGCTGCTTCCTTCCACTTCCTAGGCCTTTCCTATCCCATCGTCGCCATAAGACATAACTGTGTTTGTGCGACGTAAAACAAATCGCTAGGAATCAGCTGAACACATACTTTTCGAATGTGAGGCGCTGGGTAGAATCAGACTCTCCACTCTAGGACTACCAGGTGGAGAGAGAGAAAATATCCAAGAAGACCGTGTCAATAATAAAAGACAACCTGCAGCTTTGTGAAGGGAACAGGTATATCTAGGTGGAAATGAAGGGAAAAACATGGTGGCAAAAGATCTTAGAGGTCGACGCTAATTAGGAACTAATATTTAGAGGCCCTATGAAGAAAAGAAGAAGATTATTTGACTTTATCACAGTTATAATTGTTATCTTTACTTTTACCGGCGTGAATATATTTAGCTGATTTTTATTGTAATATTTAATTTCACATTTTAAGAAAGTTAGCAGTTTTACGCGCCTCGTGTCTACGGAATGGCCTAAAATTGCACCTACAGTGTTTCCTGGGACACTTCCTACGGACATGACACAAAATCACCATCGCAACAAACTTATTTCTACACACGCTACATATACAACGCAGGGCCATGATTTACTAACTAATTTAAGAGGACAAGCATTTACATTTCTAACTACCTCGTACAAATACATAAGGGTATTACAATGGACAGACCTGTATCTATAGCTATTGATATGGCGTCATTCTGGCTGCATTTGACAAGCCAGCAACCTCCGATACATTCTTCCACTGGTCAGAGGACAATGGATGTACAAGAAGGTAATTGTACCGCAACGTTCAGTTGAGACTGACAAGGAACAATCAATCAATCAATCAATCAATCAATCAATCAATCAATCAATCAATCAAAATCAATCAATCAATCAATCGATCGATCAATCAATTAATCGATTATTTATCTGCATTTAGCACTGTCCCCCGGGTGGCAGATTCCCTATCAATTATTTACATAGTATTTTCTTAAATAATAAAGAACTTGGAAATCTATCGAACATTTCCCTAATACTTCTTCCTGTCAGTGAATATTTGCCCCAATTTTCCCTCCTGAATTCCAATTTTATCTTCATATTTTGAGCTTTCCTATCTTTAAAGGCTCCACTCAAGCTTTCTTTTATCTAATAATCCCATTCCATGCCATTTTTCCACTGTCAGTTCGGAACATCCAACTTAGTCGAGCAGCTCGTCTCCTTACTCTCTAGTCTTCCCAGTCCGAAGTTTTCCTAACACTACCCTTTTGTCACAAATCATCCAGACCAAATCGTGCTGCTTTCCTTTTGATCTTTCTTCAGTTCTCGTATCAAGTAATCCTGATGTGGGTTCCATACTCTGGTATAATATACGAATGGAGTTTCTAAAAGTAGGAAAGTCTATAATTCAAGAGGACAAAGCGAGGCAAATATTTGCTTATATGAAGAGGAATTAGGCATTGTGATAATATACCAGTGGAGATCTTTGATAATTTCCAACTTCCTTGAAATTATTTTTAGAAAATTCTAGGTAAACAACTCGTAGGGAATCTGCAACCCGGCCAGAAATTCGGCATCCGCCTTTCTTTTCTTCTTTTACGGATCTTGACGTTTGAGAACCAATATACACCGAAAGAATAGCCTCCGTGGCTCAGGCGGCAGCGCGTGGGCCTCTCACCGCTGGGTTCCGTGGTTCAAATCCCGGTCACTCCATGTGGGATTTGTGTTGGACACGAGACAGATTTTTCTCCGGGTACTCGGGTTTTCCCTGTTATCTTTCATAAAGCAACACTCTCAAATATAATTTCATCTGTCAGTCATTAATCATTGCCCCAGAGGAGTGCGACAGGCTTCGACAGTCGGCACAATTCCTATCCTCGCCTCAAGATGCGGGCTTTATTCATTCCATCCCTGACCCGGTCACTGACTGGAAAACAGGTTGTAGGTTTTCATTTTCACTAGATATTAAGAAGGTTTACAAGTTAATAAGTAATAGCATCATTACCAGCACTTCTGCATGTATTTTTCTGTACCGTACTATAGAAGCAGCTACTCAGCAGGGGATTTTTTTTAAAGCTGTGGTAAATGAACTGAAGGGACTAATATCTTTTAACGTTATTTGCAAATCATTTCATTGTTTTAGAACAATGCATGGAGAAATTTGAGATTTTGTAAAGATATACATACGATTGTGGGATTTGTTGACCAGTTGTTAGAAATGTTAGTGTCTTCACATAGGGTTCGCAACACTAAGTCGTGGAGCTTGTTCCCAGGCATTGAGCCGCAGACCTGGTCTAAAAGAACATTGCACTGCATTTGGATGCAAATTGCAAGTTAGAGGGTTGGCTCCTATCCTTATTTTAATTGTCCTCATTCCCTTGTTCAAGGTCTGTTGTTATTGGATGACATTTCTCTTACATCCTGTATACAAAAATGTTAAATGAACCTGAAATGTTCCGTATTTCAGATATTATTATTATTATTATTATTATTATTATTATTATTATTATTATTATTATTATTATTATTATTATTATTATTATTATTTTTATTATTACGGGAGTTTCGTGGAACGCAAAGGTGTAAGGTGCCGGGGTGAATGGGCGGACGAGGAAATGACCAAAGCATAAGTTAAAGCACTAAGTTTTGATATTTTATTTCTTTTCTTCCTTTTGTATTTAAAATTAGATAAATAGAAAATCTGAGTAAACAACAACAATTGAGCTCGTCAGCTCCCACAACAACAATGACTTACAGTCCAAAATCAGGTACAAAATTAGAGAGAATTATCAACAAGATGATATACTAGCGGATGAGCATTGTATCCCTGAACAGGTACACTTTCATAACAGCATGTTTGGTCCACTCACTTACATCGTCTAGGAGTTTGAGTTCCAGAAGTTAATATACAGTAGTCCAGCCTCTCAGAGATACAAGTTTCTTACAAAGTTATGCCTGACAAACTTCAAATAATGTGTTTACAGTCACTTCTGCTCAACAGTTTGTTACACACTGGTCTATAAACAATTACCAAATAAACAGGGGCAATGAGTGCCCATTCTAAATGGCCTTAATTAAAAAAAAGATCAAGGTTTAACATGATTGGCCATGAACAAAAGGCTAGGAGGCGAAACTTGCACTCCTTCTAGAAAACTCTTAAACTCTAAGTGGGCTTATAGGCCGAAATTGCCGAGGCTAAGCCTATTCTACAGAGGGGTGACTGAATGAGAAATATTAAAAGCCCCCTCCCCAAAAAATGTTAAGAATTTTGATGTTTAGAAATTTTTAGTCACAACATACCAAGTTGAATGGGAATCAATAGAGGGTAATCACACGTTGATCCCTTAGTTTACATGTTACCCAGCCGGGATTTGAACAGAGTTCTCAAACTTACCGAAAATCTACATTTAACCCAGGAACTATGAATAAAAGAAGTTTGTAACCTTCCCCTCAAGCTATTTGCCTGGAGCTATCACATGTTAATAAATTTCTGCCATTGCCTTGAGTAGTTGGGCCTTCCTGACGCCAACCTGCAGCCCCTGCACGCCTTTACCGCCTCGGCCAGGCAGCCCGTTGAATCAGTTTAAAATCTATATATATAAAATAAGAGTTTTGTCTGTACATTGCTCAGAATTTGAAAAGAATGGTATTTCTGTATCGATCATGTCCACAGTAACAAGAAAATGCAGTTTTTACTTTTCCGTAATTTCTGTCTGTCTGTATGTATGTATGTATGTATGTATGTATGTATGTATGTATGTATGTATGTATGTATGTATGTATGTATGTATGTATGTATGTATGTATGTATGTATGTATGTATGTATGTATGTATGTATGTATGTATGTATGTATGTATGTATGTATGTATGTACACGCATCACGAGAAAACGGCTGAAGAGAATTTTATGAAAATCGGAATGTAAAGTCGTGTGATGAACCGCTATAATCTAGGCTATACATTATTTTAATCACGCTGAGTGAAATGGTAGTTTAGGGGAAGGCCTGAAATTTAATTCTCAAATATTTATGTTATTAGTGGTCGTGTCTTAATGAAAATCGCTAGACAAAGATGGAAAATAAGTCGCTACAATATAGGCTATACACGCTGAGAAAAATGGTAATTTAGGAGAAGGCCTAAAATTTAATTGTCAAATATTTATTTTATTAGAGGTCGTATCTTCACGAAAATTGGAATGCAAAGTCGGGGAATAGGTCGCTATAATCTAGGCTATCAATAATGTTATTCGCACTGAGTGAAATGGTAGTTTAGGGGAAGGCCTGAAATGTAATTATATATGTAAAATAAGAGTTTTGTCTGTACATTGCTCAGAATTTGAAAAGAATGGTATTTCTGTATCGGTCATGTCCACAGTAACAAGAAAATGCATTTTTTACTTTTCCGTAATTTCTGTCTGTCTGTCTGTCTGTCTGTCTGTCTGTCTGTCTGTCTGTCTGTCTGTCTGTCTGTCTGTCTGTCTGTCTGTCTGTCTGTCTGCGCACGCATCACGAGAAAACGGCTGAAGAGAATTTTATGAAAATCGCAATGTAAAGTCGAGTGATGAACCGCTACAATCTAGGCTATAAATTATTTTAATCACGCTGAGTGAAATGGTAGTTTAGGGGAAGGCCTGAAATTTAATTCTCAAATATTTATGTTATTAGTGGTCGTGTCTTAATGAAAATCGCTGGATAAAGATGGGAAATAAGTCGCTACAATATAGACTATACACGCTGTGAAAAATGGTAGTTTAGGGGAAGGCCTAAAATTTAATTATCAAATATTTATTTTATTAATGGTCGTTTCTTCATGAAAATTGATATGTTAAGTCGGGGAATAGCTCGCTATAATCTAGGCTATCAATACTGTTATTCACACTGAGTGAAATGGTAGTTTAGGGGAAGGCCTGAAATGTAATCTCCTATATATCTATATATATAAAATAAGAGTTGTGTCTGTACATTGCTCAGAATTTGAAAAGAATGGTATTTCTGTATCGGTCATGTCCATATTAACAAGAAAATGCAGTGTTTACTTTTCCGTAATTTCTGTCTGTCTGTCTGTCTGTCTGTCTGTCTGTCTGTCTGTCTGTCTGTCTGTCTGTCTGTCTGTCTGTCTGTCTGTCTGTATGTATGTATGTATGTATGTATGCACACGCATCACGAGAAAACGGCTGAAGAGAATTTAATGAAAATTGGAATGTAAAGTCAGGTGATGAACCGCTACAATCTAGGCTATAAATTATTTTAATCACGCTAAGTGAAATGGTAGTTTAGGGGAAGGCCTGAAATTTAATTCTCAAATATTTATGTTATTAGTGGTCATGTCTTAATGAAAATTGCTAGACAAAGATGGAAAATAATTCGCTAAAATATAGGCTATACACGCTGAGAAAAAAGGTAGTTTAGGGGAAGGCCTAAAATTTAATTGTCAAATATTTATTTTATTAGTAGTCGTATCTTCACGAAAATTGGTATGCAAAGTCGGGGAATAGGTCGCTATAATCTAGGCTATCAATAATGTTATTCGCACGGAGTGAAATGGTAGTTTAGGGGAAGGCCTGAAATGTAATCTATATAAGTTATATAAAATGTTTTGCCTGTGCATTGCTCAGAATTTGAAATGAATGATATTTCCGTATCTGTCACGTCCACAGTAACAGGAAAATGCATTTTTTACTTTTCCGTAATTTCTGTCTGTCTGTCTGTCTGTCTGTCTGTCTGTCTGTCTGTCTGTCTGTCTGTCTGTCTGTCTGTCTGTCTGTCTGTCTGTCTGTCTGTCTGTCTGTCTGTCTGTCTGTCTGTCTGTCTGTCTGCATGTATGTATGTACACGCATCAATAGAAAACGGCTGAAGAGAATTTAATGAAAATCGGAATGTAAAGTCGGGTGATGAACGGCTACAATCTAGGCTATAAATTATTTTAATCACACTGAGTGAAATGGTAGTTTAGGGGAAGGCCTAAAATTTAATTCTCAAATATTTATATTATTAGCAGTACTATCGATAAATATTACATAACAAGTTATGCAGAATTAAATTTCTGACCACTTACTTCATACATTGTTACTGTACCGGCTTTGATAACACAGATATTCATGAATTTGTATTTTTGTTGCTAAGTCCATATCAACGCCGAGCCACGAGAAAATGGGTTAACAGAATTTAATGAAAGTCAGTATATAGAGTCGGGCAATAAGAAACTACAGTCTAAGTTATACACAATTTTATTTGCCCTGTATGAAATTCTAGTTTAGGGGAAGGCGCCTGATTTTAAATACCTATGTTATTGGTCCTATCGAAAAGTACTACATAATAAAAGTTATAGAGAATACAATTTCCGAGCATTTATGTTTTATTCAATTTTACCGTACCGACTATGATAAGAGTGGTATTTTAGAGTCGGAAGAATAGCTGCAGTCGCTTAAGTGCGGCCAGTATCCAGTATTCGGGAGATAGTAGGTTCGAATCCCACTGTCGGCAGCCCTGAAAATGGTTTTCCGTGGTTTCCCATTTTCACACCAGGCAAATGCTGGGGCTGTACCTTAATTAAGGCCACGGCCGCTTCCTTCCCACTCCTAGCCCTTCCCTGTCCCTTCGTCGCTATAAGAATTATCTGTGACGGTGCGACGTAAAGCAACTATCAAGAGTCGGAAGAAAACTAAATATGAAGGCCTACAATATTGAAAGCGCTTAACATCGATCAACAATAACATTACATTGACCATTGTTTGTGGTGATTTTCTTTGTCTCTTATGCTGCCGCTCAACTCCGATTAATGGGATTACTGCTGCGTATCGAGTATAACAGCCAGACTGAATATTGGCGGGAAATAGCTGGGGAGTTAGAAAACTTTCTTCTTTAGCAAGTAATTCCTCTGGTTCATACATTTTCTGATACCGTACTGCTGGTACGTAACTCACTGGTTCATCATAATATTCCAGCTATTCGATCCTTACTCCGACGCGCTGTTTTGAATAAGCAGTGTGCACTCTTAAGGCAGAGACTCAGTAGTAGTAGTAGTAGTAGTAGTAGTAGTATGACCTGGTCTAGAATTACAATTTAAGCATATTTCAAATTATAGCACCACAATTCACTAAATAACTTAAAATTCAACCCTGAAAGGAGCCGTTTCTTAAAAAGAGCTTCTTCCTCTTCACTTTTATTAAATTCTACATTAATTTTATTCAAAATTAGCAGTGAAGAAGGGGTTTCTCCTCTGGCTTGGAGGAAAAAATTGCCTCCAAGTCAGATAGATTCTTCCGCCGCCAGTGTAGTGAATTGAGATTTTCCGACACATCGGGTACTCCTAGGAAACTGATTAGCAAAAGGGCATAGTTTTTGCCCTGGGACTCTCCACTATTCGACCCCACCCTTTCCGGAAAAAGACTAATAGTGTTCACGGATCACGGCTGTCTGCAGCCTGGTCATTCCAGCTCTGGAACTTTGGACTGTTAGATCGGCAGCGTAGTACTGTTCATTAAAAGTGAGAAACTGTGTGGTTTTTCATTTGATTATTTCATGTGAAATCATTGTTTTTACTCGCGCCATTCCTACTGACGTCATTGTAATGACCTATGTTCATTTCAGTTGGAAAACCACTAAGACAGTTTTTCTGAGGATGTAAAAAAGGCAGGTTGAGAGTGACTGTCTGCCATTATAATGCAATTTCCCAACCTGATTGTGACAGATGGTAGGCAAGCGGGCCTACCATTACAATGAAAATTCCCTAACGCAGTCTTCATTTATGAGAAAAAAGACGTTTGGTGATTTCTCCGTCGTGTTTCCAGGATAATGTTAAGAGCTATGCAATTTAATACAGTCTTGCTCACAACGTGTACACTACCTAACCTAGAATTTTGTATACAATGTAGAATTCCGTAGCGAAGCACGGGTACATCAGCTAGTATATATATAAGTTGGAAAATATATTGTTAGAGAGTCTGTTCTAATTGTTTGTTTGAAGTAAAGTAATTTTGATGGTGTCTGAGAAGTAGTCTAGTAGAAGTCCGGTCAATAATAACGTACAACGGGTGATTGTTTAGTCCGCCCTGTCAATATATTATCAACATTTTATTTCTTTACAATGTTTCACACGTACATGTTTCGGGAGCCTGAGTGGAGTATCATCAGTTTACGTCTCATGTTCAGTTATATCTACTACGTTAACGGACGATTTAAAAACTTTCAGAATCTCATGCATATATTTCTTCACCAACAGTTTGCCTGAAGAAGCGACACCTTCCTTATCATATAAATTAGTGCTATTTTTATTCTTTGTTGAGTTGATTCAGTACAAATATTTTACGTTTATGTGTCGCACATGTAGATTTGACCCTGTTTTACGGCTGAATGCCCCTCCTGACGCTAACCCCGTGTGCAGGGATGTAATTACTATTGCGTGTTCCTTCTGTTATTGGTAATGTGGTGTGTTGAGTGAATATGGAGAGGAGAGTGTTGGGACAAACACAAACAACTTGTCCCCGAGCCAGATGAAACTAATCACACGCAATTAAAATCCCCGGTCCAGCCCGGAATCGAACCCGGAACCCTGTGAACCGAAGGCCTCAACGCTGACCACTCAGCCAAGGAGTGGGGAAGTTTTTTAAAAATGAGTACATCTACAGTATTTATCACAAAGTTAACATTTTACAGACGTAAAATTTGGTATTTGTAATCAACTTTAAATATAAAGGACGACGTACATTTTGTTTTCGGAAAATCAACTTAAGATGGAGATCGAAAATAAGTGAAGAAGGAGTTGAATATTCTTTAATAGGATATACATCTCAAAAACTACGATGTCACAGACGTGAAAATCGGCATTTGGAATCTCCTTTAGAAATAAAGAAACTTTTTTTTTTCGACTTAAAAGAGGACTGTTCCTCACATGTAGAGTTCCATGTTGCATGTTTCAAATTTAGCTTTGCCAGTAGCCTGGTCATCTTAGCCCCAAAAGGAAATACCACAAACGTGGTTTACAAAGAGATTCTGGGGTGAATGAACTGCAATTTTTCGGTGAGTTTTTATACTTTAGCGATTTTCAGATAATGTCTTAGTGCAGTACCGCGGAACAATTGTTTTTAACAACTTACCAAATCCTCGCGAGCGAAGCCGTGGGTAACAGCTAGTAATATAATATAATATAATATAATATAATATAATATAATATAATATAATATAATATAATATAATATAATATAATATAATATAATATAATATAATATAATATTATTATTATTATTATTATTATTATTATTATTATTATTATTATTATTATTATTATTGTTCCGAGGGTATCTGTGGAACAGCAGAGGTGAAAGAAGGTGCGGGGGTGAACAGGTCTCAGGCTACGAAATTAAAGTTAATTTAAAATTTAACCAGGTTATATTTTCTTTGCAAAATCAAGAAATAACAAGCATGGCAGGTACAGAGTAGCAAGGCAACAAAAGTACAATTACAGTATTTACAGGATTTGGGCTTCGAGCCCCGAACTCACAATTCTTGAGCAATTAGCCCAGTTTTACCCCAACACAAGTTTCAACAGAGGGGCAGAAAAACCCCATTCATGCCCAGGAGCACTTGCTCCAAATTACACAGTAAAGCCTCCTTGAGGCGAGCAGAAAACAAAATTTTCAAGAAAGAGCAACTCGCTCTCAACATTTAAGCCTGTCAAAGGCCACACCAAATTCCACCTTCAAGCTGTCCTCTAAGGACATAAACACAGGGGTAAAATACCCAACCTACAGAGGCCTATTAAGTGAGAAAAGGTTAATTACATGGCCTCTAAAATACCAACTTGAGAGGAGGCGATCTGCACTCCTAATACATTTGTTTAAAACCTATTTGGCACTAGGCCGTTAATGCAAGGGTTAATCCCATACTAAAGAGGTGACTTTAGAAAGAAACAATTTACATTACGTTAAGGAAGAAAAGTAGTGAAAATAAGTTCACCTCAAAACAATATGAGTGGGAGCTCGAGAGGGTTAAACACTCTCTATCCCAATATGTAGCTTAAAAGAGAATAGATACTAAGAGTCTTTACATTTTAGGGAAAAGTTACATGGTGGAAAAGCTTCGGACCCGCCCCGAGAGTTAAACTGCTGAGCTAGCAAGAAAAGAAGTTATTAAACGGCCATTACCTTATGGATGAACTGCTGCCCGAAGAAAGAGGCGCTTCCCGCCCCCTGCTATGTACTTTACACACTGAAAGATGGTAGAGAAGTGGCGCAGAGACCCTAAAATCAGCAGTTTATATACTCTCGCGGAAAGTTCGAGGCGTTTGAGGAATGAGAACACCCTCCCACAAAAACTTTATTGGCTAGGGTTAAGCAATATATCCCCCTTCGGGGAAGATACACCTGATTGGTTATAAATTAATTAAAGAAATTCGGGATTGGCTAAATTCAAAACAAGGGGAAAGAAAGGGTTCTACAGCCAACTTAAACAATAACAGAAAGAAATTTAACAAGAAACACACTTTTGAAATAAAAATTTCTCCAAAAAACAGTTCTTTCACTTCGCACTAGGGCGCACCATTGTAGTTCTTCAGTAGTGTCCTCTAGAAGAGAATGTTCACACTTCTTACTACAGGCAAAACAAAAATACATCGAAAATAACCCAGTTCAGAAACTTCAAAATTTCCAAGTAGTGACATCTTCTGAGAAACTTGAAAATTAATACATTAGATAAAGTTCAGACTTCCTCCACCAGAGGAGTTTCAACTGGCGCAAGGTTTGAATTAGCGGCGTGGAGGTGTACCGCCCGGTACAATTATTATTATTATTATTATTATTATTATTATTATTATTATTATTATTATTATTATTATTATTATTATTATTATTATTATTATTATTGTACCGTAAATGATCACTGGTAAAAGCTTCAGAAGGTGCGGCCTCCATAGGATCTGGACCTTCGGGGATAGGGAACCACCCAGAGGCCAAGATTGCTGATATCCGAGGAAATCAGGTTAACAAGTTTATTAAACAAATAGGTAAACACCGAGAAAAGTAAAAAAGATTAAAATATTTAAACACCAACATCACTCAGGTTCCTATTGTAATTTACAGGGATCCAGCCCTGTTCACAGTTCATCACCACAGAACAGTGTAAAAGATAATTCTAGATAAGGCTTATTGATAATCCGCCACCTCAGGTGGCTCAAGGAGGAGCACAAACTCCCACTAACTTAAGCTTTCACACATACTTTAGAATTTCTAGGCAACTCAGCCTTTATAATACCTTGAAAAACTTCAGCGCCTATTTAGTGGTTCACAATCAAATAATGTCCTCCCATTGTCCGTGAATGTTAAGCGAGTTTTAAGTGCTTACCTCCCATACCCCTCGCGGTGCAGAGTTCGAAGGCGGGTGCGAGACGTGCTCAAGTCAGAGAGCAAGGCAAGAAAAACACTTACTCCCAGCCAGGCCGCACGGCCTCGCCAAGAGTAGCCGTGACGCGAGACCACGTGACGGGAAGCGACACGGTCAGGCTGCGTGAAAGAGCTAGGCGCATCCGCAGGGGTACGGGAGGAAAGCAAAGGGGAGGCAGTACAGGCCGGGCCGTTCCCAGGGCGGAAAAAGCTCCTTTACCCTGGGACCATATGTTAGGAATAATTTATTATTATTATTTGCCCCAAGGGACAACTCAACGGGCGAAAAACACAGTAATACATAAAAGTTGAAAAACACTAGACACAATAAATAGTAGAAGAGGGGCGGGAAAATCAAATACATGGCTCAGATCTCCCCCCTAAAGCACCAACCAGGGTGAACCAAAATTTTTTATGAATAAAATACTCTTGCAGTATAGTCCATTCACTTGCTCATAGGTTAATAATATAATAAAAATCTTGCCTTACAATTAATAAGCTTAATAATTAAATAACTTGGAGTACAATAGAGGAAATTCTTGCAGTATAATAGAGGAAAGTTCTTGCAGTATAATAGACGAAAGTTCTTGGAGTATAATAGACGAAAGTTCTTGTCATAATATCCCGGGATGTAGACAAGTAATAGTTTCAGCTTAATTTAGTTAGTTAAGTAATAATTTCACCAAGTGATATCTCAGTAAATTAACGAGACCAGACCGGCCTCACACACCATCGCCAATACAACCAAAAATGTCTTCCCAGAGAGATGGTCAGTTCTTGTGGCCGAAACACGCCACATGACGAAAGGCAGTAGCGACCTGCACACACTAGGTCAGCAGTAGGCTGGCAGTAGATAGTCCAACAAGAGCAAGGTCGAAGGGCTCGGGAGCTGGAGACGAGGCACGCCAAGGCAGCCTACACGGGGGGGCCCTTCCCATGCAGGCACGGGCGAAGATAGTCACTCCAGTACACTGTAAAATAAATCAAGCGCCAGCAATGGTGTCGAATGGATGCCCAGCACATAGGGGAGATACAGGCAAGATATGGTTCGAACAACCGGACCGGGGTATGGGAGTAATAAGGGAGAAACGGGACTCCGGGAGGACTCACATAATCATTAAACATACCACTAAAATTCTAAATCTAAAGAAAATAGCTCCCCTTTAGGCAGAACACGTGTCAAGGGAACCGAAGGGAAGGTAAACACAAGGATAAGAATAACAGAGAAAATTCTCATAGCAAACAAAATGCCTCAAAACCTAGATAGAACTAGGCAGCCTTAACCTGGGACAAATGACTCGGAACACTCTCTCCGTATCCGGATCTTTCACCAACAGGGTGACTGGTGTCAAGAAATCAATACTTTCGCAGGGCCCGCGAAACCGAGGAGCGAGTTTCCCAGAAGGAACGAAATTCTTAACAAAGACCCTGTCACCAACGGCAAGATCGGTAGGACGGCGCCCCTTATCATAGCGCTCCTGTTTCTTCTCATACGAGACCTTCAGATTTTGCTTAGCCTTCCTCCAAATGGCCCTGATGTTAGGGGGATCAATCTTTTCAGGCAACAACTCATTTATATTCCACAAGTTGGTGAGCGGAGAGTTAGGAACGAAAGAAAACATGAGAGAATTAGGGGGAAATTTATGAGCCTCGTGTACCGCAGAATTGAAAGCAAATGCAAGCCAAGGCAACGACGTGTCCCACCTCAAAACATCGTCGTGGTGAAAAGCAATGAGAGCAGACCGCAAGTTTCGGTTAACCCTCTCAGCGTAAGAAGGTTTTGGGTAATAGGGGGATGTGGTAACATGAGAAATGGACAAGCTGAAACAAAATTTCTTAAACAGGTTCGATGTAAAGGTCTTGGCGTTGTCAGAGACCAAGTACTGGCAAGGACCAAAGGACGAAAATATGGACTTCAAACATCTAATAGTGGTCTCAGAAGTGGCTAACCTCGTCGGAATCAACCAGGAAAAACGGGTAAAACCATCCACACAAACGAAAACAAACCTATTACCATCAGTCCTAGTTTTCGGCAAAGGACCTACATAATCGATATAGAGCCGCTGCATAGGGAGAGTAGCTTGGCTGGAAGACAGTAAGCCGACACGGGTGTTAGGAGAAGGCTTACTGAGCGCACAAACCTTACATGCTTTAACAAGTTCACGTACTTCAGCGTCCAACCCTTTCCAAATAAAATTTTCCCTAATCTTCTCCCTGGTCTTAAATACTCTTAGGTGGCCACCGAGAGGAGTTTCATGAAAGTATTTAAAAATCATAGGCACCACGACTGAGGGAATAACGACCTTCATTTTATGATCGTGACGGGCGGGACAACACAGTACGCCATTCCTTAACACATAAGGATCAATAATTTTCCCTTCCTTAAGATCTTGGACAATAGGTCCCAAAATAGGGTCCTCCACTTGAAACTTAGCAACGTCATGATACAGTAATGGGGTATCAGACAAGATAGCCCCCGCTAAGGGTAGTGACAAGGGAACCTCAGAACTTGACGATTCGCCCTCCTGAGTAGGCTGATCCGAAAACATACGACTGAGAGAGTCGGCGACTACGTTGTCCGAACCACGGATATGACGTACGGTGAACTGGAAAGCTGAAATCCTAATGGCCCAACGGGCCAGACGGCCGGTATTCCTAGGTTTCCCCAAAACCCAACTCAGAGCCTGGTTGTCAGTCTCGAGTTCGAACCTTTCATGCTCAAGGTAAATACGAAACATTTCTAAGGCGAACAATACCGCCAATCCTTCTAGCTCGTATACAGAATACTTGGCTTCAACAGAAGACAAGGTCCTAGAGGCATATGCAATGGGACGTCTCCCCACTTCCGAGTCCTGCAAAAGGACGGCCGCAACGGCAGACGCGGACGCATCGGTCTGAACAATGAAAGGCTTGGAAAAGTCTGGCATAGCCAACACCGGAGCGTTAGATATGGCCAACTTTAGATCATCAAAGGCAGCTTGTTGGGAGGGCCCCCATTCAAATTTAACCCCTTTACGGCGGAGGGCGTTAAGAGGCCCGGCTCGATTGGCAAAATTTGGAATGAATTTTCGAAAAAAATTCACCATCCCAACAAAGCGAGCCACACCCTTAACATCCAGAGGAGGTTTGAACTGGCGAATGGCCTCGGTGCGAGAATGATCAACAGAGACGCCACTGGATGACACAATATGTCCCAAGAAGGACATTTGGGGCTTGGCAAAGGATACCTTAGAAAGTTTGACCGTAAGACCAGCCTTGCGAAGACGGGACAACACTTCCCTCAAATGGCGGAGATGATCCTCGAAGGTTTCGAAAAAAATTACGACATCGTCTAGATAGTGATAAAGATAGTTGAACTTGATGTCAGAAAACAGTTGATCGAGCAGCCTAGTGAGGACAGCAGCGCCAGTGGAAATACCGAAGGGCAAACGGCAAAATTCGTAAAGATTCCAGTCCGTAGCGAAGGCTGTCAAGTGACGAGACTCTTCAGCTAACGGAATCTGGTAATACGCCTGATTTAAATCTAAAACTGTAAAATATCTAGCCTTCTTGAACCATGAGAAGCAAGAATGCAGATCAGGGAGAGGAACTGACTGCAATACGACTTTCTTATTCAAAGCCCTATAGTCCAACACAGGCCGATAACCACCTTGAGGCTTCGGGACAAGGAAGATTGGGGAGGAGTAGGCAGAAGTAGACGGCCGAATAATGCCCTGATCCAACATTTTATTAACTATCTCCTTTAACGCTTGCATTTTGGGAGGAGCCAAGCGATAGGGCGGTGACCTAACCGGAACCGAGTCTGTGACCTCGATCTTGTACTCTAAAAGATTCGTCATCCCCAATTCTTCGGTAAAAACGTCCGGGAAGTCATCACATATTTCCCTAATACATTCAGCTTGATTCTCGGGCAAATGACTAAGGTCTAATGCCATTTGGTCTTGAGGAGGTGAGGCAACACATGAAGAAAGAGAATTACACATAAATAAGGGTATCTTAGTAGCCTTGCAGAATTTAAACCAGCAGGAGCCTTCCTGTATATCCAACAGGAGCCCCGTATGTGCAAAAAAATTAGAGCCGAGGATTATAGGATATGGCAAATTCTTAGTTACATAAAGGGGAAATTTCCAAGAGAAATTAGCCAGTCGAATTTTGCACTTTACCAGGCCGGAAACTTCCACTCTCGAAGAATTTGCAGCAACAAACGACAGAGAAACAGGCAGTACATCGGAAAATTTACAAACAGAACTATTGAGAGCAAACCACTTCTCACTGATAAACGAGACTACGCTTCCCGAGTCCAAAAGGGCCGATACCGGTTCATTATTTATCTCTACCTTGACGAAGGGGGCTAATCCCTTAACCTCGGTAGATATGGCTAAACACTGATCAGGGCACCCAGGAGAATATTCGCGGGAAGAAGGGCGAGAATAACCTGGTTCTACAGGCGATAGACCGGGGAGGCCAACACTCCCCGCTTCCCGATCTAGTCAACTAACATTTGGCTTACGCGAACACTGCCGCGCCACGTGGCCAGGAACCCCACACCTGAAACATACAAAATTAGAAGGCCTAGACTGAACCCTGGTGCCCGAACTGGCACCCGACACCTGTGCGCTAGTAGAACGAGCAGGGCACTTGTTTCGAAGATGATCGGAGGCCCCGCAACCAAAACATCTTTTTAAAGGGGCAGGTTTATTAACCAACGAAGAACCAGGATTATCACAGGGCAAGGAAGAAGTATTCTCAACTCGAAGTGAATCAGCATGCCGAAAACCCTCCGCGGACACAACCATCGCTTCCAACTCGTCAAAATTACGAGGCTGGGACGCGAAGCATAAACATGAACGGTATAAGGGAGAAATGCCCTCCACAATTGTAGCTACAATTTGCTCTTCAGTGAAGTTCAGCGCAAAAACCTTGGCATAAAACTTGATATCCGAAATAAACTCCGATAGAGACTCATCCAGGCGCTGCACTCTGAAATAACATTTCTGGACTAACGAATGTAGAGCCCTAGGAGGAATGAACTGAGCCAATAAATGAGCATGAAACTGATGTAGTGAGGATTGACTCGAAATAGCATTTACTATTTTATTTGACAAAACCCCAACCGTATATGGATAAATAATCTGTAGAATTTGAGCATGCGTTAACCCAAAGACTAAGGAATGATCCAAAAATTCAACCAGAAACCGAAGAAAAGAAATCACATCGCTTGCCGAGTTTACTGAGTAACGAGGGGCACCTTTCAACATCATATTCAAAGGGTGAGGCATATTCGAAAAAGGTGAGCTCAAAGATGGCACAGTTGACTGTTGATTCAACGGGCGACAATCAGAAGGAACATTTAAACGAACAGACTGCTGCGGTGGGAGCGAAGCTCTCTCCTCGTCAAGCTCACAGCTACGAGTCTGTTGATTCAACTCGCCTTCCGCCTGGGCAGGTGGGGGAAGAACGGGCTTTGATTTAATGGAAAGCCCTACTAACCAGGCCTCCACCTTCTCTAAAAGGTCAGCTGATGTGTCCTTTAATTCGAGAATCTGACCCGATATCTCTTCCTTCAATTCCAGGGAAAGGAGATCTTACACTCGTTGACAATAATGATTTAATCTACCCTGTAGTCTCTTGAGTTGATGAGGAGAAGCCACATCATTCTCCAGAAAATCCATCACAGATGCAATATTAGTAAGGTTAGCCTGAATAAGGGACAGCGCGCTAGCGACCTCACCTTCAGTATAATGGGGTACCGTAATCGGTCTATTTAAGTTATTCCGTAACAAAATTTCATCGGCCTTGACGGTGCCTTTAGACTCTAAGTTACGTATCCCAAGTTCATACAAAAGCTCCTCCTTCCGCAGGGAACCCGGATAAGGTATGTCTCGAATAGACATGGTTCAATTGATATAAAGCACACCACAACTAAAGAAATCCCGGAAACGGAAAGAATGTTACGGGCTCAAATTCCTCGGCTAATCAAAAACTAGTCCAGATCCAACGAACGCTCTGCTAGCAGTTTTGTACCGTAAATTATCACTGGTAAAAGCTTCAGAAGGTGCGGCCTCCATAGGATCTGGACCTTCGGGGATAGGGAACCACCCAGAGGCCAAGATTGCTGATATCCGAGGAAATCAGGTTAACAAGTTTATTAAACAAATAGGTAAACACCGAGAAAAGTAAAAAAGATTAAAATATTTAAACACCAACATCACTCAGGTTCCTATTGTAATTTACAGGGATCCAGCCCTGTTCACAGTTCATCACCACAGAACAGTGTAAAAGATAATTCTAGATAAGGCTTATTGATAATCCGCCACCTCAGGTGGCTCAAGGAGGAGCACAAACTCCCACTAACTTAAGCTTTCACACATACTTTAGAATTTCTAGGCAACTCAGCCTTTATAATACCTTGAAAAACTTCAGCGCCTATTTAGTGGTTCACAATCAAATAATGTCCTCCCATTGTCCGTGAATGTTAAGCGAGTTTTAAGTGCTTACCTCCCATACCCCTCGCGGTGCAGAATTCGAAGGCGGGTGCGAGACGTGCTCAAGTCAGAGAGCAAGGCAAGAAAAACACTTACTCCCAGCCAGGCCGCACGGCCTCGCCAAGAGTAGCCGTGACTCGAGACCACGTGACGGGAAGCGACACGGTCAGGCTGCGTGAAAGAGCTAGGCGCATCCGCAGGGGTACGGGAGGAAAGCAAAGGGGAGGCAGTACAGGCCGGGCCGTTCCCAGGGCGGAAAAAGCTCCTTTACCCTGGGACCATGTGTTAGGAATAATTTATTATTATTATTTGCCCCAAGGGACAACTCAACGGGCGAAAAACACAGTAATACATAAAAGTTGAAAAACACTAGACACAATAAATAGTAGAAGAGGGGCGGGAAAATCAAATACATGGCTCAATTATTATTATTATTATTATTATTATTATTATTATTATTATTATTATTATTATTATTATTATTATTATTGTACCGGGCGGAACACCTCCACGACACTAGTTCAAATATTGCGCCAATCGAAACTCCTCTACAGGAGAAAGCCTGAACTTAACTCAACAGTTTCTCAGAAGATGGCTCTGTGTGAATTTTGAAGTGTTTTTATTTGTCATTGATCAAGAAATGTGGACGTTCTCTACCAGATGTCTCTACATAAAAACTACGATTATGCACTCTGGTGCGAAGGAATGAACTTTCCTGGAGAACTGTTTTATTCATAAGTTTTGTCTTTACTATATATTGTTCTGTTATCTTTGGGTTGACAATATTAATCCTTTCGATCCGCCTGTTTTGAATTTAGCCAATCCCGAATTTCTTTAATTAATTCTCAGCCAATCATGTATGTCTTCTTCGATATGGATATGTAGCTCTAAGACAGGGATGGCGAACCTATGCCACGCGTGTCATTAGGTGACACGCGAACATGATTTCGGTGGCACACCACATGTCACCCTGTGGGTGGGGGCGGTAGAACAACACCCACGGTATCCCCTGCCTGTCGTAAGAGGCGACTAAAAGGGGCTCCAGGGGCTCTGAACTTTGGAGCGTGGGTTGGCGACCACGGGGCCCTCAGCTGAGTCCTGGCATTGCTTCCACTTACTTGTGCCAGGTTCCTCACTTTCATCTATCCTATCCGACCTCCCTTGGTCAACTCTTGTTCTTTTCCGACCCCGATGGTATTACGTATAGAGGCCTAGGGAGTCTTTCATTTTCACGCCCTTCGTGGCCCTTGTCCTCCTTTGGCAGATATCTTCATTTTTCGAAGTGTCGGACCCCTTCCATTTTTCCCTCTGATTAGTGTTATATAGAGGATGGTTGCCCAGTTGTACTTCCTCTTAAAAGAATAATCACCACCACCACCACCGCACACCACAAGCACATATTAAAATTTGTATGTACTTTTGTACTATAGACTATACATACCTCGTGCATAGTGTTTCGGGTTTAAGAAATAAATACCGAAAATCTAGATTCTAGTTCCATTCGAACGTACATTATGGCAACATTACAACACTAATAGGTCTGGAAGTCAAGTGAAATAAATGTCAGATGCGGCCGACGAACCATTCGCCTCACCTACATCAGTGAATTAGTGAAGTTCGGCTTCTGTGTGGTTGCCAGCATTGCATAATTATTCTTAGTCAGTAACTGTTTATTGTTGTGAATTTTGTAAGACAAATAGTTGCCAAGAAATTATCTAAATTTCGAGATTTGGAGAAACTATCGCACTTTATTTCAAAACTTCATATTGCACAAATGAGGGGGATTTTTTTGATTGGTTAGATATTGACAGTTTAGAAATGGAGTTGACTGAATTTTAAGAAAGCATGTATGGGTGAAAAATCTCGTACAACTTGATGAAGGATTAGTGAAAATCGAGTGTGCTGTTGATGGTTAATACTCTCTCCAGAGGCCAGAGAACTTAATACTGAACAGTGGAACAGTCTCCCACAAAAGTTTTCGCCCATGAAGAAACTTGCTATAGCTATAGCTACTTACTTTGGGTCATCATACGCCTGCAAGCAGCTATTTTCTACAATGAACCTTGTGAAGCCAAGTTATGAATCTAACGTAAATTACAAACCTACTAAGTATTTTTGCGGTATTCGCAAAATACGACCATGAAACATGCAATCACATGTATTTGGTATTTTACAATATATATATATGTGTGTGTGTGTAATGACATATTATGAAACATAATTTGGAATTAGTGTTGAGAGTCGGTTGTGGCGGTAGTGAGTGTGGGCGGGGGTTGTATCCATTACAAACGAAAATAACAAGTGGCACAGTAGACAGTTGAAAATAATAATCCAGACCTAAAATGGCACACTAGTTAGAAAAGGTTCGCCATCCCTGCTCTAAGCTATCCAATAAAGTTGAGTAGGGTGTCTACTCATTCTTGAAAGGTCTCGAATTTTCCACGAGGGTATAAAAACTGCTGATTTTCTTGTCCCGGGGCCACTAGTATAACATCTTACTCAGTGTGTGAATATGTAGCAGGGGGCGGGAAGCGTCTTGTTCTTCAGTCAGCAGATCTTCAACAAGGTAATGGCCTTTTAACATCTTTATTTCTTGCTAGCTCAGCAGTTTAACTCTCGGGGAAGGTTCGAAACCTTTAATATGTAACCTACCACTTTTAAAATGTAAATTCCTCTTCTGTCTCTGTAAAAACTACAAATCTCTTTAACTGTAAAGCGGGGATAGAGAGTGCTTTTCCCTCTCGAGCTCCCCTTCATTTTGAAATAGAGGTGACTACGTTTTCATAACCGTTTCTACGCTTCCTTTATGTATTAAAGTTTTCTCATACCGGTCACCTCCCTAGCTTGGGATTAGCCCCTGTGTATCAGCCTAGAGCGATTTAGGTTTTAAAAAGTTTATTTGGAGTGCAAGTTCACGCCTCCAGTCCTCTCTGTACTTTGGGCCAGTAACTTAACCTGATGTTTTATTTTCATTGCGAAGGCCCTGTAGGTTGGGTATTAAATAACCCTGTTTGTTTGTGTGCCTTGAGGGCAGATAGAAGTGAAATTCGTTGTGGCCTTTGATAGGCTTGAACTTTGAGAGCGGGTCTGCTCTTTCCTAAATTTGATTTCTGTGTGCCTCTAGGAGGCTTAACATTGTAATTGGAAGCAAGTGCTCCTTGGCATGATGTGGTTTTCTGCCCCTTCGTTCGATTTTGTACCTTGGTAAAGTTGGGCTAATAGCTCAAGGATTGTGATTGTGGGGCTCGAAGCCCAAATCTTGTAACGAACTGTAATTTGTAATTTCTAAATTTGTTGATCTGCTACTTGGTACCTGTTATACCTTGTTATTTGTTGATTTTGAAAAGAAAATATAACCTTTGTTACAGTTTTAAATTAACTTTAATTTTGTAGTTGAGACCTATTCCAGCCCGCACCTTCTTTCACCTCCACCTACCACGGAAAACTCCGTAACAATTATTATTATTATTATTATTATTATTATTATTATTATTATTATTATTATTATTATTATTATTATTATTATTGTACCGGGCGGTACACCTCTACGATAAAGTTCAAATCTTGCGCCAATTGGAACTTCTCTACTGGAGAAACCCGGAACTTTAACCACCGAACTAACTCTACTAGTTATCAGAAGATGTCACTGAGTGTTTTTGTTTTGCTTTTGTTTTTCATTGATCAAGAAGTGTGGACATTCTCTAACAGATGTCTCTACCCCAAAACTATGGTAATACACTCTGGTGCAATGGAATGAACTATCTTGAAGAAATTTTGTATTCATAAGTTTTGTCTTTACTAAATTTTGTTCTGTGGTTTGTGAGTTGGTAATATTAACTCCTTCTTTCCACCTGTTTTGAATTTAAGCAATCGGTAATTTCTGTAATTAATTTTCCTCCAATCATAGCTTTCTTCTTCAAAATTCCATGTGTAATTCATAGTCTTCCAATAAAAATTGAGGGGGTGTGTCCACTCATTCTTGAAAGGTCTCGAATTTTCCACGAGGGTATAAAAACTGCTGATTTTCTTGTCTCCGCGCCACTAGTATATCTAACTCAGTGTGTGAATATGTAGCAGGGGGGGGGGGGAAGCGCCTCGTTCTTCAGACAGCAGATCTTCAACAAGGTAATGGCCTTTTAACATCTTTATTTCTTGCTAGCTCAGCAGTCTAACTCTCGGGGAAGGTTCGAAACCTTTAATATGTAACCTATTAAACATGTAAACCCTTTTCCTGGTAAACTTCAGTTTTCTTGAACTTTAATGCGGGGATAGAGAGTGCTTCTCCCTCTCGAGCTCCCCTTCATTTTGCAATTGAGGTGACTACGTTTTCATAACCGTTTCTTCTCTTCCTTAATGTATTAAAGTCTTCTCATACGAGTCACGTCCCTAGCTTGGGATTAGCCCCTGTGTATCGGCCTAGAGCCACTTAGGTTTTAAAAGGTAGATTTAGGAGTGCAATTCTCGCCTCCAGCCGTTTGTTTTGGGCCGTTTAAATTAACCTGATGTTTTGTTTTCTTCATGCTAAGGCCCTGTAGGTTGGGTATTAAATACCCCTGTTTCTTTGTGTGCCTTGAGAGCAGATAGAAGTGAAGTTTGTTGTGGCCTTTGATAGGCTTGTCAAATTGAGAGCAGGTCCGCTCTTTTGGTATTATTAAGCGGGAGCAAGAGCTCCAGGTAATTAAGGGTTTTTGTGATTGTGAGCTGAGAGCTCAAGAATTGATGAATTTGGGCCCGTAGCCCAGAACTGTAAAGACCACTTAACTGGTGCTTTTCTTGTGAAGCGGCATTGGACCTGACTTTCTTTGTTATTTCCCCTAGTGGAAACTGGTTAAATTTTCTCTAATGGTGTACTTGGTTTAACTTGTTGTTATTTGTTGTACGCTCAAAATTCTATGTTACCATTGTTAAGTTTTGAAAATATAACCTTCATTGAAATTTTAATTCGCTTTTCGGACTTGTAGTTAGACCCATTCCAGCCCGCACCTTCTTTCACCTCTGCCTTCCACGGATTACTCCGTAATTATTATTATTATTATTATTATTATTATTATTATTATTATTATTATTATTATTATTATTATTATTATTATTATTATTATTATTATTATTATTGACTCTGGCGATTCTCTAATTTGCTGTTTGATAATGAACAAGGTGCAAGAGACGAGATATTAACAGAGAAAGTAGCAGACTGGACAGCAGGTACCTACCAGAGGAACTAGGTCAGTAACATTACATCATCTCGTCACGGTCTGGCTCCAAGGAGAACTGGAGGAAGGATATGTCGTCTTTTCCGTACCACTCAGTTTTCTAAAATCCACACTGCGGTTTGTGGCAATGCGTAATCATAAAATCATGAACTCGACGTTAGAGGACCATTCCAACGGGATGTCATAGTCAATCTCACCGATTCATGGAGGAAATGAGATACTTCTTAGATTCATCTGTGTCATCCCACGATCGTGGGTTCAAACCCGACAAAGGTAGTCGGATCTCTGTAGGACAGAAATAAAGTCCACTGGGAATTTCATGTCGTACGATGTCGGTATATAAAGATCTTTGATAGCTGCCTCTGTCGATCCGTGGTAGAGTGTCGGCCTCCGGATCCCAAGATAGCGGGTTCAAACCCGGCAGAGGTAGTTGGATTTTTGAAGGGCGGAAAAAAGTCCATTCGACACTCCATGTCGTATGATGTCAGCATGTAAAAGATCGCTTATGACGCATTTGGTGTTTACCCGACAAAATTAATTAAATCTCAGCCATAGACGCCCTAGAGAGTTTCGGTTTACTCGGTCTGAAATCTAGTGGGCCTAGAGTAAAACGGTACGTCGAAATTGATGAGCAGACAGCCAGATGGCGTCAAACTGAAATGTCTGCGCACGGTAGATGAGGTCATACGACGATTATTATTATTATTATTATTATTATTATTATTATTATTATTATTATTATTATTATTATTTTGCTATTTGCTTTACGTCGCACTGACACAAATAGGTCTTATGGCAACGATGAGACAGGAAAGGCCTACGAAAGGCAAAGAAGCGACCGTGGCCTTCATTAAGGTACAACCCCAGCATTTGCCTGATGTGAAAATGGGAAACCACGGAAAACCACCTTCAGGGCTGCCGACAGTGGGATTCTAACCCACTATTTCCCGGATGCAAGCTCACAGCCGCGCGCCCCTAACCACACTGCCACCTCGCCCGGTCGTGGGTGTTTTCTGCCGCACCACACACAGGAGGCTTTTTGATGGACAATGCAGTGTTTAGCGGATGAAATGAATTACAATATTATTAGAAGTATATCGCTCTCCAAAGTTGCTATTTCTCTGCCATCTAGTAAGAGAAAAATGGATCGAGCAATTTGGCTGTACGGTTCGGCTCATGTAGTTGTTAGCTTGCATTCGGGAGATGGCGGGTTCGAACCCACTATCGGCAGCCCTAAAGGTTGTTTTCCGTACTTTCTCGCGTTTACACCAGGCAAATGCTGGGGTTATACCTTAATTAAGGCCATAATCGTTTCCTTTCCAGTCCTATCCCATCGTCACCATAAGACCTACCTAAGCCTGTGCGGCGTAAAACCAACAGAGAAACGGGACGTGAAACTGCCATGTGGGCAGCCTAAATGAAGTCGAAATGCTTCCACAGAGTGGCAGAGGCTGCGTGTTTATTATTATTATTATTATTATTATTATTATTATTATTATTATTATTATTATTATTATTATTATTAATTAGGTACAAAAATGTAGGCATATATAATCTGCAGAGCAATATTTAACATAATATTTAAAATGCTAAATCGGGCTAAATGTCCATTAAGCTGAAGACATTTCTCATAATGCCTATTGTTCCCGTAACTGCTAAACATGTAGTAAAATTAAACATCCGTTTTGGGTCTAATTATTATGACGAATAAAAAGCATTTGTCAGTGCCTATAAAAGCCTTTTTTGACTGTTAGCGCCTATTTTGTGATAAATGTCTATTTAAGCGGCTACAAAGTTGTTCTTTAATGTTTTAAGTTATTTTATTTCGATTTATTTGCTTCGATATATCTCGTGGGTCGGCAGAGAGTATTACTCAATCACATCATCTGAGATTTAGAGAACTTTCTCTTGATTTAGACATAACCATACTGAAACGTGGCATAAATTTACACCAGAAAACCTTGAAAAATACACGGCAGTCAACTATAATGTAGCTGGAGGGTAAGTTGTACAGAATTGAGATCAATTACAAACTCACACTTCCAAATATAGTAAAATCCCTATTTAATAGTGTCCAGGAGATAATTTATATTTTAAGTTGTTGTTGTTGTTTGAGTCATCAGTCCATAGACTGGTTTGATGCAGCTGTCCATGCCACCCCATCTTGTGCTAACCTTTTCATTTCTACGTAACTGTTACATCCGACATCTCCTCTAATCTGCTTGTCATATTCATACCTTGGTCTACCCCTCCGTTCTTACCGTCTACACTTCCTTCTAAAACCAAATGAACAAGTCCCGGGAGTCTTAAAATGTGTCCTATCATTCTATCTCTTCTTCTCCTCAAATTTAGCCAAATCGATCTCCTCTCAACAATTCGATTCAGTATCTCTTCATTCGTGATTCGATCTATCCAACTCACCTTCGGTATTCTTCTGTATCACCACATTTCAAAAGCCTCTATTCTCTTTCTTTCTGAGCTAGTTATGTTTCACTTCCATACAATGCCACGCTCCAGATGAAAGTCTTTGAAAACATGTTTCTAATTCCTATATCAATGTTCGAAGTGAGCCAACTGCTTTTCCTAAGGATCTTTACTTGTGCTAGTCTGCATTTGACGTCCTCCTTACTTCTGCCATCGTTAGTTATTCTCTTACCCAAGTATAACAATATTCATCTACTTCCTTTAAGATTTCATTTTCGAATATAATCTAATCTGCATCACCTGACTTCGTTCGACTGCACTCCATTACTATTGTTTCAGACTTATTTATTTTCATCTTGTACGCCTTACGAGCCGGGCCCGTGGTGTAGGGGTAGCGTGCCTGCCTCTTATCCGGAAACCCCGGGTTCGATTCCCGGCCAGGTCAGGGACTTTTACCTGGACCTGAGGGCTAGTTTGTGGTCCACTCACTCTAATTGATTTGATTAGAATTGAGGAGCTATCTGACGGTGAGATAGCGGCTCCGGTCTCGAAAGCCAAGAATAACGGCCGAGAGGATTCATCGTGCTGACCACACGACACCTCGTAATCTGCAGGCATTCGCGCTGAGCAACGGTCGCTTGGTAGGCGAAGGCCTGTAGTGCCATGGGGTTTGGTTTGGTTTGGTTTGGTTTGGTTTGGTTTGGTTTTGTACTCCTTACCCAAGACTCAGTCCATTTTTTAAAATTATTATTATTCTCCTCCATAGCTGCTGTCGCTTAAGTGTGGGCAGTATCTAGTACTCGGGATTTAGCGGGTTCGAACCCCACTGTCGGCAGCCCTTAAAACGGTTTTCTGTGGTTTCCCTTTTTTTTTTTCGGCATTACGTCGCACCGACACAGATATGTCTTATGGCGTGATGGGTTAGGAAAGGCCTAGGAATGGGAAGGAAGCGGCCGTGGCCTTAATTAAGGTACAGCCCCAGCATTTGCCTGGTGGGAAACCACGGAAAACCATCTTCAGGGCTGCCGACAGTGGAGTTCGAACCCACTATCTCCCGATTACTGGATACTGGCCGCACTTAAGCGACTGCAGCTATCGAGCTCGGTATTTTTTCTCACACCAGGCAAATGCTGGTGCTGTACCTTAATTAAGGCCACGGCCGTTCCCTTCCCACTCTCAACCCTTTACTGTCCATAGTCGCCATAACATCTATCTGTGTCAGTGAGAGGTAAAGCGACTTGTAAACAAACAAACACACAACTTCTTCTCTTCTTCTCCTTCTGCGGCTTTTCCCACACTTGTGGGGTGACGGGTGTGAACTGGGTCGCACATGTGGATTTGACCTTGTTTTACGGCTTGATGCCCTTCCCGACGCCAACCCTATATGGAGGGATATAAACAATATTGCGTGTTTTCTTTGGTGGTTGGTAGTGTATTATGTCTAAATATGAAGAGGAAAATGTTGGGACAAACACAAACAACCAGTCCCCAAACCAGAAGAATTATCAGATGCGATTAAAATCCTCGACACGGCCTGGAACCGAACCCATGACCCTCTGGACCGAAGGCTTCAACGCTGACCATTCATCCAAGGAATCGGACAAGACTCTGTCCATACCATTCAGCAATTTCTCTAGATCTTCTGCAGACTCAGAATAACAATATTATTGGCAAATATCAGGGTTTTGATTTCCTCTCCTTGGATTGTGATTTCCTTTTCAAATTCTTATTTGATTACCTTTACCGTCTGTTCTGTATAAACAATGAAAAGGGGTCCGGATGCATGGCTATATGGTTACCGTGCTGGTCTTTGGTCAGAGAGGTCCCGGGTTCGATTCCCGGCATGGTCGGGAATTTTAACCATCATTGGTTAATTTCGTTGGCACGGGACTGGGTGTATGTGTCGTCTTCATCATCATTTCATCCTCATCACGACGCGCAGGTCACCTACGAGAGTCACATCAAAAGACCTGCACCTGGCGAGCCGAACTTGTCCTCGGACACTCCCGGCACTAAAAGCCATACGCCATTTCATTGAAAAGGAGGGGAGACACACTCCAGCCTTGCCTCACTCCTTTCTGGGTTCCTACTTCTTTTTCAAAGCCTTCAATTTCTTATCACTGCAGACTGATTTTTTTTAACAGATTGCAGATAATTCTTCTTCCGCGGCATCTGATCCCGATTACCTTCACAATCTCAAATAGCTTAGTCAATTCAACGTTACTGAATGCTTTTTTCTTCTTTCTTTCTTTCTTTCTTTCTTTCTTTCTTTCTTTCTTTCTTTCTTAATTAATTAATTAATCTGTTTACCCTCCAGGGTTGGTTTTTCCCTCGGACTCAACGAGGGATCCCACCTCTACCGCCTCAAGTGCAGTGTCCTGGAGTGTGAGGCATAGGATCGGGGATACAACTCTGGAGAATGGCCAGTACCTCGCCCAGGCGGCCTCGCCTGCTTTGCTGAACAGGGGCCTTGTGGGGGGATGGGAAGATTGGAAGGGATAGACAAGGAAGATGGAAGGAAGCGCCGTGGCCTTAAGTTAGGTACCATCCCGGCATTTGCCTGGGGGAGAGGTGGGAAACCACGTAAAACCACTTCGAGGGTGGCTGAGGTGGGAATAGAACACACCTCTACTCATTTGACCTCCCGAGGCTGAGCGGACCCCGTTCCAGCCCTCCTACCACTTTTCAAATTTCGTGGCAGAGCCGGGTAGCTAATCACACTAACCACTACACATCAGAGGCGGACGAATGCCTTTTTTAAGTAGTTAATACGAAGTCTGATTCTCAGGTTGAATGGTCGAACTCGTGGTCTTTGGTTCAGAGGTGATGGTGAAGGTGATGGTTATTGTTTTAAGAGCAAGTAAAACTGAGCTTCTATCTTCTCTTAACACTATCCAGAGGGAAAATGGAAGACGCCTGACACTTCGAAGAATGAGGTATCGGCAAAAGAAAGGGAAAGGTCACTAAGGGCGTGAAAATGAAGGACTTCCTAAGCCTTGCAAACACCGCCGGGGTCGGAAGAGAACAAGAGTTGACCAAGGGAAGTCGGACAGGAAAAATGAAAGTGAGGAGCCTGACACAAGTAAGTGGGAGAAATGTCAGACTCAGCTAGGGGAACCGTGATCCCAAGTTCAGAGCCCCTGGTCACCTCTTACGACTGGCAAAGGATAGCACTCTATCCACAGGGGAAATCCGCGGACCAATGCCCTCAGGGTCGGGAATATCAACTGCGTCTGGCTAATTCTTCTGTCTCGGGGACTGGGTGCGTGTGTTTGTCTCAACACAGTCCCTTTCATATACACACTACACACCAAGGACTATAGAAACAGCGAATACATCCCTTCACAGAGGGTTGGTGTCATTAAGTGCAGCCAGCATCATGGTTCGCACCTGCGTCCCTAGCGGAAAGAGAATGTGATAGTGCCTATTATTAATGTCCATTTTAACCTTTTTAATGACTACTTACGCTGCCTTAAGCACTATTTTTAATGTCCAAATGTCCTCAGTTTAAACACAGATGAAAGACACTCGTAACGCCTAGCGTGGTTACGTGATCAGCATTCGTATCAGGAACCATCAAGCTAATATTCTGAATCCACAAATGGGGCACAATATAATATTGTTGTTAGAGATGAAATGTCGTATGGCTTTTAGTGCCGGGATATCCCAGGACGGGTTCGGCTCGCCAGGTGCAGGTCTTTCTATTTGACTCCCGTAGGCAACCTGCGCGTCACGATGGGGATTAAATGATGATGAAGACAACACATACACCCAGCCCCCGTACCACTGGAATTAACCAATTAAGGTTAAAATCCCCAACCCGGCCGGGAATCGAACCCGGGACCCTCTGAACCGAAGGCCAGTACGCTGACCGTTCAGCCAACGAGTCGGACGTTGTTAGAGATAATAATGCAAGAGGCAATACAAATAAACCAATGAATTTGCACTCAAACGATCTTATGTAACGCGATGGGCTGCGTGATCTCGCTTGGCAGCAATGGGTTAATATGACCTTAAACCAAGACCAACCCAGCATGGATTACTAGGACAGTCGTAGAATTTCCCGAGGACACAGATGAAAGGTTCTTGTTACACGTCAAAGATATTTTCAAGGTGATCGTTGTTTTAAAGCGGAGAAACAACGAGATTCTCATACGTAACCAAATAAAATAGGTTGTCAAAATGTTCTGGCTTATATCGTTAATACACTCGTTCCCTTTCAACATAGCAGTTATTTAATGACGTCTAGTTTGACACATTTTAAGAGGAGATGATGGCAGATTTTTTTTTTTTTTTTTTTTTTTTTTTGCTAGGCGCTTTACGTCGCACCGACGGCAGAAAAATTAAAAATGGCAATTTTAAAATTGTCTTTATATAAAGGTCTATCCTTTTTGAATATGTTCCCAAAATGGCATACCTGAAATAAAATTATTGGGTTATTTAATCTTAAATTCGATGTATTTCAGGAGCCACGCCTCCTGTTCCATCAAATGTTACTTCCTTTGTTCAGTAGGCATATTCAAAATAATTTGAAGAGGTGATTCAAGATGGCTGTTATCTTTACATATTCGATAGCGTTCTTCGATCCATGTAATAGAAACCAGTGGTTGTTCGTTTGCGCCTACAGTTCAGTTTGTTTTATTTGGTGAATATAATGAAATTAGGTATCTTCATTTCACGAAGATTATACTGAGGTAGAATATACTGGCAAGGATTGGTAGAGCGTTCAGGAAAGTAAAATAAAACTACTAGGATGAGAAAAATAGATTTGTCATTGCTAAGAGAACAGTGATGTCAGATTGCAGTGCATAGATTTTGGGGAGGAAAGTTTGAATATCCGCCATGAATTATTATTCCTCTTTTTCATGATCCTCTGCACTCTCTCTGGCACTCTTTTTCTTTCTTGTTTTTCAAAGCATAACAATATTCATAGCATAGATACATTTTTGTTTCTGAGAACTATTCACAGAACTTTAATGAAACTGGGCACCAACATTCTGCATTGCGTAATAAAATTTACGTCCGGAGCTTTCTTTTATGTGTCAAGTATGTCGTAACTGGAGTGTCACAAAGTAGCAAAAAATGAACAATAATTTTTAACATCTTTTAAAAATTCCTAGACGGAGCGAGTTGGCCATGTTGAGCGGCTGTGCGCTTGCATTCGGGAGATAGTGAGTTCGAGCCCCACTGTCGTCAGCCCTGAAGATGGTTTTCCGTAATTTCCCATTTTAGCACCAGGCCAATGCTGGGGCTGTACCTTAATTAAGGCCACGGTCACTTCCTTCCCACTCCTAGCCCTTCGTCGCCATTAGACCTATATTTTTGGGTCGGTGCGACGTAAAGCAAATTGCAAAAATGATTCTTTGTAATTATTTACGAAAAGACTACGTAAAAACAAATAGGGAATCTGCCACCTGGGCGACTGCTCTAAATACAGATCAGTGGTGAGTGAAGAAAAAAAAATCATAAAATGAAAATATAAAGCAACTTTTCTAGCTAACGAAGGTTCTAATGTCGTAAACTAAGTACAGACATTTTTAATGAGTTTCTGAAAAGAGTGTACCTGAATGGTGTGATAAGTAAAACCAAAAAACAAACCCCAAGGGCCATGGCCTACCAAGCGACCGCTGCTCAGCCGAAGGCCTGCAGATGACGAGGTGTCGTGTGGTCGGCACGACAAATCCTCTCGGCCGTTGTTCTTGGCTTTCTGGACCGGGGCCGCTATCTCAAGTTCAGATAGCTCCTTAATTGTAATCACGCAGGACCTCGAATCAGCCTTCAAATCCAGGTAAACATCCCTGACCTGGCCGGAAATAGAACCCGGGGCCTCCAAGTAACAGACAGGCACGCTCCCCCTACACAGGGAGGCCGGCTTTGTAGTAGTAAAAGAAGAATTAAAATTGGCTGGAAAGTTACAGTGCCAATAAAAATGTGCAAGTGTTTATTGAAAACTATCGTCGGTCTGTCTGTAATATTACAAACATTATGACAGTTTCAAAATTTCGCAGTTATTCAGCCATCGTCTCCCCTTAAATAATTCTTGGAGAATGGAAAACTCTTGTGGTATAGAATTTCAAACGTCTTCAAAGTATCAGTGCACAAAGACATAATGCGTGCAAGTGATTTTCAATCGAAAGAAAAAACAATACTTCTAACAAACCAAAATAAACAAAACACCCCTACATCACTTCGTGAAGATTTGACACTGTGCAACCAGTTAAAATGTTTGCCTTACATATTAAAAATTGCATATCGGTACCTATCTCAAAAGCAGAAGGGCAGATGCTGAATGGAGCCCTGTCAGCATAACGAAAACATTTTTTTTCAAATTTTGATATCACTTCATTTCTGATGCGCAAGCCTTTGCTCTGCAGTTACTTCGAACACATCGCCTTGTACGCTTGTTACGTTTAGATACACAGGAAACATAACATTTAAAACTATTGTCTTTCCTTTTTCGCTGTACATCAGATACATCTCAATCTCGAACCATAACAAACAACGCTACCTCCGGCAGGTATCTCTCTGTCAGTACAGTACACGACCATCTCGGCACATTCAGGAGAATAGCTTTGTGGCAATTCACATGAGTCCATTTTACAAATATCTGTACCTGTTCAAATTTTGTGACAGTTCACCGTACGCGCGATCATGCGTATTTATTTTCCCCGACCTATTATTTGCACGGATTTTAATGAAATTACGTGTTATTATTATTATTATTATTATTATTATTATTATTATTATTATCAGCATCATCGTCTCATAGGGTTGGCTTCAGGAAGAGCAGTTAAAACAGGCTTTGCGGGCGAGTTGGCCGTGCGGTTAGGGGCGCGCAGCTTTGAGCTTGCATCCGGGAGATAGTGGGTTCGAATCCTGCTGTCGGCAGCCTTAAAGATGGTTTACCGTGGTTTCTCATTTTCACACCAGGCAAAATACTGGGTCTGTACCTAAATGAAGTCCACGGCCGCTTCCTTCCCATCGTCGTCATAAGACCTATCTGTGTCGGTGCGACGTAAAGCAGCTTGTAAAAAAAAAGAAAGAAAAAGGCTTAATACACATTGGTACCGGCCGGAGACAACTGGAAAAAGCCCAGGAAAGAAGAAGTAATATTATTATCTCAAAATATTTTTCATTAAAAATATCGTTTGATAAGGATGTTTCTTTTTCACCACAACCAGAAGAATAGCAACTCTCAAGTAATCACCGGATACGCACAAGACACTCACTCCCTTTCTCCACACGTTCTTCGGATTTTATTTTTACGTGGTAATCAAATATGATACAACCTTACAGAGGTCATCAATTTTCTAGGAAAGATAAAAGACATCTCATTTGCTACTTTAACCATTCGTTCAAACCCTGGACCATTATGTCCAAGTGAAGGTTGCTATTATCATTATTCTGAATTATTGTAAGTCAAACAGAAAACTGTCCGAATATAGACACTTGAGTCAGGTGACGATGGCTATTTCGCTAGGATGTTGACATCCTGGCGTAAGCATGGTAACAGTGACACGCTGAGGAAGTGGTCTGTCCGCAGCTTCCTACGGTGCGGTTGCCGGCATTTCTTCCATAGTTATTAGGTTGTTGTTGATGACGGTGGTGATGATGATTTTTCTATTGTTTTACGTTGCATGACACAAGCAGTGACGCTGGAAGAAGAAAGGGACAGGTCTGGGAAGAAGCGACCGTGGCCCTAATTACGCCCTGGTGTGGAAATGTGAAACCATCTTTAGCGCTGCCAACGTTAGGGTTGGAACCCACTACCTTCCGAAGCAAACTCACAGCTATGTGACCCAAACCTCGTAGCCAACTCGAAATGATGATGATGATTATTATTATTATTATTATTATTATTATTATTATTATTATTATTATTATTATTATTATTATTATTATTAGTTTAATACGTCTAAAAATGGATATACTGGACTCTATTACGGTGAAACTGACGATGTTAAAGTAAATAAGATGGAAAGTTTTGGGGAATTTAAGACCGGGACAGACGGACTGGAAAGATACTACCCTAAAATTATGGAAAGAAAGTGAAAATAATTCTGTTCAGAAATACTTTCCAACGATGTGCCCTTCTAAAGTATACACACGATGTTTTCTAACATATGAAGAGACACTTTATTATTATTATTATTATTATTATTATTATTATTATTATTATTATTATTATTATTATTATTATTATTATTATTATTATTATTATTATTATTATTATTATTATTATTTTGCTTGTTTTGTTATTTGCTCTACGTCGCACCGACACAGATAGGTCTTATGGCGACAATGGGATAGGAAAGGCCTAGGAAGTGGAAGGAAGCGGCCGTGGCCTTAATTAAGGTACAGCCTCGGCATTTGCCTGGTGTGAAAATGGGAAACCACGCAAAACCATCTTCAGGGCTGCCGACCGTGGGGATCGAACTCACTATCTCCCGATTACTGGATACTGGCCGCATTTAAGCGACTGCAGCTATCGAGCTCAGTTATTATTATTATTATTATTATTATTATTATTATTATTATTATTATTATTATTATTATTATTATTATTATTATTATTAGATGTGCTAATATTTAGTGAAATAAATGTAAATAATGAAATGGAAATTGAGCAGTATGAGTTAGAAGGATATAGTATGCATTATTCAATAAGAAATGTTTCTAGGGGTGGAGGAATAGTCATTTTTGTCAAGGAAGGGTTCATATTTAAAGAAAAGAAATGTATAACAAATCAGTTTGAAAATTTATCAGGGGAAGTTTGGATTAATGGAACACTATATGGGATCATTATGGCAGTATACAGACCACCTGACTATAATCCAAAGGATTTTGTGGAGGAGTTAAATCTTCATTTACATAGTATGAATGCCAGAAACTTAATAATTATTGGGGACATGAACATAGATATTCTGAAAGACAGCAGAGTCACATCCTTGTACAATAATGTGCTAGCAGATCATCAGTTAGTTCATTGTATTAATAAGTCCACAAGGGAAGAATATGTAAATGGAAAACTAACACAATCCTGCATCGACCATGCATTGATTAGGAGTGGGAAAAATGTAAGAGATTCTTCTGTAATTCAGACTAAAGTTTCTGATCATTATATAATAACTGTACAGATATCACATGCTACTAGGTGCAATAAATATGTTCCAAGTGAAAAAGTTATAGATAACATACAGGAAAGGGTGAGTAAATCCATGTTAAGAACAGAAATAGAAATTATTGCAAAAGAAATAAATGAGAACATGAGTTCAGATGATATATACATGAAGATTTACAATGCAGTTAACAAGGCAACTATTGAAACGAAGGATACAAAAAGACAGAAGAGAAGGAAAGACTCAACCGTGGCTGACGGGTGCTATAATAGAAAAAATCAAAGAAAGGGACAGACTTTTCAAAAGATGGAAAAATGCATCAAATTTAAATCCAGAAAATAAGGAAAATTTAAGGAGGTTATATAAAAGAATGAGGAATGATATAATAGCTGATATTCATAAAGCAAAAAGAAAGTATTACAGATTGCAGTTTGAAAGTTGTAGAGGGGACATGAAGAAAACTTGGAAAGTATTAAATGATGTGCTAAAGACTAAAAAGAAATGGACAATAGAAGAAACGGTAAGACATTATTTAGGAAGACAAGACTCACTAGAAAATATAGTTGATAACTTTTCAAAAACATTTTCAGAACAGCTAGACAAGGTAGTACATGAATGTAGGGTACAACGAAGACCATTACCTAATACAGAGAGACTTTCATCATTTTATCTACCACTAGCAAGTACAGCAGATGTAGCACACATAATTGAATCACCAGGCATGGATAAATTAACAGTTAAACATCTGAAAGATAACATAGACATAATAACACCAGTAATACAGAAGCTAATCAATAAAATAATAGAGACAGGCATTTTCCCAAAGGATCTGAAGACTGCCATAGTGAGACCTAAGCTCATGTTTTAAAAAATGTAAATATTTCATGTATGCAGACGATAAACTAATAGTATTAGTACATAAAAACCCAAAAATAGCAGAGAAGCATTTACAAATGGAGTACAACTACTTTCAAGAATGGTGCCATGATAAGGGTCTAATAATTAACACTTCAAAAACAAAAGTCTTGTACATTACTACCCCAAAAATGCAAAGAGAAAACATTAAAATAACAGGCCATTCAGTTCAGTGCATTCACGATGGTGAACAAAAATCATGCAATTGTGACTATGTAATAGAGGAAGTTGATAACATGAAATATTTAGGTATAATAATAGATAGATATTTTTCATGGAAGCAACATATTAATAAGTTGTGTAAAAGACTGAGGCTAAGCTTGTTCAAAATGCAAATGGTTAAGTATATAATACCTCATGATAGCTTAAAAATGGTTTATCATTCACTTGTTGAGTCACTTATATCATATGGTGTAAGTGTATGGGGATCAGCTTCTGTTACAGACATAAACATGGTACAAATGTTACAAAAATCGCATTGTCAAAGCATTCTTTTGGTATGAAAACAGAGGAATATTTAGCTTAAGTGAGGATATGTTAACAGGGATGTACCAGAAGGAAAGGTTCTTGAGAGTTAAACAACTTTATATGTACAACCTAATTAAAGAAAATTACTGGAAGCCACAATATAGAATTGTTAATGAACATACACATGGAACAAGACTGAGGCATATAAGTTATTTTCAGGTCATGAGGTACTACAACAAATATGGATCCAGAACACTGCAAGTTGTAGTTCCTAAAGTTTTGAACCAGTTGCCCTCAGAATTGACACACTTGAAAACCAAATATCACATAAAAAAACATGTGAAACTATGGATCACAGATAATAAAATTACAGTTTAAATATTTGTTTATGAATGGAAAATGTACCAAAGACTTATCTATTTTGAGTGATACTTTCAGGGATTAAGAAAAACTCTCACCACAGGACAAAATTACAATGCTAATGTAAATATATATACCTTATTAATGTTGTAAACAGTAAAGATTGCAACAATGTATACAAATGTGAAACAACTACACCGGCAGATAAGCACATCAAGTGCTTTGCAGGTGTAAATAATTGCAAAGATAATGTATAATATCCTACTGCATATTTGCAAATGTATTTTAAATAAGTTATTAAAAAATTATTATTATTATTATTATTATTATTATTATTATTATTATTATTATTATTATTATTATTATTATTATTGCTGCTGTTTTAAGGGTCAAACCTGGAGTACAGTTTCCTTTAAGAAAGTCGTATCACTATAAGATTAAATATGGGCCAAATAGAGCCGCTAATCAAGAAAGATTTTTGACTGCTATGAAGAGTTATTTGATGTTGTATTGATGGAGCCCGCGAGTTCAGTGACATAGTGGCCTTTAACAGCTGAGATTCCCTAGTCATTATTGTTGATGGGGCCATCCGGCTTGAAAACAATGATCCAGACTAGTCTACTGTGGTTCAAAGAGAGAAGAAAGTGCAGAATATTATAAAACGAAATTCTCCCATCAGTGTGGATCCCAGAAGTTCGAGGCTTCTTTTCGGAGCGAGAGGAACGGTTTCAGATAATCTTCTTATGTTTTAAGAAATTTCGTCTAGATGAGCGAGAACTACTACCTATTTATAGAAAGGTATTGGTGGATTCAATCAAAATCATCGATCACCACATTTATGGCAAGTGGACACAAACTGCTGAGTTAGCTTCTGAGGTAAATTAATGTAATAACTACATTATTGTCATTATATAACTGATCAGTTTGTTGACTTCAGTTGGGAAAACCACAAAGACACGTTTTTCTGAGAATGCAAAGAGGAAGGTGGAGAGTGAGCGTTTGCCATTATAATGAAGAAAAAAAAATGCTCAACTCGATTCTGAATGGCAGTAGACAAGTGGGCCTACCATCACAATGAAAACTCCCCAGCTTGATTGTGACTGATAGTAGGCAACAGTTTTTACATGAGGAAAGACATATGGTGACTCCTCGTCGTGTTTCTGGGGTAACGTTAAGAGCTACACAATTTAATGCAATCTTACTCACAATGTGTACATTACTTACAAGAATTCTGTATACAGTGTAGAATTCCGTAGCGAAGCACGGGCAGATCAGCTAGTAAATAATAATAATAATAATAATAATAATAATAATAATAATAATAATAATAATAATAATAATAATAATAATGTTATTGGCTTTACTATTGGCTTTACGTCACACTTTTACGGTTTTCGGAGACGCCGAGGTGCCGGAATTTAGTCTCGCAGGAGTTCTTATATGTGCCAGTAAATCTATCGATGTCAGGCTGACGTCAGAATCGAACGTGCCAAGTTGGGGTCAGAAGACCAGCGCCACTCAGCTCGGCAAAGGAAGATTTCATCTATGAGTTGTCCGGCTCCGTGGCTAAATAGTTAGCGTGCTGGCCTCTGGTCACAGGGGTCCCGGGTTCGATTCCCGGCAGGGTCGGGAATTTTAATCATCATTGGTTTATTTCGCTGGCACTGGGGCTGGGTGTATGTGTCATCTTCATCATAATTTCATCCTCATCATGACGCGCAGGTCGCCTACGGGTGTCAAATCAAAAGACCTGCACTGGCGAGCCGAACATGTCCTCGGACACTCCCGGCACTAAAAGCCATACGCCATTTCATTTCATCTATGAGTTAACGCTTTCGCTACTATTTGGGAATCTCTGGTGTATGACACCTTGCACAGTTCACCAGTTCACTCCTGATTTCTTCTGAGGAGTCACCTTTGGTGTCTCGGAAGCTCACTGTCCGGAACGGTTACGTTGACAACAGCGCCCACTTTCCATCACCGGTTACAGTGTGATAAAGAAGCAGAAAGCCACTGCAACTCTCAAACTAGTGTGGGATCAGATTAAGTGGAAATGTTCGAAAATTTTAGAAAAGAGTTTCTCAAACCATCTACGAACACTTAGTTTCAGCTGAACTCGAGTGTAAACGAATGTTAAGGTCTTGTCATGGCCATCACGAATGAAGACTGGCAATACACAACATGTTTCCGGAGGCTGAATTCCGTCGTCTCTCCCTTAAAAAGAACAAGCATTACGACTGGAGAGCAAATGCACAAAATCGCCAGGCCGACAAACAGGCTGTTTCCAAACATGTGAGTCGTGATGGGGGACTGGATAGTACAGCCCAAAATAACACAAGGAGTCCCTATGAACATGTGCCCTACGGTCGGTCCTTTACGACCTACACATGCTTTGGGTATTAGCTGGAATGAGGAAGGTGGTGGTGGTGGTGATTATTGTTTTAACAGTAAGTACAACTAGGCAACCATCGTCTATATAACACTAATCAGAGAAAAAATATGGAAGGGACCCGACACTTCGAAAAATGAAGATATCGGCCAAAGGAAGACAAGAAAAGGACAAAATTTGACCAAGAGAGGTCGGATAGGATAGATTAAAGTGAGGAGCCTGGCAAAGCAAGTGGAAGCAATGCCAAGACTCAGCTAAGGGCCCCGTGGTCGCCAACCCAGCTCCCAAGTTGAGAGCCCCTCGGGCCCCTTTCAATCGCCTCTTACGACAGACAGGGGATACGGTGGATGTTATTCTACCGCCTCCACCTACAGGGGGTGGAATGGGTAGAAAGTTTGTATATAGGATTACGTTTGGAGTTAGGTATGCTCTTACGAACATTGCAGTATTTCGCCAGCGTGTGGAACAAAGTTGCCATCGACAATGCGTGGAGTGTTCGAACCATAGTCGACTACAGTTACAAGTCGGAGTCATGTAAGTTTGGCAACGTCCAGTGGAGGCCAAGGCGAAAGCGCGGGATCTATCCGTGTATGTTGATGACTAGTGAGTTTCATCTCGTGTTTCGTTTAATTTTTCACGGAGATAAGTTCGAGTATATATAACAAGATAACTGATAGAATAAGCATACGTAGAACCTATTACCGAAATAATGTGAACGTAAGCAGGGCTGAGTAGCTTGGATTGTAGAGCTGGCTTTCTAAGCCCAGCTCAGTCCGGTGGTCTTTGAAGGAGCTCAAACACGTCAGCCTCGTGTCGGTAGATTTACTGGCACGTTAAAGAACTCCTTCGGGACAAAATTCTGGCATCTCGGCATCTCCCAAAAACCGTAAAAGTAGTTAGTGGGACCTTAAATCAATAACGTTATTACTTGTGAAGGTGTGGACTGAATCTGGCGTATTAATAAAATGTTTCGTGTATCTGCAGATGCCCAGAAAATGTTGTGTTTCCATGTTTCGTAACAATTGCAGCATTAAAAAAGGTTTTGTTACCTTGTCTAGTTTTCCTTCAGACGAGGAATTAAAACAAAAATGGGTTTATCATTTTAAACGGGATAATTGGGAACCTGGGAAGGATTCATTCGTATGCATAAAAAATGCCACACACGAAAGTTTTTCAACAGGTGGTAAAATTTGTGATAGTAAAGTCTGTAACCGCTACTACAGTGGTTACACAAAACAAAGCACTAAACACAATTAAGGAGGGGGAGGTGCCTTTACTCAGTACCAAAAAACCTTCACACACAGTTGAACATCAGTTGGAACTACGCGGATCTCCGCCGACAACAACATACGTAAATCAGAAGGGACAACTAGTGGATAATAAACCAGGAAGGTGGAAGCAGGTAGGGCCTACCGAGGGCATGGACATGGCTTAGATTGCAGATTCCGAAATAAATCAACCGTGATCCTTAAATTTGAAAAATGTTATTTACAAATGGATTTTACAAATATATTCCGAACAAATCCGCCAACTTGCAACTTACGAACTATATGCTCTGTGGTACACATAACTTAGAGTTCAAAATTTCAAACCAACTATACATCTAGTTACAAATCCAGTTGTACAATGCAATTTACAGTGAAGTGAACGTACTCTCCAAAACTCTAGCATACATCAAGTGACACTGAACTACCAGAGGCAAGCCCCAAGTATTAAATTACAATCTACATATTTAGTGAAACAAGAAATGGGAATGCCTCGAAAACAAACAGGGTAGCCCAGCTGAAAAGCTAAGGCGTCATAAGTAATTAATTTGACGAATCTAGGTTAGCCTAGGGCAGACTCCTATACGAAATAGCAACCGAACATTACGGAAATTTTAGCCGGAACGGAATGCAAGAGTCCTTACCCGAAGGTGGCCCATCCCGTTAGCGAGGCGTCGCACACGACGTAAAGCTTCAGACAGACCAAGACAGACTAAGGCAGACCAGGGCAAGACAAGACCAAGACAAGACAAGACAAGACAGACAGACCGAATTATCACGAACGCTGCCTCGCTCTCTATATAAAGGTAAACCTTGGCCTTGGAGCAGCCATTCGGAATGCACGAGTCCGCCTATGCCCACCTAGGTTCACCAATCACAATTCCTACTACAGTCGCGAACTTTAAAAAATTTTCTCGAATACGCACGTTCGCGAATCTTCCATTTCCAGAATAGTTAGAATATGCCTTCTAGAACACATAACCAACAAAATACAACACACCCAGCTCAAAAATTCATGTAACATTTTTGGGTACTTCCAGTAAGTACAGAACTGAAATCTACTAATTACAAATACCATATGTTACAAATATTACACAGTATCATTACAAATAAAACATACTACCACACTTTACAAATAAAGTCTTCAATAAACACTTTTCACTACCAACACATTCTACACCTGTTGTACCTCATTTGATGATTACTGATAAATAAAATCATGAATAAAATATGTAAATAAAAAATATTGCTCAAAAACTTCATAAAATACTTTAAATAAATTAATTAAAATATTTAATCGAAATGTCCGTAGTGTGGGCGCCAGAGTTCACCAGAATGGATCCCTCGAATTTTGATAGAGCATGATAAACTTTATATCCCAGGGCGTGTACATAATGCTGCGTACTGGTACATCTGCTGCAGGCCTTACCTAACCTCCTGAAAACGACTCAATAGGTAGGAACTGCACCTAGGTTCATCAATAACTCCACTGATTCTAAAATAGCTAACTATATTCTTAACAAAATCCGTGCATGAGCACCTCATCAACACACAAAATTATACATATAATACACACACAAAACATTGCTGGAAGACTCCATATTTACAGCAACAACAATAATGAAAACCGTGGGAAAACGAAAGCGAGAACTAAGCTACTATTTGTAGATAGTCCGATGAACAATGTACATATATGTAGATAAATACCCTTCACTGTCTCTGTATCAATACTACTTGCCAATTCTCATAATCAGCACTTCTAACATCACACAGATACTGTACCTCGTAATACTGTGTTCACAGACTTTAACACTTGTTGTAAAGATATATACATTTAAGTAACACACGCTTGTCGACCCTGAACATAAATTTTGGAAATTCTGAGATAGCTTTCACCAACATACTGTATAATGCCAGGTCGCCACAAGTGCTACAATACTTAATGCGCAAGCACTCCACAATCAGCCACTTTCCACGAACATAACAAGACTACGCTCCACGAACGTTTGAAGTCCAGTCCATTGCAGCCGTGTCACTCTAGTACCGTGTATCAGCACCACTTCCTTCCCGTACAGTGTGTCAGTTGTGGTTCTCTTCCGTAGTGATTTTCTGGTTCCCGCCGTTTGTTCAACCTTTATAGACATCAGCATTCCCCTTCCTCTCAGATAATACGTCTGGATTGGTCCTTGCCAGCCAATCATGAGTGATGCTCTCGTCAAGACCATGCCCTGAACCCATACTTGGTCCCAAGAAATAAACAAACGCTGGGGTATATCACATGACTCATAGAACTTTTCTAGTACAATAACATCAACAAACACATCTCATCACAACTGGGATGCCCGCATGAGTCATCCAAATCACCAGAGTCCAATGTAGCAATGTTTTCCCACTCGTGCAAATAACATTATTATTATTATTATTATTATTATTATTATTATTATTATTATTATTATTATTATTATTATTATTATTATTATTATTATTATTATTGCTGGACCACGAAAATCCAGCATGCTCGGGGATCTGCCAATGCTGGATTATCAAGCGGGTGGGCTGAATGGCTGGACAAAGCATAAACCAGAGTTTACATATTGCTAACAAAATCTGTGAAAAACTTTCTCTTCTTGTATTAAAATTTTTAAACATCAACCACAGCAGAAAAACAAGGAACGTTATACCCGAAAGAGCTGAGAAGCTGTAAAAGTTACAACCAGGGAGCTCGTAAGCGCAGAAAACCTTACAATAAAGGAGCTCGTAAGCTCAGAAAGCTTTACAATAGGAGAGCTCGAAATCTAAGAAACCTTACAAATCTTGGGGAGGTGAACTCCATTTCAAGTGAAACAGTCAAAGATTTCTGACCCGTAGGTCTCGTAAATTTACATTTAGTACAAGATGTTGATGGTGATTCATTTGTCGGATGGGGGCGATCCTACTGTTACATATTACATTCTCAGGTAGTTTCGAATAACCAGAGGGTATGCAAAAAGCCAACATTAAGTAAGGGCTGTTGATGGGGACGTTAAACCTTGTGCAGGCTTCTCCGAAACTGATTGCGGGTACAAGATGTTGATGGTGATTCATCTGTCGGATGGAGGCGATAAGCCTTGTGCAGGCTCTTTCGGCAGGAGTAGGCTATGTACCGGTACCGGGTTTTACCCTCTCCCTACTGTAGTATATTACATTCTTAGGCAGTTTCGAATAACCAGAGGGTGTGCAAAAAGCCAGCATTAAGTAAGGGCTGTTGATGGGGACGTTAAACCTTGTGCAGGCTTCTCCGAAACTGATTGCGGGTACAAGATGTTGATGGTGATTCATCTGTCGGATGGAGGCGTTAAGCCTTGTGCAGGCTCTTTCAGCAGGAGTAGGCTATGTGCCGGCACCGGGTTTTATCCTCTCCCTACTGTAGTATATTACATTCTTAGGCAGTTTCGAATAGCCAGAGGGTGTGCAAACAGCCAGCATTAAGTAAGGGCTGTTGATGGGGACGTTAAACCTTGTGCAGGCTTCTCCGAAACTGATTGCGGGTACAAGATGTTGATGGTGATTCATCTGTCGGATGGAGGCGATAAGCCTTGTGCAGGCTCTTTCGGCAGGAGTAGGCTATGTACCGGTACCGGGTTTTACCCTCTCCCTACTGTAGTATATTACATTCTTAGGCAGTTTCGAATAACCAGAGGGTGTGCAAAAAGCCAGCATTAAGTAAGGGCTGTTGATGGGGACGTTAAACCTTGTGCAGGCTTCTCCGAAACTGATTGCGGGTACAAGATGTTGATGGTGATTCATCTGTCGGATGGAGGCGTTAAGCCTTGTGCAGGCTCTTTCAGCAGGAGTAGGCTATGTGCCGGCACCGGGTTTTACCCTCTCCCTACTGTAGTATATTACATTCTTAGGCAGTTTCGAATAGCCAGAGGGTGGGCAAAAAGTCAGCATTAAGTAAGGGATGTTGATGGGGGTGTTAAACCTTGTACAGACTCCTTCAACAGGAGTAGCCTATGTGCCGGCGACGTGTAAGCTCGTTCGATAGGAGTAGGCTATGTGCTGGCACTGTGTTTTAACCTATCCGCACAATCATAAAATTTTATGTTAGGAACTTACACTAGAAGGAATTACCTACACGATTAAGAAAATGTTCCGTGAGTTACAAGTAGCTTATCAGCTCTGACTGACTGCGCCGATACAACTTCAAAGACAGTGTTCTATGCGGGGGAACAAAAAATGTAACCCGGTGTGAGCACATAGCCTGCTACTAAAGCTTAACACTGTAAATGTTTGGAGCTCCTTTTTTACAGCTAGATGTGGTTCCTAACGTCACAGGGCCGGGATTAAAAATATGTTTTACAGCCGAGTGCCCCTTCCTAACATGAGATTTTAAATCGCAAGAATCTGTTTTACGGCCGGTTGCCCTTCCTGACGCTGAAAGACCAGGATTTAGCCAGTTACCCTTCCTGATGTAACAAGACTAGGATTTATTTTTAGACTGCACTTGGCTAGAAATAGCTGCACGAAATTATTATATAGAATGAGAATTGCCGGCTCCTACAGTTTGGTTTAGTGTGCTTCCCTCTCACCCGGCAGTCTCGGGTTTGATTCTCTTGGGATTAAAAATATGTTTTACAGCCGAGTGCCCCCTCCTGACGCAAGAGTTTAAATCGCAAGAATCTGTTTTACAGCCGAGTGCCCCTTCCTAACATGAGATTTTAAATCGCAAGAATCTGTTTTACGGCCGGTTGCCCTTCCTGACGCTGAAAGACCAGGATTTAGCCATTTACCCTTCCTGATGTAACAAGACTAGGATTTATTTTTAGACTGCACTTGGCTAGAAATAGCTACACGAAATTATTATATAGAAAGAGAATTGCCGGCTCCTACAGTTTGGTTTAGTGTGCTTGCCTCTCAGCCGGCAGTCTCGGGTTCGATTCTCTTGGGATCAAAATATGTTTTACAGCCGAGTGCCCCCTCCTGACGCAAGAGTTTAAATCGCAAGAATCTGTTTTACAGCCGATTGCCCTTCCTGACGCTGAAAGACCAGGATTTAGCCAGTTACCCTTCCTGATGCAACAAGACTAGGATTTATTTTTAGACTGCACTTGGCTAGAAATACCCACACGAAATTATTATATAGAAAGAGAATTGCCGGCTCCTACGGTTTGGTTTAGTATGCTTGCCTCTCACCCGGCAGTCTCGGGTTCGATTCTCTTAGAACGAAGGTGCACCCCAAACACATCATTCAATGTTCTGATCATATGTTGAATCGAGTAGAGTGTTCGATTATATTCTTAATCACTTATTTTGTAATATAATCTTCAAGTATTCGATAAAGCTATACCTTAACAGAGCAGGGAAAAGGAGGTTATAACAATCGCTATCGTACGCAAGCCGTTCAGAACTGTAGTCTTGTTTTCTTTTAGAACAAAGGTATTCCTTGACATGTTCTTTTTAAATTGTCCGCTACTACGATCAAGAGCGCAGCACGGTGCTCTCAGATTGCGGATGTGGAATTTGCCGCCACCCCATGTCAAAGAATAAAGATGCCAACACGATGCTCTCTTGGCAGCTTTTCAAATTGTCCGCCACCACAGAGTGCAGCGCGGCGCTCTGTAGATTAAAGATGGCGAATGTGGAATTTGTCACCACCACATAGAGTGCGGTACGGTGCTCTGTAGTTTAATGATGGCGGATGACAGCTGACGAAATTGCTCGCAAGAGTGCGGCACGGTGCTCTGTAGTTTAAAGATGGCGGATGTCAGCTGACGCAAGAGGGCAGCACGGTGTTCTGTGGTTTAAAGATGGCAGATGACAGCTGACGATTTCCCCGAATGATAGCAGCACGGTGCTCTGTTGATTAAAGATGTCGGATCACAGCTGTCAAAAAAGCACGTGGCTTTGTTTCCAAACAAGAGCATAAATAATTTTTCAAATTGCCGTCACTACATTTCAACTAAAGAGTGCAGCACTGAGGTTTGCGATGCAAGATGGCGGATGACAGCTTGCCAAATAGATTTTTTTTTCAAATAGTCCGCCTCAAAGGTAAGTAGCTAAAGAGGGCAGCACTGTGCTCTATAGATTGAAGATGGCGGACGACAGCTGTCAGAAAAAAGCACGTGAGTTTGTAGAGCACGTGGAATTTCCCGCCACCACAAAGAGGGCAGCACTGTGCTCAAAGATGGCTGCTGTCACGTGGAATTGTCTGCCACCACAGGTATCTAGCTAAAGAGGGCAGCACGGTGCTCAAAGATGGCTGCTGTCAAAAAGCATTTTTCAAATTATCCGCCACCACATTTCAAAGTAGCTAAAGAGGGCAGCACTGTGCTCTATGGATTAATGATGGCGGATGGCAGCTGTCAGAAAAGCACGTGGATTTGTTTATCTCGCGCTAGTGAGGTTAAGTTGGTAGCACTAAGGTTTAGGCCCACCAAGATGGCAGCACTGCCGATGACAGGTGACGAATTTGCAGCTACTGCGACAAAGAGGGCACCACGGTGCTCTGTAGTTTAAAGATGGCGGATAACAGCTGTCGAAAAAGCACGTGGATTTGTTTACAAATTCAAATCTCGCGCTAGTGAGGTTAAGGTGGTACTACTGATGTTTAGGCCTGTCAAGATGGCAGTACTGAGGTTAGCGATGCGTTGTTGTCTGTCAAAAAGCACGTGGCTGTCAAAAAACACGTGGATTTGTTTATCTCGCGCTAGTTAGGTTAAGTTGGTACTACTGAGGTTTAGGCCCGTCAAGATGGCAGCAGTGAGGTTAGCGATGCGTTGTACTGATAGCTGTCAAAAAGCACGTGGCTTTGTTTATCAATTCAAATTTCCCGCGGGTGGTGGAGGAGGCCTCTGGGAGGCCTCTGGCTGTGGTGGAGGTGGAGGAGGCCTCTGGGAGCCCGAGGTGGAGGTGGCCGCAGAACCATCCAATTATACTACTAAGGTGACTAAGTGCAGAAAATTTAAAGGCCGAAATGATGATGATCAATTTAGAAAAAATAAAAATAAATAAGTCACCAAGGAGAAAGATAAGAAGAAGGGGGATAAGGGTAAATTAATGTGCGAAGACTGGCTATCGAAACCTATATGTAATTTAAGTTTGAAAAGAGAAAACCGTGCATTAAACCTTAAGAAAACTGCACGACCTAACAGTTACATGTAAGGGGATACGCTGGAATCGTCCCTATCTTCACACGCAGTGAGTTCTGCTAAACCTCGTAAAAGCCGCCTTCTTAACCAGCCTGCCAGCCAGCCCCCGCCTTTCACATCTCCACAAGGGAGAGCTCCCAGTATGCAGCAAACTGGGCGATCCGTGGTAGTCAGACCATTGAATCAAGAAACACCCAGTTTGTATAGGGGGCTGGTAATTGATTCGAGAACAATGATGTCATGTCTTTTCTGATAGGTAGAGAGGCTTTTGAGAAGGCGGACTTTGAAAGACGGAAAAGGTAAACAACAGTGATGAAAACACCAACATACTAAATGAACAATAGAAGGAGATTTAGGTTACCCAACCGTGAAACACAAGCATTCCCAATAATAGTTCTAGCCTCCGATCACAAGGTAGAACTAGAAAAGTGATGCTAGGGACACCTAGTCCCAAAGGGTAAAACATCTGCAATATAAAATAGTTTCAGTCTTTTCTGAATAGATAGCAACACAGTCAAAATCCGGTGGCAGTTTAAACAGTCTGGGAGGCCTAACTCATGTCACAATGGCAAATAACAGTAATGTCTTACGGCTATTGCTAGCCTAGTGCTAAGGCAGACCCTCCAACGAGGGTGGGCGGCGTCTGCCGTATATGGCGAACTCCGTGTCAGTGTGGTGGAGGATCAAACGCTGGGCCCAGAGGAGCGAGGGCCAAGGGGGTTAACCACTCAGAGGACTACTGGCAAATGAATCGACATTCAGTTGTACTGAGTCAAAAGACATTTCCGCCCATCTGTATGGTTCGACAAGCCATTTTGGCAAACCGGTGCAAGTATAGCGCATTATAGAAGCTGCCTCACAACATACTGTACAGTGACTTGCGAGTTAATCCCGTATGAAAATAAGAGGTGCGAAAGTATAATTTGAAATACAGCCTTCCATGAGCAACAAGTGTATAATAATAATGTTATTTGCTTTACATCCCACTAACTACTTTTTAAGGTCTTCGGGGACGCCGAGGTGCCGGAATTTAGTCCCGCAGGAGTTCTTTTACGTGCCAGTAAAATCTACCGACACGGGGCTGTCGTATTTGAGCACCTTCAAATACCACCGGACTGAGCCAGGGTCGAACCTGCCAAATTGGGGTTAGAAGGCCAGCGCCTTAACCGTCTGAGCCACTCAGCCCGGCAGCAACAAGTGTAGTTGTTGTAGTAAGTTGTAGTAAGGATGTAAAGGAGAGGGTATATAAGTCTCTGGTAAGACCCCAACTTGAGTATGGTTCCAGTGTATGGGACCCTCACCAGGATTATTTGATTCAGGAACTGAAAAAAAAAATCCAAAGAAAAGCAGCTCGATATGTTCTGGGCGATTTCCGACAAAAGAGTAGCGTTACAAAAATGTTGCAAAGTTTGGGCTGGGAAGACTTGGGAGAAAGGAGACGAGCTGCTCGACTAAGTGGTATGTTCCGAGCTGTCAGTGGAGAGATAGCGTGGGAGGACATCAGTAGACGAAAGAGTTTGAGTGGTGTCTTTAAAAGTAGGAAAGATCACAATATGAAGATAAAGTTGGAATTCAAGAGGACAAATTGGGGCAAATATTTATTTATAGGAAGGACAGTTAGGGATTGGAATAACTTACCAAGGGAGATGTTCAATAAATTTCCAATTTCATTGCAATCATTTAAGAGAAGGCTAGGAAAACAACAGATAGGGAATCTGCCACCTGGGCGACTGCCCTAAATGCAGATCAGTAGTGAATGAAAATGAAGTGGAAAGCGTCCCAAAAGGGCTGGCGATACAATGTGTCCACATCGAAAGGGAAGGAATTTCTGAGAAGAAAAGAAAAACTTTTGAATTACACATCAGTAAAGTAAGCATAACATTTTTTTTTTTTTTTTTTTAGAATATTAACCAATCAGTTGAAAATAAGTTAGCTTTGTCAACCACTCAATTATACTGCTTTCTGCGTCAAACTGTAAATTAATTAATTAAACAAGGAACTGTTGAGCCTTCGGTGAAAGTAAGAAAAATTGCTTTAATATATAAAACTACAGCGACCTTCATCAAACCTCGAACAGAACACGTTCCTGAGGAATGTGCATGTTCAAAGTAGGAAACATAACATATATTCACATGCATCATACATAATCTAAAGAAAGTCCTACGGTCAGATGTCTAACTTCAGTATTCCTTTCGCCTGTGATAAGTACGTATAGATGAACTTCAAAACACTAAGCATTACTAATAGTAGCAATTGTGTCATATTTGGTACAAAATCGCATAGAAAATGTAAATATTACCGATTTCTTGTCATTGTATAACTGGTTAATACTTCCCTAAAGAATGTGTACCTCCTAAATGAAAATCTGCAAGAACAGTCTGTTTCAAAATGAATGGAAAACATGATGTTGGAAACTATCAACTTTGTAGTTTACATTTCATTCAGATGTTTGAAATGTGTTGGGAAAAAGAACAGTTCATTGATCTCGGAAAAGAACTTTTAAAAGACAATTGATCAGCTTGAAAATACTGGAAAAAGCATGTATCACACACATTTCACTCATCTCGTTCAACTGTTACCTTATAGAAAGCTTTAACCGCTTTAGCTTTAGTTCAGGTTTGTAGTCACGTTCCATAAAGTGATTACTGCACACGACGAAGCGGTCACTAGGGTTCCATAACTTATCCTTGGTACCACCTACACAACAGAATAAGGAAATTATTATCATCAGAATAGGAGCAATAATAATGAGTAACCTAAATTTTGCCGTCCTTGTAGAAATACCGCCAACCGAGATGTTCATGTGAGGTTGAATTGCAGCGCCTCTAGCGGCAAATAACATCCACAGGGCGGACAGCTATAAGTGGCTATTGAACAAGCCTTGTATTCCTTGTAGGCTAAGGTCTATTGTATGTTATTCTAGCTCGTTGGTTCATCTCTTTACTCTTAGCCACTCTTCTCTCCAGATGTACTGCATATGCGTCGCCTAAAAGCAAAACGGATAAAGTCCACTCCAGCACATTTTGAGAAAATGGAAAAAAACCACTGCCACCTTCCATTAAGGCTGTTGCTTACGAAATATAAGCATGAAATCACACAAAAAATCACTGATTATTAGAACAAGTAATAATACTCATAGTATTATTATTTAGACTGTTGTTGTTTTAAAAGTGGACTTTATTGATTTTGCTTCTAAGAAGTGGACTTTATTCATTTTGCATGTTAGCAGTATGGATTTTACTCGTTTTGCTACTATTTATTAAAAGCACAAAATACAAGAAGACATAATATTCATGTTTCTTTCTCTATGGTTTAAAAGTGCCCTGGGTAGACATTTAAATATACAGTTCAGGAGCTTCCTCTGTTGCACTGCAAAGTTCATTACCGACATTTTCGTTGACATCTGACTGATGACTCTCCTGAGAGCCAAAGAAGTCAAGGTAGAATTTCAGTGATGGGCTCAACTTCCAATCAGAGCCAAAGTCCAATTCAAGGAGCCTACTTACGTCTGACACTTTATTCTTGTTGAATGAAGTAGTGTTCCTTCGAATAGGTGAAGCGCATGGGCGCCCGCAAGGGGGGGCAAGGGGGGGCTTTTGCCCCCCCCTGGAATTCTAAAAAGTTGATGTTCAATTGTTTAATATCATACCAGATTATTTCATAAACTGAATTTACTGACAGTCATCTAGCATCTGTTATATTCGCAAATTTCTGTAAACAATTTAATGTTGCTGACGTTATATTGGAATTTATATTCAAGAAAATTGTTATTGTGCCCCCCCCCCCTTGGAAAAGATCCTGCGGGCGCCCATGGGTGAAGGGTTTATAACAGACACATTCTTCTTAGTTTTTATCAGGGATCTGTAGGTTCCAGTTCTATGATAGGGAAACGGCTCCCCATCCACAAGGACCGAGATGAGACGTTTTTGATCGTCTGAAAAAGTAGCGCTTGCAAGGTGTGAATTTAAAGTACCATTGTTGAGTAGGTTTCATGTGCTCTGTTGCCTCTTGTTTCCAGTTAAATATATCCATGTCAATCCCTGGTTGACGAATGGATCTTCGATTACTTCTCTCTTCTTGAATTCTTTTTCACAGAGACCGAATAACCGATGAGGGGGAATGAAGGAATGGCCTCTTACTGGAAAAATTAACTGTACCTCCTCCACCTTTGGAGCATAGTTATCATCGTTCTATTTTTATTTTGTCCCCCCACATCCATCGGCGAAAAGCTTTATCTTCTTAATGTTCGTAAAGTCCAAGTTCTGCAAGCAGTGATAAACGCAAGATGCCACCTCATTCAAAACTTTCGGGTAGGTCCCCTCAGTCCATATGTAGCTGAAACAGTTATCTGGTGTCATTGTGCTCTTAGAATTTCCAACAACAATAGAGAAACTGAACAGGTAGAGTTGGCGCCAATTTCCTGATTAGGAATTTTGGGATATGACAAATTCTTCTGACAATGGAAAGACAGTGTAAGTACCACTTCTCTGAGTAACGAAAAAAAGGCTTGTGCTCGTTTCTTGTGAATTGCAGTGAAGACAACTTAATATGATCAGTTCTCGCCTTAATTCTCTCTGAAAATTCAAGACAAGGGGAGCACACGTCGAGCCTGGGTGATCCAAATCCTAGGTTAAACTTACGATTAAAAAAGTAACGAAAGTAGTTCTTCACTTTCACACTGTCATCAGCTTGAGCGTTGTAAGCATTAGCCATTCAGCCATTGGATATTCAGATCAGGACTAAGGTAACTTCTACGAGTGTTACTACGACAGTACTGGGATTCAAGGCACTTTAGTGAACTAATATACGCAACAAATGCTTCCTTCTTGTTGGTGTATTTCTGAGAAGTGTGATCGCCACCTCTTCTCTCCCGAACGACAGTGGACTTTATCCGTTTTGCATCTAACCTGAGTTTTTTAAGGGAAAATACTTAAGGATTTTATGACTTTGCTAGTATATTATTTCATGCTTCAGTAGACACATCAATATATTTCTACCAATATCTCATTTTTTTGTAAAAAGTGGACTTTAACCGTTTTGCTTTTAGGCGACTCATATGGTCGTTGCCTACGAGATACACAAGGCCGGGAAATACAGCACACTAGACTCGTCCTCGAGATACTTCCGGCAAGTGCCGCTAGAGTTCTCTTTACTGTTCTGTCTCGCCTTCTCATTACAACACGTTCGAATAAGAAAAACTATAACAATTCATTAAAACCAGTAATTTCAGAAAGCAGCAAACAGATATGAGATCAAAGATGACCAAGAGCAATTGTTTGACTTATTTTCTACAACGTATTTCTTACAATATGCTTAAACGAAATAAGTAATTCACAAAAGAAGCACAGAAATCTGATAGCGAGTTTGTCACTTCTTACCGATTCCTTTAATTGTGCCTCAGAGTATCCGATAAGCGGATCGAGATTGCGGTCATAAATAACTTTGGGTTTGATCGCCATTTATCCAATTATCAGCGATCCAGTCTTTTCCTCCACACATCTGATATTTTGACATTCGTATTGAAGCCGCTGTTTGGTGAGCGATGTTATGCCCATTACGCAAATATTTAGCGTCGTTTCACCGTATTTCTCTTTTTTCTCCCCGTAAAATTAAATTTGTGTTCGCCTCTGTGGTGTAGTGGTTAGTCCCGAAGGTCCGGGTTCGATTCCCGGCCCTGCCACGAAATTTGAAAAGTGGTACGACGGCTGGAACGGGGTCCACTCAGCCTCGGGAGGTCAACTGAGTAGATGATGATGATGCTTGTTGTTTTAAGGGGCCTAACATCGAAGGTCATCGGCCCCTAATGGAACGAGATGGACGACATGATACATGAAATTTAAAATTTTAAAATGTATCCACTGACAAGAGTTTAAAAAAATGGTGATGAGAAAATGAGTATGACATTAAAACAGCAGTGGATCTAATTCGCAATGTCTTATTTTCTAATAAAACAAGAGAAAATGTAGGAGACAAAGGAATAAGGCATTGCCTAGTAGTACAAATGTATATACATAATTTACGTTAGATGTTAAAATAACACAATAAAATGCGCAACACAAACTAAAATGAAGTCAATAGGATAAACGCGCAATTGACACACATACACTAGCACAAAACACACATTACACACGATAAAACAGACCACTATCCCTCATAAAGCGGATGACGAGGTCTACTGACTGCACGTCATCACGCAGGATAAGGGAGATGGTACTCGGGAGGTTAAGACTACGGCGAAGATCGACCAGGTCCACACACTCCGTAAGGATGTGTACCACGGTAAGATGATCGCCGCAAGTACACATCGGAGGGGGTTCTCCTTTCAATAGATGGGAGTGAGTCAGGATACCGTGGCCGATCTGAAGACGACATAATACCACAGCTTTCCTCCGCGAAGCCCGAAGGGAAGTCTGCCATACCTTCGTTGTACCTTTTATCGCTCTAAGCTTATTTGCAAGAGGAGTGGCCTGCCACTCCATCTCCCAATGGGACATAACCAGATGTCTCAGCTGAGAGCGAATATCACTTGCTGGAACCTTGAAAGGCAACGGGGGCAGTGTAACTGCCTCCTTGGCAGCCTTATCTGCTAATTCATTCCCCTCTATGCCCATGTGGCTTGGGAGCCACACAAACGTGATTCTGGTGCCGGAATACGAACACCCGGCCAGCAGGTCCTGGACCCGCTGCACCAGAGGGTGTCGAGGGAAACAGGTATCAATAGACTGGAGCGAACTCAAGGAGTCAGTACACAGAAGAAAGTGTCGGCGTCCATTGGACAGTGCGTACCGCAGAGCTTCACAGATAGCATAGAGCTCTGCTGTGTACATACTACAGGTTTCCGGGAGAGCAAAAAGAAACCTATCATTGTCGACAACGAACGCACAGCCCACCTTCGTATCTGTTCTTGAACCATCCGTGTAGACGACGACTGAACCTGGATAGCGGCCAACAACGGACAGGAAGAGCCTCCGATAAATCGAAGGGTCCGTCTTCTCCTTCGGGCCAGTGTGCAAATCCAGGATTATTTCAGGACGTCGTACTACCCACGGAGGTACCCCACTTGGTTGTCTGACAAGGCAAGGAACCGAAGGTACGTCAAACAATTCGTAACTGTTATCCAAGCGTATTCCAACCGACCGCGTTGCTTGAGGACAAGCAGCGTACAGCAAACGGTTGACATTATTGAACACGCAAGGATAGCTTGGATGAAGTGGCATCTGTTGCAAATTTGCAGCATACGTAAGTAGAAGTTGCTGGCGCCTCAGGTGTAAAGGAGGCACACCAGACTCAGCGAGGAGGCTGGCAATGGGGCTTGTGCGAAAAGCTCCCGTCGCCAAACAAACCCCGCCGTGGTGGATGCTGTTTAGCTTCGCAAGAACGCTTGGTCTTGCTGAGCCATATGCTGCACTGCCGTACTCTAGTCGATATAAAATATGTGCCCTATAGAATCGTAGGAGCACCGTGCGGTCAGCCCCCCAAGAAGTGCTGCTAAGAAACTTCATGATATTAAGCTTCTTAGTGCATTGCACTTTTAACTGCCGCACGTGTGGCTCCCACGATAATTTACTGTCAAAAAGGAGCTCAAGAAATCGGTAAGTGTCAACAACTGGAAGACGACATTTTCTAAATAAAGCTCAGGATGGGTGTGAAGAATACGTTGACGACAAAAGTGCACAACAGAGGTCATTGCGGCAGAAAACCGAAAGCCATGTTCTAAGGTTCACTGCTCCACCCTCCTAATAGCTTGCTGTAACTGTCGCTCTGCGACTGCCATACGGCACGACCTATAGTGCAGAGCGAAATCGTCCACATATAGGGACGGTATTACTGCTGGGCCAGAAGCAGCGACAATACCGTTATGGCAATCGAGAACAGAGTGACACTAAGGACCGATCCCTGTAAGACTCCATTTTCTTGAACGTGGTATTGCTAATATGTCCTCCCTACTTGGACACGGAATAGACGGAGGGACAAAAAAATCGCAATAAATGCCGGCAAGTTACCTCGGAATCTCCATTGATGCAGGACTGAAAGGATGCTATATCGCCATGTGGTGTCGTAGACCTTCTACAAGTCAAAGAAAACAGCTACCAAGTGCTGTTTGCGGAGAAACGCAGCCTGGATAGAGCTCTCCAAGCGTACCAAGTGGTCAGTAGTCGAGCGAGCGGCTCAAAAACCACATTGGTACTCGGAGAAGAGTCCTTGTTTCTCCAGACACCACACGAGTCGGCGATTTACCATCCTCTCAAATAGCTTACACAGGCAGTTTGTAAGACTAATCGGTCTGTAACTTCCTGCATACTTAGGATCTTTATCAGGCTTGAGGACAGGAATGCCAATGCCCTCTCGCCACTGAGACGGAAAATCGCCCTCTATCCAGATTCGGTTGAACACACGAAGGAGATATAGTAGACTATCATCACTAAGGTGATTCAACATCTGGTTATGGATGTTGTCCGGTCCAGGAGACGTGTCCTTGCAAAGCGCTAAGGCGCTGCGGAGTTCCCACTCCGTAAAGGGCACGTTGTAGTCCTCTGAAGCTTGGGTGGCAAAACTAAGGTGATGACGTTCTGCCTCCCGCTTCAGAGGGAGGAAATCAGGATGGTAATTCCCGGAGCCAGAGACATCCGCGAAATGACTAGCTAGATGGTTAGCAATCGCGAGAGGGTCAGTGGCGACACTGCCTGCAATGGAAATTTCCGGTACAGCAGATGATCCATGGATACCCGAAATCCGTCGAAGCTTCGTCCATACTTGAGATAATGGAGTATGTGACGTCATAGACGACACATATCTCTCTCATGAAGCCTTCTTATGAATAAGAACTCGCGCCTTAGCGCGGAGTTTCTTAAATGTTACCAAGTTGGCCACAGTAGACTGTCTACGGTAACGCTTATGAGCTCGACGGCGTTCTTTGATGGCTGCTGCTATTTCATCGTTCCACCAAAGAACGAGTTTTCGGTGAGTAGTCCCCGAGAAGAGCGGAATAGACTCCTCAGCAGCAGCACGATTAACTTGGGTGAAATAAGTTATTTCCTCGCCGACGGTCCGTTTGATATCGTCATTAAAGACAGCTAGTGGTGTGTACTTTGGCCAATCAGCATGTTTAAGAATCCATCGAGGGGGAGCCTCGACGGATTTATGTTTCAACAAAGTAAGGATGATGGAAAAATGGTCACTGTCACAGAGATCATCGTGTGTATTCCACCGAAACAGTGGAACCAACGTTCGGTTGCATAGACTTACGTCTATGCGAGAATATGTGCCGTAACGTACACTAGAGTGAGTTAGTTCCCCTGTGTTCAAAATACATACATCCAGCTCTGTCACTAATGTTTCCAGCTCTCTTCCCCGGGGGCAAGGGGTCTCAGAGCCCCATATGAGGTGAGCGTTAAAATCGCCCAATAAGAGGAAGGGAGGTGGAAGCTGATCTATAAGATCAGCGACATCATGTATGTTCAGATGCTGGCCGGGTGGAAGATAAACATTACACACTGTTGCTATGACGGCCAGCGAAACGTGAACACCTACAGCCTCCAGCGGGGTTCTTAATTGAACCTCTTCGCTGTAGGTATCAGAACGTACAAAAATGCCAACACCACCGGAAGCCCGGTGAGCATAGTATCGTTCTGTCGAGTATAGTCTGAAATTTCTCAAGACCGTATGATGACCAGGTCTGAAGTTGGTCTCCTGAATACAGACTATACTCGCTGCGTGCTCACTAATGAGCTGACGTAATTCAGCAAGGTGCCTGTCATAACCGTTACAATTCCACTGTAACAGTGCCATAGTGTGGACTATAAAAGGAGTGTTAGGTTATGAACGACAAAATGCCCGCAAGCCTAAACACTATCTACATCTACATCCGTAGATGTAGAGGACAGCGCGACATCCATCCCGTCATCAACAGATGGCGGGGGTGCAGCCCAGAACTTCGACGTTCTTCGGGGGCGAGCAGGTCCCCTACGAGGAGAACGCGCAAGTTTGGGAGCTGGAGTACTTCCTGGCGCGGACTCATACCCCAAGATGGGGGCATAATTTTCCCTTCGCAGGGGAAGTGCGAGAGCGCTCAGCACGGGCGCTCTTCTTCGCCGCCTTCTTTTCAAGTTTAGACGGGCTAGGAGATGGTTTCGCAGCCCTGGTCGACAGTGCCGCCTCCGCCGGCTGGGGCACGGCTTTCGCCGACCTCCTAGGGAGGCAGACTTAGCCTTCCCCCCTTGCTGTGCCGGCTGGGAACTGCCAGCCTGCACAGACTTCTGGTTGGTCGAAGGTGGGGTGGTCCCCCCTTTCGAGCTTTCACTCTTTGCGATGTTGCTCTGAGGAGCGACAGTCGCCTTGGGCGCAGCGATCGTCATGGGTAACGATGTCGAGAAGGACGAACCTGGAAGACTCTCAACTATCAAGCTATAGTCGAGTGTACGGGCAGGTGTAGTCGTAGAATTAAACTTACGGCGCGCTTCCTGGTAGGAAAGACCATCCAGGGTCTTGATCTCCTGGATCTTCTTCTCACTCAGATATGTCGGACAATTCCGATCCCGAGGATAATGAAAACCGGAGCAGTTAGTGCACTTGTACGGAGTTGTGCACTCCTCCGCGCCGTGAGCTACTCGTCCACATGTACCACATACAGCCTGATTCGAACAGCGAGATACCATATGTCCGAATCGCTGGCATTGATAGCATCGCATAGGAGGCGGGATGTACGGCCTCACATCGCAACGATAAGTTGTTACCTTGTCTTTCTCTGGTAACACTGACAACTTGAAAGAGAAAATGAAGGCACCAGTGGCAACGTCTTCACCGTTGACCTTGCGCGTAATGCGCCGGACGTGTGTCACGCCACGGTTCTACATGTCTTCCATCAACTCGTCGTCAGTGTTCAAAATAAGGTCGCGGTGAAAGATGACTCCGCGAACCAGGTTCAAGGACTTACGCTCCTCCACTTTGACGGAGATTTCGCCAAAGTGGTCGCACTTAAGCAACTGATCTGCTTGCAGTGCTGTACGAGTCTTTAGAAGCAAACTACCGTTGCGCATTTTCTTGAGGTCCTCCAGTTCGCCGTAGACGCCTTCGATGTGTCTACTAAAAAGGATCGACTTCACCAGCTTAAAATCGTGCCCATCGGTTCTGGTAGCGACCAGAAACCTAGGTAAGCTGGATCCCATTCCTTCACGCTGCGCATGTTCCCAGGGAGTTGAACCTCTCAGGGAAGCAAAAGTTAAAGACTTAGGTGGGGGACCACCTTGAGAGAGACGACTTCGTTTGGAAGCCATGCCCGAAAACTTCCTCCCCGAATGCCACCCACTCCCATCAGGGGTCTCTGTAGCCGAACCAAGCAGCCAAGGCAATACCCACCTGGTCATAGCAGGTACTGCCCGGGGTCCGATGTTGGACGATGCCTAATACGGGATGACTCAGGCAATGAGCACTAAGACTCCCTTCCTCCAGTCACCCGCAATAGCATGTACCCCATAGCGTGTACAGAGCACTAAATATAGAGAAACAAATAAAAATAATTTATAATAATATGTCCCTCTGGCATTCGGCTGTGCGGGGACCTGCGTTGTCAGTCGGATACTACTGCCAAGGTACATGGCGCTCCCACCCGCAAGAGTCCTGGGTGGTTAATTGCGGGCTTTTGGGCGTAATCGCACACGTAAGAGGCCCATCTCCGGGCAGCACGCACATCAAAATTTTGAATGGTCTACATCTAACCCTCGGAAAAATAATAATAAAATAAAGAGGGGACCATGGCCACATGACCCTTTAAGTCGCCTTCTACGACAGGCAGGGATTACCTGTGAATGTATTCAACCCCTCCCATCCACAGGAGGTCCAACACATTATACCAGACCGCAATCCATGTCCACGCCTAGGTCGCCCCTTTTAGTCGACTCATACGACAGGCAGGGGATACCGCGGGTTTATTCAACATGTGCGTCCCCCACCCGCAGGGGGTAGTGTGTTTGGTCCGCGAGAGGTATTTTATTTCCCTCAAGTCCGCCGGCAAGCCGGTTAGGACCCCCCTATCCGCCACCTGGAACGCGCCACGTGGGAGTATCACCTCTCCCCCTGCTACGCCAGAGTAGCAGGTTCGTGGCAACTGAGTAGAGGTGGGTTCTATTCCCACCTCAGCCATCCTCGAAGTGGTTTTCCGTGGTTTCCCACTTCTCCAGGCAAATGCCAGGATAGTATCTAACTTAAGGCCACGGCCGCTTCCTTCCCTCTTCCCTACCTGTCCTTTCCAATCTTCCCATCCCTCCACAAGTCCCCTGTTTTGCATAGCAGGTGAGGCTGCCTGGGCGAGGTACTGGTCATCCTCCCCAGTTGTATCCCCCGACCCAAAGTCCGGTGCTCCAGGACACTACCCTTGAGCGGTAGAGGTGGGATCCCTCGTTGAGTCCGAGGGAAAAACCGACCCTGGAGGGTAAACGGATGAAGAAAGAAGAAAATTAAATTCGTTCTAACAGGAATAAAGCTCCTAAATGACCAATTTTAGCATGCTTTTCAATTTGGTTTGTTTTTTGGTCAAGTTCAGATACCGTAAAACGTTTTTTCTGATTTCATTACCCGTATCCTACTTCTCAATTTACAGATTATTTTCTGTAATCTGGTATTTAATTTTCTCATCCGTATATTTTTTAGATTTAACTGAGATACTCGTAGACTTTCCTTGATATAGAAACGAGACTTGTACTCCTTTTTCATTTGTGGCTGACGGATGAAGATATGGTATGTTCATCGTTATCTGAATCGGAACTTCTACTAAATTATGATGGCAATACATCATTTTTGGGAGCTGGACGCTTCCTGCTTTTGACATTTTCCTATTTGTGAACAGGATACACAATGAAAACAGAAGGAAATTTGATTGATGTGCTTACACTGAAATCTGTTTTATGAGAAGAATTGCTAGGTACCTAAAGAGATCCTACTATTTCACCTTGCCTAGAAATAGTTTGCTTCCATTTCTCCCTTAAACCGCACTCGGAAGGGAAACTATGGAACGTCAACTTTCATGCTTTTTTAGTGTCATCCGAAATAGAGAGGTACACAAGAGTGCACCTTCTTCTCAACCTCACAGACACTCACCGATAGAAACTATATTCACAATAAATTGCACAAAATCAACACAGCGTCACAATTACTCCGCATATCAGAATGTTAAAGTCCGCCAAGAACAGAACGGAAACCTGACATCTAGCGGCCAAACCGTGAACACGGTCGGGCCGCTTTTTCAGCGACAAATTAGTAGCTATGTCCCGGCCTTGTATGTCTCGTAGGCAACGATATAGTTCAGCAGATGGCAGGAACAATAATGGTTCCTCAGGTCCCCAACATAAAAGGTCTCCTTGGCTAGTATATAAACCATTCTTACAGGTGCTGATTTTCCCACTCAGTGCATTCTTGAGGAAGCGTGCTTTGACACCTATTTTTGCGAAGTCCGTAAGTTTAAGACATTCCCAGATAAGTTCTAATCCACAAGATACTATACCGTAGGGGTTATGTTAGTGTTAAAAAGTCTCATAGCTGTAGCCAAGGACAGAGCTGGCAGGTTCTTTATGGCTGGAATTGCTCTTGTAGCTGCTGCGGTTCTTTCTTGAATATGGTATATAAATGGCAATGTAGTGGTTTGCAGGGTAATTCCAAGATATCTAAAGTGGTTGACGATTTTCAGAGGTTCTCTGTTGAGTGTAAGACAATCTCTACCTGAGATTTTCCCTCCCTTTCGAAATGTCATTTGGACTATCTTCTCCAAATATATTGTCAGGAGATTTTTCTTTATCCACTTCTCCAACTCAATTAAAGCACCTTGTAGGTCTTTTCTATTGGGTGAACCCAACACCATGTCATCTGCGTATAAGTTTTGTATCCGCTGTGCTCTGAAGGATGTCTGTAATATCGGCTGTAGCGTTGTTAAACTTTTTTTTTTTTTTTTTTTTGTGCTTTACGTCGCACTGACACAGATATGTCTTATGGCGACGATGGGACAGGTAGGGGCTAGGAGCGGAAAGGAAGGGACCGCGGCTTTAATTAAGGTACAGCCCCAGCATTTGCCTGGTGTGAAAATGGGAAACCACGGAAAACCATCTTCTGGGCTGCCGACAGTGGGATTCGAACCCACTATCTCCCGAATGCAAACGATGTTAAACAATAGAGGGCTCATTGGATCTCCCTGTAGGACTCCATTTGTTTGTTCAAAAGACGCAGGTACGTTGACTGCGTCCTCATTCTGCACAACATCAACGGATAAGTAAGTAAGTAAGTAAGTGCAATGAATAACAGTTTAAACCTTCAATAAATTAAATAATCCTTCTCAACAACATACGACTTTATGGTTACTTCTTCCGCAGTTACATAAACTTAAATACCAAACGAAAACTTATAAAACACATCATTAACAACATTTTATCAGATTTTCCTTCCTCCTTTATCACTCTTAATGACCTTCTTCTGCACCTTTCTAATCGCTGCCGCAGCGAAAACTGTCAGCAGGCCTCGCGTGCCATCTTCCTGGTCCACCACCAGGTCCATTACGTGCCTCCACAGATACTTAGGCCTACCCTTGGAACCCAGTTCTCATACAGCTAAAGCCATGAACTTATCTTTGATATGGTATCTAAATGACATTGTAGTGGTTTGCAGGGTAATTCCAAGATATCTAAAGTGGTTGACGATTTTCAGAGGTTCTCCATTGAAAGTAAGACAATCTCTACCTGAGATTTTTCCTCCCTTTCGAAATGTCATTTGGACTACCTTCTCGTCAGAAGATTTTTCTTTACCCACTTCTCCAACTCAAGTAAAGCACCTTGTAGGTCTTTTCTATTGGGTGAACCCAGCACCATGTCATCTGCGTCTCCTAATTCTCCTGTCCGTAAGCGCGGGATAGTTCTTTGCTCTCGTAAAGGGCCTCAGTGGTCCGAAAGTTCGCCGACACAAAATATTGCGACCAACTTGTGTGGAGTGAATTAAGCGAGTTATAATCGTTTGAAATTACCCCCCACCCCACCCCCACCCCCACCACCACTCCGCCTTCCCTTATTTTTTCTTTCGTAACGCTGCTAGAGCTGGTGTGGGCCTATGGGTACATGTATTAAAAGACGTTAGCACGTCAATAAGCATTTAAAATATTATAATATTACAAAGTATGCCGGACTGAGTGGATCAGACGGTTGAGGTGCTGGCCTTTTGATCCTAACTTGGCAGGTTCGATCCTGGCTCAGTCCGGGGTTATTTGAAGGTACTCAAAAAGTCAGCTTCGTGTTGGCAGATTTATTGGCACAGAACTGCTGCGGGACTTAATTCCGGCATCTAGGTGTCTCCGGAAACGGTAAAAAAGTAGTTAGTGGGACGTAAAGCCAATAACATTGATTAATTATCATACAGTATTTTGAAGTATTCAGAAGATTTCGTAGTCTACCTTTGTGATGATCTCCAAATACTGTATTAAGCCGAGCTGAGTAACTCAGAAGGTTGAGACGCCGGTATTCTGATCCTAACTCGACAAGTTGGACCCTGGCTAAGTCCGGTGGTATTTGGAGGTGCTCAAAAGGTCAGGTTCGTGTCGGTAGATTTACTGGCACGAAAAAGAACTCCTGCGGGGCAAAATTCCGGCACTTCGACATCTCCGAAAACTGTCAAGAAGTAGTTAGTGGGACGAAAAAACTAAAACATTATTTATTATTTACAAATAGTAATACGAAAAAACAGTTTTATGACATTGCGTCGCTATTCTTTGCAAAAGATTATTTATCTACTCAATAGAACAGCTTAAACCAGATCGCCCGACAGCCAATGAGGACTTTCGACATATGTGTTAGTACGAAAAATAAGAGCGAATTTTAAACTGAGGAAATATGTCTCCATCATCTAGACTTACACTGAATGACAGAGCAAATGCAACACCAAGAAGGAGTGGTTCGAAAGGGATGAAAGTTGGGGAAAAAACAGAGACGGCACGGACGAATAATTGATGTTTATTTCAAACCGATATGCAGGTTACACAATGCGCACGGCATCGACTCAGTAGGATGTAGGACCACCGCGAGCGGCGATGCACGCAGAAACACGTCGAGGTACAGAGTCAATAAGAGTGCGGATGGTGTCCTGAGGGATGGTTCTCCATTCTCTGTCAACCATTTGCCACAGTTGGTCGTCCGTACGAGGCTGGGGCAGAGTTTGCAAACGGCGTCCAATGAGATCCCACACGTGTTCGATTGGTGAGAGATCCGGAGAGTACGCTGGCCACGGAAGCATCTGTACACCTCGTAGAGCCTGTTGGGAGATGCGAGCAGTGCGTGGGCGGGCATTATCCTGCTGAAACAGAGCATTGGGCAGCCCCTGAAGGTACGGGAGTGCCACCGGCCGCAGCACATGCTGCACGTAGCGGTGGGCATTTAACGTGCCTTGAATACGCACTAGAGGTGACGTGGAATCATACGCAATAGCGCCCCAAACCATGATGCCGCGTTGTCTAGCAGTAGGGCGCTCCACAGTTACTGCCGGATTTGACCTTTCTCCACGCCGACGCCACACTCGTCTGCGGTGACTATCACTGACAGAACAGAAGCGTGACTCATCGGAGAACACGACGTTCCGCCATTCCCTCATCCAAGTCGCTCTAGCCCGGCACCATGCCAGGCGTGCACGTCTATGCTGTGGAATCAATGGTAGTCTTCTGAGCGGACGCCGGGAGTGCAGGCCTCCTTCAACCAATCGACGGGAAATTGTTCTGGTCGATATTGGAACAGCCAGGGTGTCTTGCACATGCTGAAGAATGGCGGTTGACGTGGCGTGCGGGGCTGCCACCGCTTGGCGGCGGATGCGCCGATCCTCGCGTGCTGACGTCACTCGGGCTGCACCTGGACCCCTCGCACGTGCCACATGTCCCTGCGCCAACCATCTTCGCCACAGGCGCTGCACCGTGGACACATCCCTATGGGTATCGGCTGCGATTTGACGGAGCGACCAACCTGCCCTTCTCAGCCCGATCACCATACCCATCGTAAAGTCGTCTGTCTGCTGGAAATGCCTCCTTTGACGGCGGCCTGACATTCTTAGCTATACACGTGTCCTGTGGCACACGACAATGCGTTCTACAATGACTGTCGGCTGAGAAATCACGGTACGAAGTGGGCCATTCGCCAACGCCGTGTCCCATTTATCGTTCGCTACGTGCGCAGCACAGCGGCGCATTTCACATCATGAGCATACCTCAGTGACGTCAGTCTACCCTGCAATTGGCATAAAGTTCTGACCACTCCTTCTTGGTGTTGCATTTGCTCTGTCAGTCAGTGTATTTCCGTCGTACTACGAAGATACTACTACTAATCTATTGCCTTATGCAAGCCTGCACGTTGGCGACCTATAGTCATTGCCCCAACTAATCCAGGGGCCACTGATCGAGCATCCTGTCCCCGAGTTGACTTGCGGTAGGGTGGGCAGTTAATTTCCACTCCTCAATTCAACAGCACGTGGGAGACTCATCCAAATGGTGACTATGTTTAATGTTGCTTAACTTCAACGAACTCATTTATACGATGTTTCAACATGGATACACCGTTAATACTGATAATAGTAGCTAAAAATGATTATACTATTTGTGAATAAAAGATGAAGAAAGGACGAGCCAAACTTACACATTTGTGTCCACATCTCCATGGATAAACGTGTGCATAATTATTCCAGGTATTATTATTATTATTATTATTGTTTGGGTCATTACTCGATAGCCTGGTTTGATGCAGCTCTCTATGCCATCCTATCCTGTGCTAACCTTTCAGTTCTACGTAAATACTACATCACCGGGCGAGTTGGCCGTGCGGTTAGGAGCGCGCAGCTGTGAGCTTGCATCCGGGAGATAGTGGGTTCGAATCCCATTGTCGACAGCCCTGAAGATGGTTTTCCGTGGTTTCCCATTTTCACACCAGGCAAATGCTGGGGCTGTACCTTAATTAAGGCCACGGCCGCTTCCTCCCCATTCCTATCCCATCGTCGCCATAAGACATATCTGTGTCGGTGCGACGTAAAGCAAAATAGCAAAAAAATACTACATCCTACACTTACTCTAGTCTGTTTGTCATATTCATACCTTGGTCTACCCCTACCAACTACACTTCCCTCAGAAACTAACTGACCGGGCGAGTTGGCCGTGCGGTTAGGGGCGCGCAGCTCTGAGCTTGCGTCCGGGAGATAGTGGGTTCGAATCCCACTGTCGGCAACTCGAAAGACTTGCACCAGGCTTCTCTATAGGCCACACGTCTTGTTATAGATTTATTATAAGTAACGAAAAGTCAGTAGCAAAATATGAATTGTTGTATCGAAGCATGTGCAGTGAAATGTTCACAGGCGGAATTTAAAAAAGCCAAGGTGCATGGAATTACCAGAGAGACTCCAAATACATCCAATCATCTCCCTCTTCCCGCAGATATGAACACGACTGTGTAGTCCGTGAAACGAACTGTTCACAGACTGAATGAAGAAAAGCCGAGGTGCATCAAATTACCACGGAATCTCCAAACAAACTGTGGAACAAAATTTTCACATGCGGAATACAGAAAAAGCTAGGTGAATTGAATTAATAGAGAAAACTCGCAACACATCCACTCTTCTCTGAAGTCTTTCATCGGCTGTTAGCTACTGGCCGAAGCCGTTGATAGCTCCGAAAGTATAGATGTAAGTCTAATGGTTTAGCCAGCGTAAACTGAAATTTATTTTCTTAAGAAATCCCTTCCTTGCGTGTGCTAATCTGCATTTTATGTCCCCCTTACTTCCGCCATCATTAGTTATTCCACTACCCAAGTAACAATATTCATCTACTTCCTTTAAGACTTTAGTTCCTAATCTAATACTTCCTGCATCGCCTGACTTCGTTCGACTGCACTCCATTACTTTCCCTTTGGATGTATTTATTTTCATCTTGTACTCCTCCAAGACTCTGTGCATACCATTTAGCAATATCTCCAGGTTCATCTGCAGACTCAGATGAAATAGTACATAGTATAAAATAAAGTCCTCGATCCCGTTTGACTGTGTCGGTTAATCTCGACAACCACTGGATGCATATTGTCCGACTCGTTGGCTGAACGGTCAGCGTACTGGCCTTCGGTTAAGAGGGTCCCGGGTTTCGACTCCCGGCCGGGTCGGGGATTTTAACCTTAATTGGTTAATTCCAATGGCACGGGGGCTGGGTGTATGTGTTGTCTTCATCATCATTTCATCCTCATCACGACGCGCAGGTCGCCTGTGGGAGTCAACTCGAAAGACCTGCACCTGGCGAGCCGAACATGTCTTCGGACACTCCCGGCATTAAAAGCCATACGCCATTTCATTTTTTTACTGGATGCATATTGATGCGGTTTTCACCATTCTATAAAGCATTTTTGGAGAAAGGATTTTGTTTAGAAACATTCATCTATGACTAAAGAAAGCCGAGCAATAACGATTTCCATGAAGCAAATCGAAGGAAAAACGACCGCCCGTGCGCCTTTTTAGCTTACGCTGGCTAAACCATTAGACATAAGTCTATACTATGAGGGTAAGAATTGTTCAGCATAACAAGTTCTAAAAAAAAAAAAAAATGTCAGCGACAGGATATATCTATCGTTAATGCATAGCCCACTCACTATAACTGTTTTTATACAACAGTTGCAGTAAAAAACTTTACATTTAAAAACAACTTTTTAAACTAATCAATTATTCTTTATAAAAATGCATTTTTAATCACCTCAAGTAAATAATGTAGATTTAAATGTAATCGCAGTACGTCATTTACATCTATACTTTCGGAGCTATGAACGGCTTCGACTAGCAGCTAACAGGCGATTTAAGACTTCAGAGAAGAGTGGATGTGTTGCGAGTTGTCTCTATTAATTCGATTCACCTATCTTTTTCTGTATTCCGCATGTGAAAATTTTGTTCCACAGTTTGTTTGGAGATTCCGTGGCGATTTGATGCACCTCGGCTTTTCTTCATTCTTACCCCTGTGGGTGGGGGCGGTAGAATAACATCCACGGTATCCCCTGCCTGTCGTAAGAGGCGACTAAAAGGGGCCCCAGGTGCTCTGAACTTTGGAGCGTGGGTTGGCGACCACGGGGCCCTTGGCTGAGTCCTGGCATTGCTTCCACTTACTTGTGCCAGGCTCCTCACTTTCATCTATCCTATCCGACCTCCCTTGATCAACTCTTGTTCTTTTCCGACCCCGACGCTATTAGGTTTGCGAGGGCTAGGGAGTCTTTCATTATCACGCCTTTCGTGGCCCTTGTCTTCCTTTGGCCGATACCTTCATTTTTCGAAGTCTCGGACCCCTTCCATTTTTTCTCTCTGATTAGTGTTATATAGAGGATGTTGCCTAGTTGTACTTCCTCTTAAAACAATAATCACCACCACCAATCACCACCTTTTCTTCATTCAGTCTGTGAACATTTCGTTTCACGACTACACAGTCGTGTTGATATCTGCGCGAAGAGGGAGTTGATTGGATGTATTTGGAGTTTCCCTGGGAATTTCACGGACCTTGGCTTTTATAATTCCGTCATTGCACATGCTTCAAAATTCATATTTTTCCAGTGACTTTTCGTTATTTATAATAAATCTATAACAAGACTTGTGGCCCTCAGAGAGGCCTGGTGCAAGTCTTCCGAGTTGACGCCGTGTAGACGATCTATGCATCTCTGAGGATTGGGCCCTACCTAAGATTAATTCCAATCCTGAAGATGTCACAAACACCCAACCCTCGAGGCAGAGGAATTAACCAAGAAAATTTAAAATCCCCAACCCGTCCGGGAAACGAACCCGGGTCCCCTTGGATCAGAGGCCAGCATGCTAATTATTTAGACATGCAGACGGGCTTTAAAATCTATGATAACCCATCACGCCGAGGCGGAAAGCAAATATAGGTCGTAGTAAGCTCACCGGACAAAAAAACTAGTCATCCTAGTGCGCCCGCACAGATGGAATGTTAAGCCTGTACAGACCGCGCAGCGAACGAGTCCCGTGCTGAACTGCACGCACACTGCCTCTACAGGGACAATCGCGTTTGGCCGTGCCCATGGCCATACGATGCGTGAAGTTGCTGGATTTGTTGGTGTTTCGCAGCGGACTGTTCAACGTGTCTACCACCTGGCCACGAAACACGTCAGAATTGTGGTTAGAAAAATATCCTGACTGAGAGGGACCGGAGACGCGTTTCACAGTTTATGAATCAAAATCGCTTCCAAACCCGAAAGGAATTGCTGCAGTCAGTGAATGAAGGTCCATCCCAACCTGTTAGCGAGTGAACTGCATGCAATGAACATTTGTAGTCAGTCATCTCTCGGAACATAATGTGGTCTGACGAATAACGTTTCTTCCAATGACGCACGTCGTCAAGTGCACCAAAAGCCAAATGAAGCACTTCATCCTGAATGTGTACAAGGTCAGGTTCAAGCCGGAGGTGGGTCTGTGATGTGAATTGGGCCCGCTCACTGAGATGGCCATTAACATGAATCAGCAGTTGTCTTTCAGTCAACATCTCCTACTGATACCCCGATTTTTCAAGATGACAACAGCAAAGTTCATCGGGCTGGGCGCATATTTGACTGGTTTTATGAACACTCCCCCAACCTATTATATCTCGATTGGCCTGCAAAATCACCTGACTTGAACCCCACTGAAAAATCTGTTGGGACATGGAACAGCGGGTAAAACGCAGACATCTGCATCCCCACAATTTGGTGGGATTTGCACGATCAAATCCTCAGCGAATGGCTTAACCTGGATGCGACGTACCTACACCTTTCTCGATATTAAGACAGTAAAAATATTAGCTTCAACCAAACAGGTTTCCTTTCCAAAGTTTACACTACTAGTCGCGTTCCGTTGCATATCTTTCGCGGATGTAGAATACGTAACAATATAATTGGCACCCGTACTTTCAAAACCAGGCTGTGTGGTGTGGTGGCAAGTCGAAGGGATATAAACAAATTAGGAAGGTACAGCCCGCATTTGCCTTGTGTGAAGATAGTAAACCACGGAAAACCATGTTCAGAGCTGCCGACTACCAAACTGAATCCAGGCGTTATCAAGTTCTCCAGGGTTAACTTTTTTTTTTTTTTTTTTTTGTCTGGTGAGCTTACATTGCATTCAAGAAAAGTGCCCCACGAGCCCTCAACTTGGGAGCGTGGTTTGGCGACCATGGGGCTGAGTAGACGAATAAGTTTGAATGGCGTTTATAAAAGTAGGAAAGATCACAATATGAAGATAAAGTTGGAATTCAAGAGGACAAACTGGGGCAAATATTCATTTATAGGAAGGGGAGTTAGGGACTGGAATAACTTACCAAGGGAGATGTTCAATAAATTTCCAATTTCTTTGAAATCATTTAGGAAAAGGCTAGGAAAGCAACAGATAGGGAATCTGCCACCTGGGCGACTGCCCTAAATGTTATATAGAGTTATATAGAGGATGGTTGTCCTGTCCGACACATTGGCCTTCGGTTCAGAGGGTCCCGGGTTCGATGTTAATTTCTTCTGATTAATCTTCTGGCTTGGGGATTGGGTGTATGTGTCCGTCCCAACACTCTCCTCGTCATATTCAGACAACATGCTACACTACCAACCACCATAGAAACACGCAATAGTGATTACATCCCTCCATATAGGGTTGGTGTCAGGAAGGGCATCCAGTCGTAAAACGGGGCAAAATCCACAGGTGTGGGGAAAACGGTGGGAAAAGAAGAAGAAGTTGATGATGGTTGCCTACTAGTATTTCCTATTAAAACAATAATCACCACCACCACTATCAGTAACATTGAAACTGACCAACAAAGAGATTCTCGATGGACACACGACAGAAACAACAATTGTCTTTACGTCGCACCGACACATATAGGTCTTATGGCAACGATGGAATAGGAAAAGGCTAAGAGTAGGAAGGAAGCGGCCGTGCACGTAAGAAAGGTACAGTCCGCATTTACCTTGTGTGAACATGATAAACTACGGAAAACCATGTTCAGAGCTGCCGACTATGGGGTTCGAACCCACTATCTCCCGAATGCAAACTCACTGCCTCGCGCCCCTAACCGCACGGCCAGCTCGCTCGGTACAGGACAGAGAAAGAATGATTTCACAAAGACGAAGGGAGTAATCTTTCTCCAAATTCACTGCCCAGGTTCAAGTATATTACTCATTTGACAGATTAGTCGATAGTGAAGAAGCTGTTCATTACCCTACAGAATTTGTTTATATCCCTTCGACTTGCCACCACACCACACAGGCTGGTTTTGAAAGTACGGGTGCTAATTATATTGTTACGTATTCTACACCTGCGAGAGATATTCAATGGGACGCAACTAGTAGTGAATGGAAAAAACAAAAAAGCCTGTTTGGTTGAAGCTAATATTTTTACTGGCTGTGGCACAGGAGAAACTGTCTTAATACCGAGAATTCATGTGATTCCTTCCGATTCGCCTTTTTGAATTCAAACGAGTCCAGTTCCCTGTAAGTCTGCTTTGGTACGATAATAAACAAAGCACAGAGTCACACACACTTAGAGTGGCTGGAGTGTATCTGACAAGGGGGCATTCCCTACTCGTCACCACCGATTTCGCTCAAATTTATAGAACATGCAAGGCTTGGCTAGAAATGAAAGTATCCAAAGCGGGAACTCCAGATAGCCAAGCGTATAGAAAATAAAAATAATGATGTTGACGCGGCTCTCGCACCGTATAAGCCACTTACGTTTGTCCGCACGCCGAGCAGTTGTTGACGTAGCGGTGAGAGCTCGGACTAGTAATTCGATGGTCATGGGTTCGACTCGCCGTGTGGAGAATATTTGTTCAATTTTTATATTATTATTTTATTTTAATTTATTTTATTTATTTATATGCAAAAGGCATATAGGTCGTCATTTTTTTAATGAGCGCACAATTGTAGAAAATTTGGAGTTGCGAACTTTCCCGAGGTGTTCAAACAGAAATTCTTCTTTTTTCTCCTTTATTGGCTATCTCCCCTCCTTGGGGAATGTGCCATAAACGTGAATAGTCATTTCGCTGTAAGATTCGTTTTCACCTGACAAGTGAAGGTTGCTCCTGGCGGCTGTACACAAACAATAGATTCTTGGCGCGGGTAGAAAAACGTCTGATAATTAAATCCCAATTTTTTACCTTTTCTATGCCTTTTGCGTATAAATAAATAAATAAATAAATAAATAAATAAATAAATAAATAAATAAATAAATAAAATGAATTATTCACCCCTTTGCTTAATTGGAAAATGAATAATATAAAAGTTGACATAAAGCAGTCTCCACACGGGGAATTGAACCTATGACCATCGAATTACCAGTCCGAGCTCTTACCGCTACGCCAACAACTGCTCGGCGTGCGTATTAAAGTAAGTGTCCAATACGGTGCGAGAGCCAGACTCCTGCAGCCAGACCCACCGCGCAGCACTTCGAACCCACGGGCTCCGGCAGCCCAGCCCGTGCAGTGCCTTTCTCTTTCTGACGCGGCAGCGTACTGGCCCACAGCACTGGGCTCATACGGCCCACCGCAGTCCACCGCACTGGGCGGGCTCCGTGGAATAACCTTGAATAGTTCTCCACAATAACATGTGCGCTGTGCACAACGAAATGTTCACGTCACACTACTATTCGGATCATTCACTCTACGAATTCCGTACGCTACTAACATATTGCAAAGTAGGCTAATCGCATTTTGAAATTAAACGGTAGATATTTCTCCTGCACTATATTAATATTATTACTATTATTATTATTATTAATAATAATAATAATAATAGTTAATAATTGAAAACAAACAGAAACTTTATTATAAACTAATATTCGTTTGCAACTGACATCAATTTAACTGAAAATGAATCTAAATAACGCGAAGCATATTCATAGGACTTCATTCGCGTTTACCTCAAAATAAAATATAAACAGAAATGACGTGCAATTTGCCAACAAAAAAACAAACCTGAACATAGCTTTTACTTAGTGCGAGTAGTTTATTGGTCATTGTTAATAGTGGTGGAATGGAATTACTGTGAATGAAAAGAAGAGCATCAGCATTGTCGTGCGTTGATAATGAAGCCCGATGAACTGCAATTTATCTCTGAAGCTGAACATGATGCTTGCATACATATTACTTTCTTAGCGATCTGGTGAAATTTTGGATAGTTTTGTCCATTTGTTCTCCACTAGGATGCTATATCTATCTTCTTGCATTCCACAATTTTGCCTTAAATATCTTTCCAGCTCATCTGTTGGAATAGGAGCATCATGAACGTCAGTCCTCGAAGAATTTTTCATTACTTTGGCAGGTTGTGGCATAGTCGTGGAGTCTGATGAAATGGCGTATGGCTTTTAGTGCCGGGAGTGTCCGAGGACATGTTCGGCTCGCCAGATGCAGGTCTTTTGATTTGACTCCTGTAGGCGACCTGCGCGTCGTGATGAGGATGAAGTGATGATGAAGACGACACATGCACCTAGCCCCCGTGCCAGCGAAATTAACCAATTAAGGTTAAAATTCCCAACCCTGACGGGGATCGAACGCGGGACCCCTGTGACCAAAGGCCAGCACGCTAACCATTTATCCATGGAGCCGGACACGGAAACATTAGAATGCTCGTCATTCAAGCACACCTCGTTCATCGTAAGATTTTATCATAAAAAAGACAAAAACAGTCCGACTCCTTTAATCTACACTAATATAATAAAGAGAGCGCGCGAATTTTGTTAACTACTGGACCGATTCTAAAAATCCTTTTACTAATGTAAACATACATTATCCCTGAGGGACATGGGCTGCATTTTATTTTCAAAACAATTCGAGGTGGGGGCGACAGGGATGGCATAAGAATAATAGGCTAATATAGGCGAAATATCGAATTTGTCGTGCAAGGACAACACTAAGCTCATTTTAAGCCCCTTGACCCAAAGAACAAATCTCGGTAAGCCCTATGGGCCCGAAAACTATGTTTTACGGCCCTGAAACCGACCGTTAGGGAGATATTGGCACCGCACTACCCCTGCTCTCGCAATCGGATAAGGAAATGAACTGCCGTAACCATGGCAACGCCAGCTCCAGGGGTTCTACTGTACAGCAGCGCGATTATGTGTGTCGTTTGGGCATAGCTGCCAACCAAAATTTGTATACATAATCGCTGAGCATATCTACAATATATCTCCAAAAATTAACATGTTACAGATGTGAAGTGGTATTTATAATCTCTTTTAAAAATAAACTTTTTTGTTTTTGGAAAATCCACGTAGGAAGGGGTGGAGGAAGGGCTGATAAAGGGGTTGATTTCTTTTTATGCGGATACTTATATCTCAAAACCTGAAGATGTTACAGATGTGAAAATACGTATTTGTAATCTCCTTTAAAAAGAAACGTGTTTTTTTTACTTGAGAGAAGACGTTCTCACGTGTACAGTTCTATGTCGCATGGTCATCTCAGCCCCAAAAGGCAATACGACAAACTTTGTTTACAAAGAGTTTTTGGGGTAAATGAAACTCAATTTTTCAGTGAGGTTTTATACTTCAGGGATTTTCAGATAATGTCTTAGTACATTACCGAGGAACGATTACTTTTATCAAATTACGAAATCCAAGCGAGAAGCCGCAAGTAACTGCTAGTGTGTACATAAAGTTCACCGCAGATCGTACAGCACACAAAATTAACGTCTTTCCCATCACCGTCAACTGCAGGCTTGAATACCAACCAAATACGACTTTTAAGTTTAGGATCCGGTTCAGAAGTCTTGTATTGTGCGGTTTTTAGTTCGTTTGTTGCTTCTTTTTTTACTTCACGATTTTTTGCCACGGTTTCATTTCTTTTGGAATTACAGTCCACATTCGTTTCCGATAACAGGATAGATGGAGAAGTCAAACTGAAAACCACAGCAAATTTGATTGGCTCTACTCGACCGTATTGCAACGCACTCCGGTGACACGCAGTACACTGTACACATTGAAGCAGTCTGCCCATAGAACTACCACAGCGTTGTCCTTGGCTCACCGCGTACGAATGACAGAGCGCTGGCCCAGACCGGCCCGTGCGATGACGTCACGGGCTTCGTTTGTTCGAGCCTTTCAAAGCCCATTGCAGTGTACTGCTGAAGCAGCTCATGGGCTGGGCCTCGCTGCAGGACTCTGGCGAGAGCCGCGTCAACATTTTTATTTTTATTTTCTACACGCTTGGCCATCTGGATTTCCCACTTTGGATACTTTCATTTCTAACCAAGTCCTGCATGTTCTATAAATTCGAGCGAAATCGGTGGTGGCGAGTAGGGAATGCCCCCTTGTGAGTGGAGAATGCTTTTCTCCCGAACATCTTTAAGTGCCCCTCTCGCGTGTTACATCAAAAAATCTTTTCATGTTCACTACCGGAGGAAAAACGACTAATTTTGTATACAAGGAAATATTATAAGTCCCTGGTTAAAAGTATCCTATCGCCTTAAATTCATCACTGCTCCCGTACAAAGCCGCTAATTAGCAATTATACATTCATTAATACTATGTATGATTATTTTTAGTTATCCAATGGATAAGAAACCAAAGTCGACATGCTTTACATCAACCCGTTTCTGTACAGTAATAAACATGTTACTTTTACGGTTTTCGGAGACGCCAAGGTGACGGTATGTTGTCCCATAGGATACCTATACTGTATCACAACAGACGGTTCGGGCATGACTGTGGTGTTGTCAGCTCTCCAATATGAAACCATTCCTCTGTCCCGAATTCGGGCTCAAGAAATACGGTCATCGTACACATTGGCTATATAATACACAGGAAATTGTTTACCATCGGCTTTGTTGGACGATTTCATTAATAGACAAGAGTATGGTCCCTGGTAGTGTAAGGTCAATATATTGCGCAACCGCCATGGAATGACCAACACGTCCACTACAATCAACAACTATGGTTCGGTACATGTCAGTATTGAAAACGATGTGGTGAATCTGAGACAATGACCATCAGTGGCCACTGAGAATTACGGGAACTCAAGAGGGGTTTTCCTTGGAGGGATGACTCACAAGAATCTGGGAAGAGAAATGCAGGCGGGGCATCCCAGTTCATTCTGGATGGTCAGAGGCATGCGGGCTACAAGAGGGAGTCGATCGATTATATCCTCTATCCCTCCCACCACACCTGTGGCAGTGACAGTGTAGCAAGCGAGAACCGGCTTGCCTCAGTGCCATTCCGCAAGCAGCTCTCGTGGTGCAAACAAGTACGGCACACGCAGCTTCATTCCCACTGAAGGACAACAACCAACAGGTAAGCTACAGGTGGTTATGCCACTTCTAAACTAGACGACTCTCAGTTAGTCTGTAAATATGGCCTTCACACTGACTCGGAAGTTCACTGAGATTGAAGCTCGCAATTAGTAGGATTCTTTGACAGTTTAATGTGTGTACATTATTGGCTTCAACATTCACATCTTTGACATAAGTTGCGTTGCAGTGTTGCGCTAGTGTATCTGTATTTTGGACTGGGATATTGAGAAAGAAGAAACCATATCCTACGAGACAGGCACCGTCCCAGCATTTGCTTGTATTTCAGTCGAGTAGAGGGCGGACGGTATCAACGTTCTTGAATGGCGAAAGTCGAAACAATCAATAGCGGGTACCGTGAACCGTGAGCAGCTCTTAAAATATACTTAACTGTCCTGGCATCTCACCCATCGTACATTGGCCGAATTTTCGTATAAGTGTCGCGGTTTAATTTACCAGGAAAACTATGTTTTAGTACCTCATTTGGTATACCTTGTGGCTGGGGGGTGGGGGAGTGACATAACACTCCTACACCACTTCATTGATTGTATTATTTTTCTCCTTTTTTGGGGCTTTACAGTCCTTGATAAACCTTGGCCTTTTCTACTATTTTTCGCCAGTTATTTATCCCGATTTTGTTCCAGTACTTCCCAATTCCTGTATCCCATTTTCCGTAGATCTAACTCCATCTAGCCACCTGTTTCTGGATCTACTTTGCTCTCTTTATCCATCAGGATTCCTGGTAAATATATATTTTTTGGTGTCTGTATCACTCATGCGTACCGCATACTCAGCCCATCTCGGTATTACTGATTGGGTGGATACAATTGTATTTTTAACTCCTCCACTTAAAAAAGGCCTACATTTTTCTATGGCTCTGCCAACACTGAATTTTGTGAGGAAATCTCAATGGGCGCAATAATGAGGAGAAACTATCTTTTAGCGTAGCACTGAGAAAGGTTTTCGGCGGCGATGAACAGGAGAGGGCTTGTGTGGTGTGAAAAAGTATCTACAAGTTGTCGATTATGGTGTTATCTCCTGAATACAAGCTCACAGATACGCGGCGCATACCACGCAGCCAACTCGCTCGGTCGGTTGTATTAGATTACGTGATGTACTGTTCCTCATGGCTGGATGACATAACATTCCTACACTGCTTTACTGATTGTATGTTAATGACCCTAAAAAGTGCATTCTTCTGTGGTGTTCTGCTGGCTATTTCTTGTAGTCTGTATCTTATTTCGTGCGCAGATATCACTGGACACGAGCATGAAAAGAAACTGTTTTGGTATATACGTATTATATTCTTACTTTCCTAATTTAAAAAGAAACAGCAGTTTGACAAAAAGGAATATTAAGAAATTTCATGTTATTGCACGAAATGAGAGATAATTGGCACGGTAAAATTTCGTAGCATGAGACATCCAAAAACTCGTTCTTCCAGCGGAATAGTTGTCATAGGATAAACTAGCTCTAATACCCGTCGCTGACAGGTTTTGAAAACCTCATAATCACAAAGTTAGCAGAAGAACTTAATTAGACACTACTCTGTTGACCTGAACATCACATACCTAAATGGTATAGTGAGCACCAAACAAGATTTTACGGCTTAGCGAGCATATGGTCTATATTCCCCCCGGAACCCTATCGGCCCTTCTCTCTGGAGACAGCCACTGTTTTCAACAAGAAGGAATTAGAAACAGCCTCATCATCTTCTTGTTTCGTAAAGGTCGACTAAGGACCACGATATTCAATTATTGCGTTTGGGGTGGGTTTTAATGTTTTCCCGGTAATTGTGCATCCTCTGGTTGTTCTATCCTATGTCCAGAGGGTATCTGTCTTCCTTCTTGGTGGTTTGTCCTCAAGCCTCATTTGTTTAAGCATCCTCCTGAGAGATGTTCGGTCCTCTACGTCTCTTTCTGTTCGCCGCAGTTCCTGCAGATCTTTGTTTACTTCCATTAACCATGGTGAGTTGGTCTTCCAAGGGCCAAGGGGGAAGTTTCCATTACCCTTCCCGAAGGGAAGGGGCGGGCCACCTATAAGGTAACTTGGTCTTCCTCTTTTGCCTGTAAATGAGAAGCTGGTTGGTCGACCTGGCATGATGCGTCCTGCAGACGTATTCATAAAATGCTAGGCGTCTCTTCCTGGCTACGTCCGTGATTTTTTTTTCCACAATATTTGTAGAGCTCTTGGTTAGGTCGCCTTTTGTATTCGTTCCTAATATCTTCCTCAATATTTTCTCTCTCCTGGATTTCGAGCTTGTCCGTGTGTCCCTTCCTGTTGAATATTAAGACACTCTGAAGCGTACAAGGCTTCAGGCGGATGACTCTCTAGTAGTGTTTCATTTTAGTGTTACGGGAGGGGCACTTTTTATTGTAGGTGTTCTTAGTTGGTATGCCAGTTCTAGCATCATTATTATTATTATTATTATTATTATTATTATTATTATTATTATTATTATTATTTACAATCTGCTTTACGTCGCACCGACACAGATAGGTCTTACGGCGACGATGGGATATGAAAGGGCTAGGAGTGGAAAGGAAGCGGCCGTGGCTTTAATTAAGGTACAGCCCCAGCATTTGCCTCGTGTGAAAATGGGAAGCCTACTGTGTGCCCCGAACCGCACGGCCAACTCGCTCAGTCATTGTCATTACAACAAACAGGAAAGAAATGCTTTTACTTGTCTTATCGTAATTTCCAGCTTCGTTTATGAAGGAAATTCCGTGACACATGTCGTAATTCACTCATCACCAGGGCCCAGATTTTGATGTCCTAACAAATGCCGAAAATGACCTATAACATGACCCAAAATCATCAAAAAATGGCTTAGAACGGGGAAAAGTGACAGAAATATAGGAAGGAATATATATATTTACCCAAAAATACGTGCGTTATCCACATTGTCTTTAACTCGTAATGGAGAGAATACAATAAATGCCATCAAATGATAAATACAGAAACACCTGAGAGAATAATATTTCAGTCCTTTTAAAAATGCAGTTCTTACAAGCAAAATAACTGAGCTTCTGTATGTCACCCACTGATGTTCTGGATACCACGTGTTTGTCGGAACCCCACACGTTACTGAATGGTAAATCTTCTATCTGCTGCCCCTTTCACTTGACGTATTTCTCAGAAAGGTATCCGACCACGTGAAAAATATTTTCCTTCAATGGAAAGCTAAAGCTTGATATTTGGTAGAAAACTCGCACTGTGTAAACCGAAAATAACCAGCACGTACTCGGTCAGTTCAACAACCTGACTTAAATATGAATTTCTACCCATTATAGTGATAATTCCTCCCACACTCATCGCAGGCCCATCGAGATTAGAAGCAATGTCTCGTCGCTCTGATGGGATGTAGATTTCCAAACTGTTCGGATAAGGGTTGTAATAATAATAATGTTATTTGCTTTACGTCCCACTAACTACTTTTACGGTTTTCGGAGACTCCGAGGTGCCGGAATTTCGTCCCGCAGGAGTTCTCTTACATGCCAGTAAATCTAGCGACACGAGGCTGACGCATTTGAGCACCTTCAAATACCATCGGACTGAGCCAGGATCGAACCTGCCAAGCTGGTGTCAGAAAGACAGCGCCTCAACCTTCTGAGCCACGCAGCCCAGCTTCACGGTTTTCGAACTGAGAATTCTTGTTCAATGAAAGCTCGGATGTTCTTCAGATATTTTTTACCCAACGTATGTGCATAAAATTTCCTAAATAATTACGCAAAACGAAGAAAAATGACTTAAAAACAAGAATTTAATCTTACGAATTGCTGAAAATGACAAAATAATGCGGCAAAATTTAACAGAGTTACCAAACATGGCAAGAAAATGACGAAAAATTACTTAATAAATAGACTTTTCTGTAATCGGGAGAGGAGTGGGGGGGGGGGGGTTCATCAGATTGTATATATAAGTTAGTAACGTGTATGATGCACCAGTTAAAATCATCAAAATCAGCGCCCTGCTCATCGCTCTCCTAATTTTGTTTTCCTGGGCTTCAGCGATAGATTTTTTCTTTCAAATTTCCCTAAAAATAAAGGTGACAGTTGCGCGGCACATTCCTGGCAAAGTACGGGTGTATGGTTTAAATGGCGAACTTTCCGGAAATAGTTTGTAATATTTCCGCACACATACGATTTATTTATTTCAAAGATATGATTCAACAATAAAAGCTCGTTGCTCAATGGTGTAGGCTTATTTAACCATTATTATGGGTAATTTTTACTGTGAACTTCATAATCACGATCCTTGGTCACGTCAAATAAATCACGTGTCTCACTAGCATAAGTACAGAGCTCTGCTAATGACCGAGCCTTACAGGACAGAGGATGGGACAAAGGAGCTCTTGTCTCCTACCAGGTAGCTCCTTGCTCGTCCCTTGAGTGTGCCGTTGACTCTTGTTTGGCGATCACTGTATATTCCCGTGTCAAAAATGTATCCCATATACTGTAAAAGACTGGAAATTGTAATTTATATAATTTTTGTCAAATGCCCTGTTTAAATAAAACTAATATTTCTGGTGATATTTGGAATGTTGTGAAAATCATAATCGCAGACATCTCCGTTATTGTTTCCCGTACGGTGAAGATAAAAATGACACACAAATATTCGCGAATTACATCCGCACAACTTTCTTTCGTTACAACTGAATATTAACGGAAAAATTGACATTTTCTGTTTTGGTCCCCTTAAATTTGCTACGCCACTTTATACTAATTAATTAATGGTATACAGTCTAGTGCACTATTCCTGAAAGAGTAATTGTGATAGAACAAAAAACAGACGTACAAAAATTGAACTGAAACTACTGCCGTCTTTTAGCGCTGTCGTAAAGTTTACGAATATAAAATAGCAATGTTATTGGTTTTAGTTTTATGGTTTTCGGATAGACCAAAATGCCAGATTTTTCCTGCAGGAGCTCTTTCACGTAACGTTAAATCTACCGGAGGGCGAATTAATAGAATTGCTTCTACCTTCTTGTATGAGGTGTGTCTTTCGTCTTTTCCGTATGATCTCACTTGAGCACCTACAAATATCATCCGACTGAGCTAAGATCGAACCCGCCAACTAAGACTCCGGGAAATTCGATCCACACACCTTGGACATTCGGATTCCACTGCTCGTGTGCTTAACATATGAAAATAAAAGCGATCTTTTAAGTAAAAGCAAAGAAGCAAAGTCCTCTCCGTACAGGCCATGAAGACGCTTGGAGGGGTGGAAGGTAAAGGCTTCCACTATCCGTAACCTCGGCACTTGATGGGGTAAAGTGGTTAGCTCTACGCCCATGAATTAACCTGATACTCATTTTTGGTGTAGGCTGAGTGAACCTCAGGGCCATGTGCACCTCCGAAAGTGGAAATCTCATTTCTTAAATCTTACGACTTCTGGAAGGGGATTCGAACCCACGTCCTTCCGTACGAACCTAGCAGGCCTTGACCGCCTCGGCCAGGCAGCCCTTGATCTTTTAAGTACTGTGCGGTAACCTAGTACTGAATGTTGGGGAATTACAATAGTAAAAAGCAAGTTTGTAGTTTTATATGAATGTTGATATCATGATCACAGCCAAGCGACCTTCAGTTTAACGCGAATTCCGCACCAAAGGGACGCGACTTTTCGCTTCAGAAAAACTACATCCATTGGCTATGATGTGAACTGTGGCCACCTTAATCAGAAACCAGTGACAGTCCCTCACACCGCAGGGAAACTGTAATGAAAACAAGACGCGTGTGTTTATGTAACGTTTCTATGCAACACTTTCAAATGTCTTTAATAATTTACCCTCGTAGGACGAGACAAATCTGATCATCACAGAATTGCTTCCATTTCTGTGTATGAAATATTACTTTCGTCCTTTTCGTTTGAGAAATTGTCCATCTCCATGTTGTAAATGTTGAGAACTCAGCCCGAAGGCTGATTGGGTCCTCAGCTGTCATGTATGGCCTGGACGTCACTGAAGAGGCTTACAAGGAAAATTAGGAGTGATGTAGTTTGCCGTTGAATCCGTCACCGATCAAGAAGTTGTTATTTATTACATATCAGTGTGCCAAGCCCACTGAAATACTTGCACCAACCGACTCTATGAGCGACAGCTGCTGGTAGTGATTATTGTTTTAAGAGAAAGTACAACTAAACGACCATCCTCTATATAGCACTAATCAGAGAGGAAAATGGAAGAGATTAGATATATCGGCCAAAGAAAAGTGATAAAATCAACTCCCAAATTTCCCAGTCCTCGTATTGTCGGAATCGTAAGGCATCAACATTGAAACAGGAGAGGTCACTTATTTGGCTTAATTACTTCTTTCTATCTCTATAATAATAATGTTTGCTTTACGTCCCACTAACTACTTTTAACGGTTTTCGGAGACACCGAGGTGCCAGAATTTAGTCCCGCAGGAGTTCTTTCACGTGTCAGTAAATCTACAGACACGAGGCTGAAGTATTTGAGCACCTTCAAATACCGCCGAACTGAGCCAGGATCGAACCTGTGTAGTTGGGGTCAGAAGGCCAGCGCCTCAACCGTCTGAGCCACTCAGTACGAAGCATAGAGTCTCCGAGAATGACCTCCATCTTTCCCGGTTCTTGGAAATATTCCTCTCTTCTGCCCACGATTCTTCCTCAATGGTGGTACATCTTCAATTTTCGTTGGCCATCCTCTTCTCCGATCCCCTCGAGGATTGCGGTCTAGAGTCACCTTTTCCACATGTGCTTTCTGCGGTAGGCTATACCGTACTCTATGTCCAGTCCAACTCCATTTCTTCTGTTTGTTAGTACAAATTAGTGGCGCTTCAGTCCATTAACCTTGGCCAGTCAAAACGATTGCTGCCCAGCCAGATGGCCTGCAGATGCTGGAGTGTCAAGTGGTCAGCGTGACGACATACTCAGCCGTATTGTTTAGTTTTCGCGACTGGGTTCGCTATCTCTCATATCAAACAGGTCTCCAGTTGATCTCACAAGCCTCACTGAACCTATTTCCGGGACTCAGTCCAGAATTAAAATTCCTATTCTGGTCTGAAATCGAACCCGGAACTTGCAGGTATGAGACAAGGGTTGGTTCTTCCATAGGTGGTTGATTTATTATTTCCTACATCTTTTCGTTAGGTATAAATTCAGGCCATCTTACCTCCAAGATCCGGTGTAAACAAAGATCTGGAATTGGTGACTTCACATGCTCATAGCATAACTGTTTTTACACTACTTTGAGGTATTAAGGTATCGAGGTATTAATAATGAGAATAAGAATGATGGTATTGTTTTCACGTCCCACCAACTACTTTTGACGGTTTTCGGAATTCTGTCGCGCAGGAATTCTTTACTGTATCAGTAAATCTACTGACACGAGACTAGCGTATTTGAGCACCTTCAAATACCACCGGTCTGAGCTAGGATCGAACCTACCAAGGCCAGCGCCTCAACCATGTGAGTCACTCGGCCCGGCAGAAGTGATGTCCTTTCAACACGTGCTGAAATAGTGGCGAGGTTTAGTAGATTGTGGGACAACTGTGAAAGTGGTCGTCCATCAACACCAGGCGTTGTTCTTCAGTACCACTGAGGAAGTGGTACAGAAGGAAGGACGTCACATTGACTCTGATCATTGTAAGCGAATAGCTCCCCTCTCCGGACCACTTTTCTATTGTACTGCAGCTAGCTGTTTGCCTCCCACTGGTCAGTGTAGCAGCGTGCTGGCCATTTTTCTGTTTATCTCAATCGATGGAGTCGCTCTGATACATTTGAGCTGCGGGTTTGAGGACGGATTACTTTCCCGACACCTTACGATCGAGATGGAAAGTTAGCATGTAGGCTAATCATGCGTCCAATTTATTGCTATTTGTAAGTCCTATCTTGCAAAACTCACTGCAGCTGTGTAAAGAGGTACAGTACAGTAGAGAACATAAAGAGTGAGTGAGTGTTCACTATTGCTTTCCTTGCCCAACTACCCCCAACAACCACATCATTCAGTGGCACTCATTAGCGGCAATTAGGGAGAGTGTGGGGAGGGGGGAATGTCGCCCCCCACTTTGTGGAGAAAATATTACATTATTACTCCATTTTAGCCGGCTAAAATTAGGAACTACAGGAATTATTAAGAAAAACAGCAATTTGTACAAGCCCTGCTGTCTTATCAGCTAATTCTTTCCTTTATTTTTTTTTAGCGGAAATACCCACAAAATGTCTTTCGCCCCAGCTAAGGGATTTGTATAGCGCTGGGTATATGTTTGCCAAGGGACTCTGAGGTATGATTCACCCGCTTGCCGCGCGCATTCGTCGGTCTGGCAGTCTCTTTATTGTCTGTTAGTTTCTTAGTGTGTAGTCAAATGTTAAATGATTTTAATTGTATAATCACGCCATATTTCTTTTAATTGTAATACATGTGTAATATTGTTTCTTTGATGAAAGTTTTATTGTATCGGGCGAGTTAGCCGTGTGGTTAGGGGCGTGCAGCTGTGAGCTTGCGCCCGGGAGATAGTGGGTTCGAACCCCACTGTCAGCAGCCCTGAAGATGGTTTTCTGTGGTTTCCGATTTTCACACCAGGCAAATTTTGAGGCTGTAACTTAATTAAGGCCATGGCAACTTCCTTCCCACTCCTAGCCCTTTCCTATTCCGTCGTCGCCATAAGACCTATCTGTGTCGGTGCGACGTAAAGCAGCTAGCAGAAAAAATGTTTTATTGTATAGTATTGAATCAATATCTCAAAAAAAATATTATTACCTCACTTAAGTTGGTAAACTATCAGTTCTTACCTCTGTCAAAATTCGCTCGGAGAGCATTAACAAACTTACCGTTTTGCAGCTTGAAAAGATGTATATTAACCCCCCCCCCCCCCCACGGTCGTCTTCCGCTTTATCCCACAAACCCGGTACTGTTTGTTGCCTGTATTTTCCCCCCGCACTTTTAATTCGCAATCGCCGCTACTGAATATAACTTACTTAGAACTACCGATACCAAAGCAGTTTGCATACTTCCACACTAACCTTAAATAAGACGGCCATCCAGAAAATGAAAACTATATTTTTCTCTAGCCTGGAACAAGCATTTGAAAATTGACTGCATTTACCAAAAAAATGGGAAGAGAAGCGATGGTGGGGATCATTGTTTTAAGGTGAGTTACAAATAGGAAACCATCCTATCTTAATACTAATGAGAAATGGAAAATGAAAGGGTCCGACCATTCGAAGAATAGAGATGTCGGTGAAGGAAGGGAAGGATCACGAAATGAGACTCGCCGGGCTGAGTGACTCATCTGCACCATCACAAGGTGAATACACTGAGACAGTTCTCGTCGTAATTCCTCCAACTGCCACATCATTCGCTCATTTACGTGCCTAACAGAAACTATGTTGCGTGCAATAGTACTGAAAAGCTCTACTCCACACTCTGCCTTTCCATTTTTACCACCACATCCAAAAGCATCCTCTTTGCTGACTCAGCCAGTTGTACTTTCTTTCTTCTATAAGCCCCATTAATATTGATAGATCCCCATCGAATTCCATTTCGTTCACCAAGTTGTTACCAAGAAGTCTCTCGCCAGTCAAATGGGAGTGGGACTCCGTTACTCCCATAGGTCCGAGGCTTGCTTAAAATGTTCTGAGCTCTGTAGATTAATGTAGCAGGATGCTATCCTATTTACAGATAGTCGAAGTGAGGATCTCTTCTCTACAGGGTTAGGGAATGTATAGTCCTAGCCGTCTGAGCACAAGGAGAGCCATGACTCAGAATATGTCCGAGATGCCCACTCTCATTCCCTAGCAACTGGTATCCCGACTCCCAGGACCACTTACTAGGCCACTCAGCCGTTGCGCATGGTTCACGAACTAGGACGTGACTACAGTAACCAACGCCATGAAAACACCCATTCTGGCCTTCTGACCCTAACTTGGCAGGTTGGATCCTGGCTCAGTCCGGTGGTATTTGAAGGTGGTCAAGTACGTCAGCCTCATGTCGGTAGATTTACTGGTACGTTAAAGAACCCCTGCAGGACTAAATGCCGGCGCCTCGGCGTCTCCGGAAACCGTAAAAGTAGTTAGTGGGACGTAAAGCAATTATTATTATTATTATTATTATTATTATTATTATTATTATTATTATTATTATTATTATTATTATTACTAAAATGAGACTCCATGAGCTCCGTAACCTGATACTGTTGGAATTAGAAGAAAAAGGGGGTCGGATCGAAAACAGACATGACAAGCATCGCATACGTAATGCCAGAAAAAGCTATGATACTCGTCGCCAATCCATGCTCCCCTAGTCCAGTGGTGGTGGTGATTACTGCTTTAAGAGGACGTACGACTAGGCAGCCATCCTCTCAGGACTCTGAAGTCACCAGGGTTACGACATATAACCTAGGTAGCATCTATCACTGCTCTCCCATGTCACCTGACTAACACTAAACGGAAGAGGTCCCACACCGTCGGAAAAGAACAAGAGTTGACGAAGAGGGATCGAACAGGATAGATGAAAGTGAAGAGCCTGGCACAAGTAAGAGGAAACAATGCCAGGGCATCATGGTAGCCAACCCACGCTCCCATGTTAAAAGCGCCTGGGACCCCTTTTAGTCGCCTCTTACGACAGGGAAGGGACACCGTGGATGTTATTCTACAGGGTGATAATATATAAATGGTGACTTACATCAGTATTGCTTAATCTCGTAAAACAGGTCGCAAAACCGTAAAACGCAGTTTTATATTTTGGAAATACTATGGTTAAGTAGGTATAGAAATATAAATGAACTATGTTATAGGCCTAGCAACTAATTCGCTTTCTCCACAGCTTCGTCCTGCATATTAAAAAACAGGAGTCGCCACTGATTATTAGTTCGTTTGTTGTTTAACGTCGCACTAACATATCGGTGACGGTGATGGTGGGATTCGGAAGGGCGAGGTGAAAGTAGCGCCCATGGCCTTAATTAAGGTATAGCCTTGACATTTGCTTGCCGTGAAAATAAGGAATCCGCGAGAAACCATAGTCAGGATTGCCCACGGTGGGTAATTTCCCTGAAGTAAGCTTACAGCTACAGGGTCCCTACCGCGTAGTAAACACGCTGGGTAACTTTTGTGTACAAACAAGCTCACCTGTGGCCTTGAAGAATGCCGCCGTCATAGAAGCTTCCCCGCCCGGTTCCATTCCCGGATCTGCCACAAGGGCCTGGAATGGGGGGCGCAAATCTTCGTCAACGTAATTGTGAAGAGAAGTGGCATGTGTTTGTCCCATTCAAATTCAGACGAAGATCGGGACTGTTAGTTAGCATAAAGAGAATGCCAGGCTCAGTTAATGGCCTTGTGGCCATCACTCCACGCCCCCAATATGAGAGTCCCTGCGGGTTAACTGTTTGGCTCAGCTTCGGAGTGCTGGCTGGTGACCATTTAGCAAATGTTCCTTCGTTCTCTTTCCACCCCGACATCAGTAGGAGACTTCTTTTCCATGCCTTTGTAGCCCTTCGCTTCCTTTTGTCGATACCTTCATCCTTCGAAGAGTCGGACTTCTTAGATTTATTTTCTGATTAGTTTGTCCAGTTGTAATTCCTCCTAAAGAAAATGACCATCACCGCCACAACACACGGTACGAATACTGCAACCAAGTACTGATTTCACTCACACACATCATGAGAGGTTCTTGACTCCGTTGTCCCAGGCTACTTACATGAAGCAACAACAACAAACTTTAAGGTTTCCATTAGCCTATCACATTGCGGTAAAGTTGTGGTAGGCTCTTGGTTCGAGACCTGTCAAGTAAGTACGTTGCGTTTTTCTTTCAGAGCATAAATGTCAATATAATTTATTCTAAATTGAGACAGATAATACTGAACGAGTTGGCCGTGCGATTAGAATCGCGCAACTGTGAACTTGCATTTGGGACATAGTGGGTTCGAACCCCACTGTCGGCATCTCTGACGATGGTTTTCCGTGGTTTCCCATTTTCACACCAGGCATATGCTGCGGCTGTACTTTAACTAAGGCCACGGCGGTTTCCTTCCCCTTTCCTATGTCATCGTCGCAGTAAGACCTATCTGTATCGGTGCAACGTAAAGCATATTGTAAACAAACAAAAAAAAAAAGGAAAAAAAGATGATTGTAACACCACTTGGAGATTAGTCACTATGACCCGTATTTGCCATCGTCAGTTACTTTTACTATCTATGTATTAATGTTCTAAATCGCCTTTTTCGCCATTTTATTTTTTTCACTGGAAATGAAAGCTTGAAGTCTCTACTTCAAAATGAGATATAATTGATACATATATTCCAATTGTAAGTATCCGAAAATAGAATTTAAATAGCCTCGTGCGCGCTTGATAAGGGGCGTGGCTGCAGTGTCCTGCTTACATATGAACATCTCGTCAGGTTTTCTTTTCGAAATGTACCTCTTTGGTGCGACATGCCTCCTGAGTATATAGTTAGTAGTTCTGACCAACAGATGTCAATACTTGTATATTCCAAAGACTTTTATTTAATTGCTAGGGACCAGATATAAACAAAAGATGTCAGCTTCGCTGCTTGCTTGTTGTTTTAAGGGGCCTAACATCGAAGGTCATCAGCTTCCTTGAGGCCAAGTTGTCTTTCACATTGTGACCAAAGAGTTTGTTTCTCTGCTAGTGTGTATAAAAGGGGTTCTAAAAGCCGATGTGGAGCAAAGAAAAAGAGAACAGTTCATGAAAACAGACATAGAAAGGTGAATGTCAGTGTTACTTGTGCTGTCAGTATAAATAGCGAGAGTAGAGTGTCGGCCTCCGGATCCCAAGATAGCGGGTTCAAACCCGGCAGAGGTAGTCGGATTTTTGAAGGGCGGAAAAAAGTCCATTCGACACTCCATGTCGTACAATGTCGGCATGTAAAAGATCTCTGGTGATACATTTGGTATTTACCCGACAAAATTAATTAAATCTCAGCCATAGACGCCCAAGAGAGATCCGGTTTACTCTAGGTCCGCTAGATGGCAGACAGAGTAAACCGGAACGTCGAAATTGACGAGCAGACAGCCAGATGGCGTCAAATCGAAAAGTCTGCAAACGGTAGCTGAGGCCATACGATTATTATATTATTATTATATTATTTGATAGTACTTCTCTGTTGAAACTTTCATCTGAAAATATTGAATCTGATAGTGTTAGTGACATTTACAATATCATTATTGACATAGAGTGTTTTACACATATATTACCTGCACTAGCTTGCCCTAGTTGCTTCAGTTGTAATACAGTTTTTGTAAAAAAAAAACCTACAATTCTGAGATTTGGTTGGGGAATGTCCCTTGCATTGTTCTGGAGTAACTGTGATTATGAATTCCCCAAATGACAGGAGCACTCATCCATAAGAGGCAAAATTATTTGGAATTGCTTTACGTTCCAACACAAGCAGTATTCACGCCATGTCAAATGGCATATGGGCCACATTGTACCATTTGACAGCAACAAAGGACCATCCCACACACCATAGGTGTCCTGTAGGAGCTGACAGCTGGTGATTTTATCAGCGAGCTAAAGTAAATAATGAGATAGAAAAATTTAAATTCAAACCAGGCCTGCTATTTGACATTCTTCAAGCAGTGAAGCCTATATATGAGCAACTCACCGACCCAGGAATGCTTTCTAAGTCTGGACTGACTCAAAATAATGAATCATTTAATGCCATGGTATGGAGAAGGTGTCCTAGGGAGACATAAATGTGGGGCTTGATACCTTAAAATGAGGAGTGATGGATGCTGCTTGCCATTTCAATTGGGGAAACAGAGTGGAAATAGAAATAATGAAGAGGATGGGAATTACTCCTGGCAAGTACACATCATCTGGTGTACTTGAAGCTGATGCAGTACGGTTGCCCAAAGGTACAAATCAAAGTACTGCAGAACAGAAACAGAGGAGGCAGTACTTGAGAGGCAGAAGAAAACTGAAAGAAGACAAAAACTTCTAAAAGAGAGTCCAATCTATGGAGCAGGCAAGTTTTAAAGTGGCCAAGTAAGTGGGTTATGTTCACAACTTAGTTCTAAAACTTCAGTCTGTTTTTCTTGAATGTAATTTTTTGCACACCCTCCTACATTTCAAATACATTTAAATATCCTTAAAATTGAGATAGAAAACTCAATGATAGATTAAATTAAATCTAATGAATGTGGGAATGTTGCAAACTAGTACTTTGTTAATATTATTATTATTATTATTATTATTATTATTATTATTATTATTATTATTATTATTATTATTATTATAAGCATTTTAACAAGGATGATTATTTTTAAACTTTTGTCAAAAATTATGTCTAGCTCCCTTTCTGTTTTTGATAATTAGAAGATCATAGTTCACAACATTATATGAATGAAATACTTCAACTTGGCGAAAACAATTTCAAGATTATAACATTTTTGGAAATTTTATGACATTTTGAAAATTGATGTGTTTTTTAATTAAATAAGAATAAGGCAGAAAATGTTGATTGCATTATACAAAATTGTTAGTCTAATATTTTGTGTTTTATGGTACGAAACTCAGAAAACTCGGTTAAGAATTTTGGATTTTCCTTCGAAACGTTAAAACATACCTTACTTTCCAAAACTTGTATAATGCCATTATCTCGGATAACGCTCACGTCTGTATTTACCACAACATTGATTATCTCTGTTTACCAAGTTTTCAAGGTTTCAATCTGAATTTGAACCTTAAATTTTTCATGCTGATGCACGGAAAACAAATGACTACGTGTTGCCGCCCTTATCGAAATTCAAACAAGTTTTTTTAAATACGTTCAGTGTTTGCAAGTAAGATAAATTATATCCACTGTTAACCAGAAACGAAGAGAGAAGTGTAATATGGCGTTCCAAGTGAAGAAATTGGTCTTGAATTTGGTGCCAGAATTATCATAGAGAATAAGAAAACAAATTACAGCTTGACGCAAGTGCGATAACAGTTATAAGTTGAAAACAATGTTCTCTCACCCATTGGTAACTAATGTAGATATCGAGCTCGAATTATTATTATTATTATTATTATTATTATTACTTGCATGTACAGCTATGAAGTGTACATTCATTTAGTATTAGTACTGTTATTATTTACGTAGTTGAATGATCGTATTTTGTGTGAGGTTATGTCATGAACATGTGTTGTACATAGACATTGATATCAGTTCCGTTAATGTAAATACCTGTAAATTAATATTATGTAATTTATTCTTACCTGTATATATAAATTGTAATCCATAACTGGGAAACGCACTGTAACTTCCAGAATGGTATAGGCACGAGAGCAATGGAGAATATTCTATACATTGTAATCTATGTATTGGACAGTCTAGAATATTCAAGAAGGTAGCTTTTTTTATAACGCAACTTCTAGAAGTCTGGCCAGCACATGTATAAAGAGGCGATCTTGACGGTGAAGTTAGTTACTGTTGAATTGTGGTTTGGAAGTTATTGGAAGAGAGTTATTGTTTAGTAGCACGTGGCTGACATGCCGAGTTAGGCAGTCTCCATGTTGAAATGATCAGTAGTCATCTGTGTTTCAAAGTGTAACCTCTGTGGTATTTGGTGTTACTTGTTAACTGTTTAAATATGGCGGCTTTGTTGATATTCTACAAGTGAAGTGTTTTTATTTTGTGATACGGTGATTAAGGTTATGTGTGTGTTAATTTGTAAATACGGGCGAATAAAATTAATTGTACCAACTGACAGCATCTCGTGTGCGTCTTTGTGAATACGTTACGCTTACACATTGTATATTTCACTCAGAAATAAGTCAATATTCCTCAGTTCTTCATTAAAAATCCATCCAGTCGTGTAACAAATAAGATATAAGCTATAATCGAGAATTCATCTTAGGCCTACCTATGTGTTGGAAATTCCAGGATATGTTCGATCATCAACGGTGTCGAAGCTTTAAATAACCTAAAATGTATTTAAGTATCAGTGTCATCGTAGTCCTAAAAGTACGTAGCGCGTTCTTTTTATCCACCTAGGATGTTTTATTGCACAATCTTGGTCATAGTCCCCGTCGCTGTGATTTTTTTCTGTCAGTTAAATATTGCAGCAGTCTACGAGCTGTCATCTTGAACAGTTATTATCTTAGATTTCCTATTTTACCGGCTAACCATTCCCCGGTAAAATTTTAAACCAATATAATAGGCTACTCATTATCTGAGAAAATGTTATTGGTGAATACAAATTTAAGTGTTACCTCAGTTTTTGAAGCTTTTACTTGCATTGATGAATACGGGCATAAGACTGGTAAGGGCTACTCCGTGGCATCGAAACTAGTTATCATATTAACCCTGTAGTGTATGAACAATATCAAACTTGGTGCAGATGAGGCCCATATGGACGATCTGCACCTGTGAGCAGTGGATCCTCTCAAGGAAGAAATTTACTGCTAAGGACGGCACAAACACTCAGTTCCCGCGTCAGAGGAATTAACCAAAGAAGGTTTAATTCCTGACCCGTCCTGAAATCTGACCCAGGGTCCCTTGGTCTAAAGGCTAGCATGCTAATCAGTAGCCTTAAAAATATGTGCAAATACATATGGGCTTCATCTTAATGAAACTTTTAAATTGTATTTTTCATGTTAAATTAAGATGATTTTAGCATGTTTGTTTCTAAATATGTGGGCATGTTTTAGACATTTGAGCATATTTCGATCTTTAAGGTATATTCAGAGCATATTTTTGGACGTCGATAAAATATAATATGTAGCAGACCATAGTCGCGCGGGGTGTTGGTGTCACCACACTAACTTTTAACCGGCTATGTGTTGTTTTTGAAGTTTGCTTGACTTCGTAAGACATTCAGTACCTTGAACTTTACGAGTTTCAGGTAATGGACTCCATTGAAAGTGAGACTGCATGTATCACTGAAGCAAGGCAAGCCTTGGCTGCACCCAGTGTACATAACAACCTTGTGTACATAAAATTTTAAGAAAATCATAGTCTTTGCAAAAGCATCAAGCAATTGGAAACACAGTGCCTCACAGTCTGAAAGTGCTTGATGCTGCCAGCAAAAGTTTGAACGCAGATAGTAGAATAGATAAGTGATGTGAAGCAGAAAATGGAAAATACCCTTACAAAACATAATGGACTTGAAGCTAAAGGCAATTAGCAAAATCCTTCAAGATTCTGATGGTGATGTGGACATCAACGTTAGCTTATCGTCCGATGATTAGGTTTTGTCCCATCACTTCGTATGATGTTGAAAGGACATTTTCTGTACTTAAGTACATTTTACAGACAGAGAAATAAACTTAATCCAAAAATTGTGGAGAAAATTATAGTATCTCAGAGCTGCACTAAATCAGTTTGGGATGAAAACTTTTTAAAAAATTAGGAAGAATGTGCTCGAGTGTTTAAGCAATAAGGTGTTTACCGTTATGATGGAAAACTTTAATATTTCGAGATATGTTGATGCGCTTTTCTCGTATTCTACAACAGCAAACTTTAAGACTCAGTTCACATCTATATTCACAGTACATAAAAACACAAACCCCATGGCACTACAGCCCTTGAAGGGCCTTGGCTTCCCAAGCGACCGCTGCTCAGCCCGAAGGCCTGCAGATTACGAGGTGTCGTGTGGTTAGCACGATGAATCCTCTCGGTCGTTATTCTTGGCTTTCGAGGCCGGGGCCACTATCTCACCGTCAGATAGCTCCTCAATTCTAATCACGTGGGCTGAGTGGACCTAGAACCAGCCCTCAGGTCAAGGTAAAAATCTCTGACCTGACCGGGAATCGAACCCGGGGCCTCCGGGTAAAAGGCAGGCACGCTACCCCTACACCACGGGGCCGGCATTCACAGTACATAAAACTTTAAAAAATCATAGTCTTTGCAAAAGCATCAAGCAATTGAAAATGCAGTGCATGGAGCTGCCTGACAAATTCTGAAAGTGCTTGATGCTGCCATCAAAAGCTTGGACGCAAGTAGTAGAAAAGATTGATAGTGATGTGGAGCAGAAAATGGAAAATATCCTTGCGAAACATAGTGGACGTTATGTTAATGTCCTAGTAATGAATGCACTGTACTTATTTCTGTATTTCCAAACGTTTAATGCTGTAGAATCTATATTGTGTTGCGTGCCTGTTTTTTTTTTTTTTTTTTTTTTTTTTTTTTTTTTTTTTTTTTTTTTTGAGTTAGGCTTATTTATTAATATTATAAGTTTAAATTTAATTTTGTTTCCTTTTTGATGTAGTTAAACGTTGCCCTTTTGGCAATCCAGAATGTCTGCAAAGTCGTCGAATTTCTCAATAAATATATAGCGCACTATAAAATGTCCAATTATGCATTTATATGCTAAAGAATTATGAATATTTTTTCTACATGTTCTCCATGCCAGCTACAAAAAAGTGTTGGCATATTAGAATTTTTCAGGTCACTGGCACTTCCTTCTTGGATTTAATACACTGACTGACAGAGCAAATGCAACACCAAGAAGGAGTGGTCAGAACATTATGCCAATTGCAGGGTAGACTGACGTCACTGAGGTATGCTCATGATGTGAAATGCGCCGCTGTGCTGCGCACGTAGCGAACGATAAATGGGACACGGCGTTGGCAAATGGCCCACTTCGTACCGTGATTTCTCAGCCGACAGTCATTGTAGAACGTGTTGTCGTGTGCCACAGGACACGTGTATAGCTAAGAATGCCAGGCCGCCGTCAATGGAGGCATTTCCAGCAGACAGACGACTTTACGAGGGGTATGGTGATCGGGCTGAGAAGGGCAGGTTGGTCGCTTCGTCAAATCGCAGCCGATACCCATAGGGATGTGTCCACGGTGCAGCGCCTGTGGCGAAGATGGTTGGCGCAGGGACATGTGGCACGTGCGAGGGGTCCAGGCGCAGCCCGAGTGACGTCAGCACGCGAGGATCGGCGCATCCGCCGCCAAGCGGTGGCAGCCCCGCACGCCGCACGCCACGTCAACCGCCATTCTTCAGCATGTGCAAGACACCCTGGCTGTTCCAATATCGACCAGAACAATTTCCCGTCGATTGGTTGAAGGAGGCCTGCACTCCCTGCGTCCGCTCAGAAGACTACCATTGACTCCACAGCATAGACGTGCACGCCTGGCATGGTGCCGGGCTAGAGCGACTTGGATGAGGGAATGGCGGAACGTCGTGTTCTCCGATGAGTCACGCTTCTGTTCTGTCAGTGATAGTCACCGCCGACGAGTGTGGCGTCGGCGTGGAGAAAGGTCAAATCCGGCAGTAACTGTGGAGCGCCCTACCGCTAGACAACGCGGCATCATGGTTTGGGGCGCTATTGCGTATGATTCCACGTCACCTCTAGTGCGTATTCAAGGCACGTTAAATGCCCACCGCTACGTGCAGCATGTGCTGCGGCCGGTGGCACTCCCGTACCTTCAGGGGCTGCCCAATGCTCTGTTTCAGCAGGATAATGCCCGCCCACACACTGCTCGCATCTCCCAACAAGCTCTACGAGGTGTACAGATGCTTCCGTGGCCAGCGTACTCTCCGGATCTCTCACCAATCGAACACGTGTGGGATCTCATTGGACGCCGTTTGCAAACTCTGTCCCAGCCTCGTACGGACGACCAACTGTGGCAAATGGTTGACAGAGAATGGAGAACCATCCCTCAGGACACCATCCGCACTCTTATTGACTCTGTACCTCGACGTGTTTCTGCGTGCATCGTCGCTCGCGGTGGTCCTACATCCTACTGAGTCGATGCCGTGCGCATTGTGTAACCTGCATATCGGTTTGAAATAAACATCAATTATTCGTCCGTGCCGTCTCTGTTTTTTCCCCAACTTTCATCCCTTTCGAACCATTCATTCTTGGTGTTGCATTTGCTCTGTCAGTCAGTGTATTTAAATGAATAGGCCTACAGATTCCAGACCAATCACTACACCGAGTGAGTTGGCCGTGCGGTTAGAGTCGCTGAGCTGTAAGCTTGCATTCGGGAGATAGTGGATTCGAACCCCACTGTCGGCAGCCGTGAAGATGGTTTTCCGTAGTTTCCCCATTTTCACAGCATGCAAAAGCTGTGTTTGTACCTTAAGGCCACGGCCGCTTCCTTCCCACTCCTAGCCCTTTCCTACCCCATCGTCGCCCTGAGATCTGTGTGTGTCGGTGTGACGTAAACCAAAAAACACTCACTACAACAATATCAAGGTTGACCTGAATGTCCCAGAAAGTGTGTGCGGCTGATGATCTGATAATGTTCTTGATTTTACGTGGCACTGACTATTTTTACGGTTTTCGGAGACGCTGAGGTGCCGGAATTTTGTTCCGCCAGGAGATTTTTCTCGTGCCTGCAAATCTACCGACACCACACAAGGGTGGCGTATTTGAGCAAGTTCAAGTAGGCCTACCACTGGACTGAGTGTAAAACGAACCCGCCAACTTGGACACAGAAAGCAAGCGCTCTACCGTCTGAGACACTCAGCCCTCCCCGAAAGTATCTGTCAGGTCATCAGGCAGAAGGATGGTTGGATCCTCAAACAGCACCACCAAAGGCTATGTGGTTATAGAGAAACCGCAAAAACCAATGGTGGTGCCAAAATGAGACGCACTAAGCAAGATGGGAGCAAGGTAGTTTCCCATTTATTTCCTCACTGGGGAAGAACGTGCTATTGTGCCATAGGAGTAGCAGTTTCCACAACACTCAGGCGCACAAGTCCTGCTCTGAATGTCATTACTTCAGAAGCTTGCATGCTGTCGCAGCCATACATTGGACTGAGACTTCTGTGGAAGCTACATTTTTCTCTGGCCTGTGCCAAGAGACACATGAAAATAGCTTCATCCATCAAGAAACAGTATCAGACGAAATGTGTTTTAACCAGGGCCGGATTAAAAGGGGGGCTAAAGGGGCTGCAGCCCCTGGCCCCGCGTGCCAAGGGGCCCCGGCCCTTGGCCGAACCTAAAATTGTATAAAAAGGCCTGCTGCTCCACCTCCGTGCATGTATATGAATATTTACGCTCGCAAAATATCGAACACGCACTCTTCCTTCCTTCTTATCAGCTGTCCGCGTTAGTATTTCATCACTGCTAGAATCAATTACCGTCCGGAGACACGAATCCTCGCTACTTACGCACTGTAATTATTGTAAAGGTTATTGTTGACAAAAATTTTAATCTGGCAGCTTGCGAGTACGGGCAGAGGGGGAAGGGGGTGAAGAGGTCTAGGAAGTGAGCGGGAGGGGACAGGGGAAGCACGCTGGAATGCGCATGCTATACTATATCTTTGCATCAGGAAGAGAACTTCCAGTTCACCTGTGATTATTGAACCATTCGTAAGTTACAACTGTAATGTTCTTGTAAAATGGATAGAAAATATCCTAGTGGTGCCAAAAAACGTAAGTTCTGTTTTGTATGTCGATTTGATAGTGATGATGAGACAAATGTAAAATATGTTTTGGGATTATGAAATATTAACATGAAAAATAGAGAAAAATTATAGTCTATTTCAATACTTCCCTGTTCATTAATTTAAGTGCAAGTAGTCCTATAACGACTTCAGTATGCTAGTCTGACGTGATGTTACGAAGAAGGGGCCCCACATTTTTAAATAGCCCAGGGCCCCCAAACACCTTCATCCAGCACTGGTTTTAACTATCCAATTAGTCACAAACTTGTTCAGTATATTGTGTACTAGCATACTACTATTGTCCTTTGCGCGGGATTTGGTAATCGATTCAAGATTCCTTCATGAATGTATGCGAAGTTTAGCACGGCATGTTAAACTAATATTCGTCTATTAATATTTAGAAATTTCATGATCCGTATTGAAGTGGGATTACAATCTTTTTTAAAAATTAAAAATTAAGAGGGTTCCTCCTATTCAATACAAAGATGTTTATTAATGTGAACGATATGTGATTCTTTCACATTAATAAACATCTTTGTATTGAATAGGAGGAACCCTCTTAATTCTTAAATTTTTAAAAATTGTAATAATCCTCTACTAAAGCACGTAACGTGAAGTGTACGATAAAGCTGAGCAAAGTGGAGACAGAATGAGGACGATCACAGAGTTTATTGAACGGTACAGCTCCTAGTCCGAAGTTGTGTGAAATTCTCCCTAATTCACGGTTACATATTGTAGTTAATCTGAAACCAGCTGTGGTCAAGACCCATGAAACCAATCGCTGACGATAACCTCTCTTATTATCTGTTCTATCAAAAAGAATAAAATGGCTTCATAGGTAAACCCTTTAATTAAACTTGAAATGTCACGACAGCCTGTAAAATATTCCATTAATGGCATCTCCCTTCTTAATCCTCGTATCGGAATGATGCACACGAGAAAAAGCCTCTTCACTGATGCCTTGGCCATCTATGACAGCTGATGGCAGAGCTGTTGAGGATCCAACCAGCCTTAGGGTTGAAGACAACATACATACATACATACATACATACATACATACATACATACATACATACAATGGCATCTCCCTTATTAATCCTCGTATCGGAATGATGCACATGAGAAAAATTTAGAAGCTTATTTCCATTAAATTTGGTTGTGGGAGTGCAAAATCACGGTTTCGGTTCCGTATAAACCCCCAATAAATTCAGGGATTTAGAAACAATATTGGCCCTAAAACCTACCCATGGACAGGTGGATTCTAAATATGAAGTTTGGTAGAAATATATCCAGTAGTTTTCATACCATAAGAACTCAGACAACGACATCAAAGCTAAAACACATGCAGATGGTCATTACTATACCTGAAACGTATAACTGAACGAAAAGTTTGCCAAAATAGTCGATATAGGCCTACAGACACACGGTCGTTACGATTTCATTCATATCGATAAAATGACCAACAGAGTTAACGTTGTTCAGAACTATAATGCACACAGATGATTCTTAACTGCACATTTCTTCTTCTTTTTTGTGGGGGGGGGGGTTGACACGTGATGTGGATTTGGTTAAGTTTTTCGTCCGGATGCCCTTCCTGACTCTATGATGTGGCGCTATGTATTTACTGATGTGTGATTTTTTGTTGTGGTTGGTAGGGAATTTAACCATACGCAGTTGAAATTCCCATCCCAGCCGTTAATCGAACCCGGGCCCCTCCGAACGGAAATGCGACGCTCACCATTAAGCCAGAGAGCCGGACTCTACATTGCAGATTCATTACTGTGTATTAAATGATGATTAGGTATAAATTTACTTTATGTGATGTAGCAATAAACTCGGTTTCGTTTGATTGTATAATAATTTTTGGTCACGTTTTAATCACTGCCGCCTCTGCCCGGTATGTCCAGTTAACGAACAGAGAAACACCGCCAATTATACTTTAATGGTACACTCAACGTGAGGCTCTGAACGAAAAACCCCATTCCTGCAGGTAATTAATTTACTAGTCGAGTTTAACATCATCTTCCTTAATAGATGTGCTTACAGAGGCCTAATTTGTGCCGGAAGTGGGGCTTGTTTGAGAGTGATGTAGTGGTTAATACTGTCAGCCCCAAGCGCTTATTGATTACACAAGAGCACGTCATGATATATGTACATCGTGGTAGGAACTGCCAATAATGCAAGGTGAAGTAGACGACCTTGGATAACATTTCACTCCCTATCCCCAGCATTTTAAATGGAGCAGGTTCTGTGCTGTGGTGTGTCAACTCCCAAGTGATGAGGAATGTTCAACATGCGGCAGCGGATTTTCGCATGCCGATGTCTGCTGCTGGCGAGACGCAATTACCAGGCGAACATTAAAGCAAACAGCGATTCTGCACCTCAGAGAATTTGTGGGGCCAAAACGCTGAGCAAGGAATAGGACTGATATATAGATAGATACAATGACATGCGAGAAGTCATGGGACAGGAATATTTAAAGGTAATAGTCGGGGGCGCCTCCGTACCGTGACATCTTGGAAGTGTCCAGACCTGTATCAGATGTGATCTGACATTTCGAGAGCGAGTATAAACACAGCCTGTGCTGGTCGTGGCAAGGCGAAGTGAATTATCGTCTTTCGAACGGGCCATGATAGTGGGGCCTAGAGAGAGAGGGAACATTACACTGTCGAACATTCTTCGATTGACGGTGTCACGTAAGTATCTGGAATAGCCACAATGAACAGTGCAGTGGCCGACCACGAATGCTTAATGACCGCGAATTAGCGGCGTCTGGCTAGAATTTTCCGTGGTAAAAGACTAGCCACACTGTCTCAAAAACATCTACATTCCATGTAGGAGGTACGAGACACATATCCAGCCGGTCAGTGGAGCGTTCTTTACTCGGTTGGGTATGAGAGCAGAAGACCTATCAGAGTGCCCTTGTTAACACCACAACACTGGGCACAGCGTCTCACCTGGACGCGTGACGTTGCTAATTGGGCCCTAAACGACTGGCGACATTTGACGTGGTCCGATGAGTCACAGTTCCAACTGTTTCGAGCTGGTAGTGGGGTTTAGATATGGCATAAGCCCCCATGAAACAGTGGACCTAGTTGTTAACAAGGCACCATACAGGCTAGTGGTAGCTCAATAATAGTGTGGGGTGTTTTCACGTGGCATGGACTGTATCCGCTGATCTACGTGAACAGGTCGTTGACCAGTGACTGCTACGTTGAAATGCTTGATGATCACTTGTAGTCCTTCATGGACTTCACGTAGTCCTACAACGATGAGATATTCCAGCAGGGTAATGCACCGTACTACTACTAACATTTTTTCATTCCTCCCCTGAAGGGGGAGGCGGTCCTCTTAGACAGTGACGCCGTCTCTCAGGCAGGGAGATTTGCTACGGTGGAGGAGATGCATGGAGAAGGCGAGGGAGTTGGCGGCCGTAGCCTATACTAGGAACTGTTCCGACATACGCCTCGGTGCAGGAGAATGGAAAACGACGGAAAAATATTCTCAGGACAGCCGACGGCTGGGGTCAGCCGTGAGGTCCAATCCTGTACCGTCTCCCGAATACAGAGGCGTAGAGCCACGCTAGAGCTGTGGCCACCCCTCCTCTGCTCGATTGGCCGGTCAGAGTGTAGAGCTGGTGGACCACGGACTAGCCGTGGCCACTTGCGGACCGAGAACCACTCTGCATCTACCGACATAATGCACCGTGTAATCGGGCTCAAGTTGTCCAGAATTGGTTCGATAAGCATTCTGGAAAGTTTCAACGAATGCTGTAGCCACGACGTTTGCCTGTCAAGAATTTATGGGACGTGGTGGTGAGATCTATACACACCCAAGACTCTACGCCAAAATAGTCGATCGCGCCATCGTACCGTGATGTCCTGGAAGTGTCCAGACCTGCATCAGATGTGATCTGACAGCTCGAGAACGAGTGTAAACACAATCTGTACCGGTTGTGGCAAAGGGACGTGAATGATCATCTTTCGAACGGGGCATGATGGTGGGGCCCATTGGATGGAACGTTCCAGAGGAAGTTGTGCGTAGTTACCCAAACGGCATGGATCAGAATCTCTCCACAGAGTTTCTTCCCGTTGTGGAATCAGCGCCAGCACTTGGCTGGGCTAGAGGACGGCCTACACGATAGTAGAACCCTATCTCGTGATTTTTGGCATGTCACTATAGGTAGGTAGGTAGATAGATAGATGACGTATTTTTCCTGGCCATGTTACCGACACATCATTGACTTACACTTAACTAAGAAACGCAGTAGGCCTATATAAAATGGTAAAATTAACTCTACTGTGCTGTACTATCTAATATAGTACATATATGAAAAATAAATTGATATTTCGCTCCAGAAACGAAATAGTGAAGTAATTTCTGTACAGAAAAAAAAACATTTTAATCTCTTTCGTCCTTTTCAATCGTGAAATTACCAGCGTTTCGCCCCAGTGTAGCAGTAGGCTCATCAGTTGGATTGCTACCCCTTTCCAAGACGCTAGCGGCCAGTACGCCGTTGAGACACTACTACTACTACTACTACTACTACTACTACTACTACTACTACTGCTGCTGCTACTACTACTACTAAAATGTTTGTTCCGTCCCTGAAGAGGACGGCGGGCATTTAGACTGTAACTCTGTTTTTCAGTCCAGAAAGATGTGATACGGTGAAGGAGATGTACGGAGAAGGTGAGGGGTTTGGCGGCCGTGGCCTGTACTAGGAATTGTCCCGACGTTCGCCTTAGTGCAGGAGAATTGAAAACCAATCTCAGGACAGCCGGCCCTGGGGACCAGACCCTCTCCGTCTCCCGAATGAAGAGGTGTATAGACACGGCCACCCCTCCTCTGGTCGGTTGGTCGGTCGGAGTGTAGAGTCGTCGAACCACGGACCAGCCGTGACTACCTGTAGGCCGACGCCCATTCTGCACCCGCCGACGCTTGAGACACCACTAGAAGCTTCCTATGTAGGACAATGCAATGGCGGTGCATTAGGGGAAGCATATGCCTCCACTTACGTAAATGCCTGCCTTTGGCCTTTATATACACAACCTGTGACAATAAAGTTCGGTGAATAATCCTGTACTATCAACATAGATGAACAATGCACGGCAGTGACCTTACTGTCCTTCGAAATAGTCCCCTCCCATAACTATGAAGTGCTGAGATCGGCGATACATGTCCTAGAAACTGTGCAAGAAGGCTTCCTTTGGGATGGTGTTCAAAAGCCTCGTCACGTTTCGCTGGATGTCAGGAATGTCGTCAAATCTCTTTCCTTTCAAAGCTATGACAGTTGATGGCGGGGCTGTTGAGATTCCAGCCAGCCTTAGGGCTGATGACTGAACATACATATACAAAGAGAGTATGAGTCGTGGGAATAGGAAGAAGTCTGGAGGACTGAGATCTGGCCTCTAAACGCGCCTGCTTCTGATCGTCAATCAAGTGATGTGGCACAAGACGAGAACACGTTTCCCTCTTCCCTAACTTCTGGGTAACGATTTGTCGCACGGATTCACGGTTAATCTGCAGTTCATCCGGTATCATGCGCGCAGTTAATCGCCGATATTTCGTGATTAATGTCCTCACCTTCTCAACGTTTTCGTCACTGACGGCAGTCGCCGGTCTTCCGCTACGGGGGTTGTCAGAAACACTTCCCCGGCCTCCTCGCGAACGGGCGAACCACTCGTACACACACTTCAAGGATAGTGCTTGATCTTCATAAACACATACCCAGAAGGAAACCATCGATTGCAAATGTTAAAAACATTTAAATTCTTTAAGCTTTTTCAATCGTGAAATTATCAGCGTTTTGCCCCAGTGTAGCAGTGGGCTCATCAGCTGGAATGGAAGCATTTTTTTTTTTTTGCTTTACGTCGCACCGACACAGATATGTCTTATGGCGACGATGGGATAGGAAAGGCCTAGGAAGTGGAAGGAAGCGGCTGTGGCCTTAATTAAGGTACAGCCCCAGCATTTGCCTGGTGTGAAAATGGAAAACTACGGAAAATCATCTTCAGGGCTGCCGACAGTGGGGCTCGAACCCACTATCTCCGGATTACTGGATACTGGCCGCACTTAAGCGACTGCAGCTATCGAGCTCGGTGGCAATCTTCTTCAGTACAGATATGAAAGACTCTAAAACAGAGTTGAAGAAGACCGAGAACCCCATTTTATAGACTGTTATGCCTTTTAGCGTTCAGTCTGCAAGCCTCTGTAAATTTACTAAACGCTTCTACAATCCTCTATTTGTAACTAACTCCGTGGTCTCGTTTAGTTCCATACCACTCATGTTTAAATCTTTTGAGTGTAACCATCGCCGGTTCGCCTCCTTGTCTGAATGGTCAGCGTAGTGCTCTTAGGTTCAGAGGGCCCCGGGTTCGATTCCCGGCCGGCCGGGTGGGTGGTGGATGAAGCGGTACGCATAAACCGGCTTCAGTGGTATTGCCATGTGAGACGAATGGAGAACAGGTTACCTAGGAGAATAATAGACTTGGTCGTGGAGAGTAAGGGAAGTAAATGGAGACCAAGAGGACGATGGTAATATAATAATAATAATAATAATAATAATAATAATTTCATGTGACTATTTGTAGCCTGGTGCAGCCCTTGTAAGGCAGACCCTCCCGACAAGGGTGGGTGGCATCTGCCGTGTATAGGATGCTGCGTGATATTGTAGTTGAGGATAGTGTTGTATGTGGTGTGTGAGTTGAAGGGATGTTGGGAACAGTATAAACACTCAGTCCACGGACCAATGGAATTAACCATTTAGGCCGTATTCTCCAACATCGGTTACTTTTGCTGTTATCTTAGATTTTCAAAACTCTGATAATGCTCACTTCTGTATTCAGCACAGAATTCATTAACTCGGTTTACAAAATGTAAGTTTTCATTTCAATGTGAATTTGAACCTTCAATTTTTCATACTGACGCACGGATAACAAATGAGCTGCCGCTACTATTGAAATGTAGACTAGTTTTTTTAATTCCATTCGGGGCTTGCAAATACTTTGTCATAAATTACTGTATGTCCGTTGTTGAGCAGAAAGGAAGAAAGAAGCCTAATATGACTTTCCAAGAAAGTAAACTGTTATTGAATTTGGTGGCAGAAACCATTAACATCATAGAGAATAAGAAAACAAACTATAGCCTAAACACTAAAAAATAAGGGCCGGGCGAGTTGGCCGTGCGGTTAAGGGCGCGTGGCTGTGAGCTTGCATCCGGGAGATAATGGGTTCGAATCCCACTGTCGGCAGGCCTGAATGTGATTTTCTGTGGTTTCCTATTTTCACACCAGGCAAATGCTGGAGCTGTACCTTAATTAAGGCCACGGCCGCTTCCTTCCAACTCCCAGGCCTTTCTTATCTCATCGTCGCTATAAGACCTATCTGTGTCGGTGCGACGTAAAGCCACTAGCAAAGAAAAATAAGGCAATATTCCTTAAGTCTTCATTAAAAAGCTATGTAAATGTACCGTACAAGATATAAGCTACAATCCAGAATTCATCTTACACCCACCTCTGTCTTGGGAATTCCAGATAATGTTTGATCATGAATAACACGGACAGTGACGAAGCTGTAGATAACCTAGAGTGTTTTTCACTATCAGTGTCATCGTAATCCTCAAAGTATGTAGCGCGTTCTACCTAGGGTGTTTTATTGTATTACCTTGGGTCATATTCCTCGTCGCTGTGATTTTCTCTTTCAATTATTCGGTTGCCATCTTCAAAAGCTATTATCTTAGATTTCCTATTTTCCGGTAAAATTTTAAACCGAGATAATGCCCGTCATCCGAGATAATGTTGTTGATGAATGCAACTGTAATCTCGGTGTTCTTATATTTAAACCGAGATAAAAGCTTTTACTCGCGTTGGTGAATGCGGACCGGTTAACTTTTATCTCCTCCTGCCGTTCCTCTCACCTTTTTTTTTTTTACCAGCGATCATTCTCACTTCTAACGAATAAGACATCTTCAGTCCACCCAGCTTTCAGTCTCGTACAAAAAGCTGGTTTGAAGGCAGACAGGTGTAAAGGTAGTTTCGTCCCGTGAACTGACCTTTCGTACAGAATACTAATGATAGCAACTGCGAGCTCACTGCATTAGTTTTGCTTTACCTTGATTCAGTTTCACTTACTATACTGCCATCCTAGGAGAATACACATCCTATTTACTAAAAATGATCTACCACCGAGCTCGATAGCTGCAGTCGCTTAAATGTGGCCAGTATCCAGTAATCGGGAGATAGTAGGTTCGAGCCCCGCTGTCGGCAGCCCTGAAGGTGGTTTTCCGTGGTTTCCCATTTTCACACCAGGCAAATGCCGGGGCTGTGCCTTAATTAAGGCCACGGCCGCTTCCTTACAATTCCTAGGCCTTTCCTATCCCATCGTCGCCGTGAGACATATCTGTGTCGATGCGACGTAAAGCAAATAGCAAAAAAAAAAAAAAAAAAAAAAAACTACCTGTTCCATTTTTGTATTCCCAATCTGATATTCAATTCTCTTAGGCTTCTTCCCTACAGACATCACTTCAGTATTGGAAATGTTAATATCGATATACTCACCACCCCCCCCCGAAGTTCCAAGATATTAAAGTGCAAACTTTCAGCACAGTCTGCCAGTAAGACCAGTCGTCGGCATAGACCAAACTGCTTAATTTCCACCTAACTGAATCCCTCCCTGCCACTTTATACTTTTCAATTTCTCTACACTTATTCGTCTACAGACAGATTTCACTTTCTCTATCCTAGGCCTAGATATACTAATAGTAGGAAACATGCTCACTACAGATTAGATAGTGGTCTGTATCGTTGGAAAATATCCAGTATACCCGTACATTCCTAACAGATTTCCTGAATTCAAACTCGGTTATGATTTTCTCTCTTATGGATTTAGCACCCTTGCCCTTCCGTGTGTAGCGGTGATTAACAATTATGTTTGAAGAATGTATTCGTAACTGCTACTAGCACAGAAGGCCAATAATCAATTCCCATTCCTATTAGTTTCGATATCTTCCCCACATTTACCCTTCACCTTCTCGTATCCTTCAGTTCTATTTCCTCCTCTCGCATCCTATCCTATCCTAGCTGCTGACCCTGACCATGATTTCATTTAGCGCTTCATAAACTTGTCAACTTCCTCCTCATCTCGTCCTAATTCCTCCAACTGTCAAATCTACCCACATCATTCACTCATGTAATGGTGCGTAAAATATAATAATAATAATAATAATAATAATAATAATAATAATAATAATAATAATAATAATAATAATAATACCATCCAATCGCTCACATTGTTATGCCTAACAGAAACTATTACCCCACACTTTGCCCTAAAGAACACTTTAAAATTTCCTCTCTTCCTCGGTATCTCCCCTTACCCAAATGTCATCGACTCGTAACTCATCCAGGCGCATCCTCTTTGCTGACTCAGCCAGTTCTACTTTCTTTCTTCCATAAGCTCCATTAATATTGATAGCTCCTCATCGAATTCAATTTCACTCACCAAGTTTTTTCCTCGAAGCCCCTCGCCTGTCAAATAGAAGTGGGGCTCCGTTACTCCCATAGGCTTGCTTATAATGTTCTGAGCGTGCTCGATAAAAATTATTTGAAGCACTATGCTACCCTACTTGTACATAGTCCCAGTGAGAATCTCTCTTCAAACGGGTTAGGGACCAGCGGTGGATTGTATAATCTAGCCTCCTGAGCACAAAGTGGGCTATGGCTCCGAATTTGTCCGAGATGCCCTCTTCTAACCCATAGCAACTTGGACTCAGAACCCCCCAGCTGGATAATTTCTGTTCTTTTTTCTCGGCAATCAATAGAACGCGAAGTACGTCATCGTACCAAATATTTTAGCATTAGGAGCTGTAGATAACCATTTTGAAGGTCTGTTTAAAATAGTAGGAAACATATTTCGACAAGGACGACTGGAAACAAGTTTTTATTTTGTTGGGGCCAAGTTTATGTATTCGAACCAGAGTTCATGATAACCCTTCCGTTCGTGCCAACACGAGGCTGACTTGTATGTATACCTTCAGATACCACAAGATTGAACTGGGGTCAAACACGCCATCTTGGGCTCAGAAGGCCAGCGTTCTACCGTCTATGCCACTCAGGCCACCTTGTGCACAAAGAAATGATCGACAGCTCAGGGAAACTGTCTAGTATCAACTGATGTAACAGAATGTAAATCTCCACAGGGCTGTAAACATTAGAGCTCCTTTAACCCACTGACATACGACTGACTACCTTCTTTTGAATACCGGCTGTGGTGTGGTCGGTACGACAGAACAAATCGTCGTTACTCATCCTAAGTACTGACCACACCCAATGTTGCTTAACTGCGGTGATCGGATAAGAACCGATGTATTCAACATAGTATGGCCGTTAGCGTTAATGTCAACCTTTCCTTTGCCTATGTTTTATTAGCAGTGAGCTCGATTTACGCATAGTAGATCAATCTAACTAGGATGGTTATTGGTCCGCAAGACGGCGATTCAGTTCTGCCGTTGAGGACTCCTTAATATTCACACAGCAAGATGATTTCATGTTATAAATCTCATTCCGTATTACAAATAAAAATGTCTTATACTGCCCTCCTTTTCAATACAAAAATCCATCTGTATTAGCTGGGATAATGTCTAAACATGTTTCAGCCTATTTAAAGGCCATCTTCAGTAGAAGCTAACATGTTACATGTTTATGCAAATAAATAAAAACACAGAAAAATGTGTGGAATTAAAAGATAATGATCATGATTAACACATTAAAAACACGTGTGAATGTTGAGGTTTATCAGAAAGCCTGTGATCAAATTGAACCTCCCAGATGGATACTTCCTGTTCTTGTCTCTCGACAATCAATAGAACGCGAAGTACGACATCGTACCTTACGAGCTGTAGATAACAATCCTGAAGGTCTGTTTAAAATAGTAGGAAACATGTTTCGACAAGGACAACTGTAAACAAGTTTTTATGTTGTTGGGGCCAAGTTTATTGTAATAGGAAGGTATTCGAACCAGAGTTCATGATGACCCTTCCGTTCGTGCCGACACGAGGCTCTGCTATAAAACCTGGGAGCTTTAGGGCCATGTTGTCTTCTTCATCGCTCCAGTCTAGAGTGCATACGGTTTTAGTAGAGGCAGGGGAAAGCCTTGCCCATCATCGGAAGGCCCACCAGCTCAAGGTAATTGCTGACATCTTTTAAATATGTGATAGCTTCAGAAAGTTAACTTGAGAGGAAGGTTTCAAAATTCGTTCTTAATGTAAATTTCTGAAGTTTAATATCATCTTTTAAATGTAAATTTTCATTTTCTTTTTTTGCTAGTGGCTTTACGCGTCGCACTGACACAGATAGGTCTTATGGCGACGATGGGATAGGAAAGGGCTAGGAGAGGGAAGGAAGCGGCGGTGGTCTTAATTAAGATACAGCCCTAGCATTTGTCTGGTGTGAAAATGGGAAACTACGGAAAACCATCTTCAGGGCTGCCGACAGGGGGATTCAAACGCACTATCTCCCGGATGCAAGCTCACAGCCGCGCGCCCCTAACCGCACAGCCAACTCACCCGTTGTGTAAATTTTCTAGCATGTCTAAAGACTCTATTCAAATCCGTGCTGGGAAAGATGTAACCTAAGGCCGGTCTCCACTGATTAACATTTAACAACAACATGTTAAATGTTAACTGGTGACACCATCAACATGTTAAATGTTGAATACTGTTTCATTTAACATTGTGTCCGTACTTAATAAACATGTTAAATTTGACTTTCTTTGTTTATATATAGGTGGTTCATCATATCAATTTGCGGTAATACATTTAGGTGGTGTCTAGTATTTTCAAACAAGGACAATGGACTCAGATGAAGAGGACTTGGCCTTTGTTATTGCCACTGTTGCTTCTTGTTATTATTTAGAAATGCAGCTTTATTAGACACATTTCCTCCCCTCATCCTGCTCATTGCTTCAGGAGCAAACCTCTTCGTCCGCATTTGCAATACTCGACTGTACTGGGAGCGGAGGGACGCTAGTTTTTTTTTCGATGCACTCGCGGGAATAATTATAGATAATTTCGAGTTCTTTCTTCGCTTTATCTCTGTATTCGTTTAATGAGACGTCCCACAAACAATGCCTTTCAATGATATCATTAATTAAGTCTAGAGTAATCTTGCTTCTAGTCCGGCCGCGCGGTCTAGGAGGAAACGCGTCCGCCTGTCACCCGACGGCCCCAGGTTCGAGTCCCGGCCGGATTAGGGCTTTTTAAAATTGTAAATGATTAATATCCCTAGCCTGGGGACTGCGTGTTTGTGTCGTTCTTAACGTTCCTTTCCTCACATTCAACACTTTACACTTCCGCCATTTACAAAATACACGCAGGTTCCTCACATATGATGCAAGTAGGGGCAGAAGATCTTTCTAGGTCGACGCCCCGAACCAATAGCATTTTAAAATAAAATAAAAAATAAATAAAATCTCCTTGCTCCACTCCATTTCTGGCAGAGAGAACGTCACACGTGCACGCGCTGTAGCTGATAACAAAGAGGATGAGTGTTGGGGAGTGTTGTAACTATAATCCTACTTCACGAGAAGCAGGTCGTTTGCGTCGTTTAGGCTATCTGTTGGCATGGAAACAGCACGGAAGTTGCCGAAGCTGTGCCGACATCTCCAAACAACGAATTGACTTGGAGCGGAAAACACGCCAACATGTTAAAAGTGTTCACCTCAACATTCTGAGTTAACATGCAAAGTCAATTGGAACACACAATCACAATATACATGTCAATTGTAACATGTTAAATTTAACATGTTGGTGTTAAATGTTTATGAGTGGAGACAGGCCTTTAGGGAATAAAGAGTCTTCACCCTCTTTTAATTCCCATTCAACTTGGTTTGGGGGTGACTATGCTTTTCTAAAACGTTACATTTTAACTCTATTTTGGAACTTAATAGTTTCGCCACCTAGTCACCCTCTGTGGTATAGGCTTAGCCTCTGTAACTTCGGGCCATAAGCCCATATAGGATCTTAAGTGTCTTTCAAAGTGTATTTCAAAAGAAGAACAAGTGTTCCACCTCCTAGCATTTTGTTTTTAGCCGATATCTTAAATCTTTTCTTGTGACCACTAAGGCCATTTAGAATGGGCACTTATTGCCTCTGTTTACAGTGTCATTAATTATGGATGAGTGTGTCATAGAGCATCGAGATGAAATGACAGTGACACTGTTTCAAGGTTGATCTAGTATAAAATTTGGGTAAGAGACTTGTGCCTTTGAGAGGCCGGACTGTAGTCAATTTTGGATCTCAGTCTCCTAGAGTGTAAATTGAGTGGCACAAAACTGCTCTTTGAAATAGTGTAAATTTGGAGCTACAAGCTCATTTTGTAAATTATTGCGTATCTGAAATCTGACCTAAACCTTTCCTGTTATCACAGCAGACGAGCTCATCGTAATTCAATTTAACTGTTACTTGTTGTTCATCAAAGTTTAAAGTAAAAAAAAAATAATAAAAAAAATAAAAGAAAGAAAGCAAAGAAATAAAATTTCAAATGTTAGTGTTTTAAATTATGCCTAGCCTTTGCCGATGACCTCATTCTACTGGCAAACAATATAGAGGAGGCTACCTACAACTTACAGAGTCTTTATTGTGTAGCAGTTAAGACTGGTCTGAAAATCAGCATCCAGAAGACTGAATTTATGACCAATATCAAGGAGGCCCCTTCTACAATTCCTCTCACAGACGCTACCATACGAAAAGTACCTGCGGTTAAGTACTTGGGAGAATGGATCTCTGCGAATCAGAGCGAGAACCCAGCCATAGATGCCAGATGTACCAAGTTTGAAAGGGCTTATCACTCGTGTCGTAGTATCTATTCATCTAAGTGCCTCTCCAAGAACCTCAAGCTCAGACACTACAACTCGGTAGTCAAACCATCTGTTCTGTATGCTTCTGAGTGCCTTGTAATGGCTAGGAAGGGCCCACTCAGAAAGCTGGAGTTAAAAGAGAGGAAGATCCTGAGGAGGATATTAGGACCAATCAGAGAGGAAGGGGGCACTTACAGAATCCGCCATAATAATGAACTGTATGAACACCAGGAGGATATCGTCACGTCTATAAGGAAAAGGCGCCTGACCTTTTATGGACACTTGGCCCGTCTGGATTCCGAAAGACTCACCAAAAGGATATTCACAGTAACAGGAAGAGGCAAGGCTTCTAAGAACAAATGGATCACGTCAGTTAAGTCAGATATGGAACAACTAGATATCCCACCGGGACAAACTCATGACCGACTACTGTTCCGTCAAGCCATCCGACACGGAGTTTTCCCAACGTCCCTTACAAGTAAGAAGACTACAGGAACTAAGTGGACCGAGGAGAGAAAGCTGGCTCATAGACAGCAAATGAAGGAGTATTGGAAGAAGAAGAAAGCAACAACTTTACCCAAGAGTAGATACGAACCCCGTGGTCCTCAGTAGGCCTAAACGACAAAGAATAATAATAATAATAATAATAATAATAATAATAATAATAATCGTACTGCCTCGGCTACCGCGTTCACAGACCTCTTTAAGTGGTACAATTTAGACAGTCTGTGAACCAGTTTTGACTTTCCTTTGTCTGAGTATTATTATTATTATTATTATTATTATTATTATTATTATTATTATTATTATTATTATTATTATTATTATTATTATTATTATTATTGTTACGAAGTTACCCGTGGAGCAGAAAGAGGTTAAAGAAGGTGCCGGGGGGAATGGTTCTAACTACAATATTAAAGTTAATTTAAAACTTTAGAATTTTAGAATTTTTAGAACTTTAGAATTTCAAAAATCAACAAATAACAACGTAACAGGCACAATTAGCAGTTTAGAACCAAGTCAAGGAAAATACAATATAGTGAATTCCACAAGTCCTGGGCTTCAAGCCCCTCACTTTACATTTCCTGAGCCTTCAGCTCAAATTTACAAAGAGCACAACTTCACTCAAGGGCAGAAATCCCCCTAATTCATGGAGCACTTGCTCCCAAAATCCAAAGTCTAGCCTTCAAGAGGCATACAGTAATCTTACTTTGAAAAAGAGCTAACAGGCTCTCAGTTTTCCAAGCCTATTCAAGGCAGCATCAACTTACAATTTCTGGGTTATACAGGGGTATTTAATACCCAACCTACTGGGCCTTCATGGAACAAGAATAATGGCTAAATAAATGGCCCGAACACAAGATGAATGGAGGCGAATACTTGCACTCCTATATATGAACACTTAAAACCTAAAGGGCACTAGGCCGATGAAACAGGGGCTATTCCCAAACTATGGAGGTGACTCGTAGAAGAATAAATTAAGACATTACGGAAAGAAGGAAAACCAGTTACAAAACGTAGTCACCTCAAACCAATATGAAGGGGAGCTCGAGAGGGTACATCACTCTCTATCCCCGATTTACAGTTAAAGATTTTATGAAGTTTTTACATTAGCCGGCAGAAAGTTACATTTTTAGGAAAACTAGGTTACATAGTTAATGATTCGGACCTTTCCCTCAGGTAAAAATGCGGAGCTAGCAAGAAATAAAGATGTTATGTGGCCATTACCTTGTCGTTGTACTGTTGCCTGATGAAAGAGGCGCCGCCCGCCTCCTGCTTTGACACACACACTAGATCAGATGACGATCAATTGGCCAAGAGACGTGAAAATCCGCAATTTATAAACCCTCGGGGAATGTTCGAGATCATTCAAGATTAAACTAGCCACACCCTCTCACTTTTATTGGTGAATTTAAAAGTTACACTGAAAATCGAAGAAGAAGAAGAAGAAGAAGACTGTGATTGGTAGAAAATTAATTACGGAAATTAGGGATTGGATAGATTCAAAACTGGCGGAAATAAAAAAGGAAATATTGCCAACCCCAAAATAAATGAACATCAATTAGAAAAAAACTTATGAATACAAAACTTTTTTAAATCAAAGGTTCCTTCACTTCGCACCAGGGCGCATGACCATCGTTCTTTGGTAGAGTCATCTATGAGAGAAAGTCCAAACTTCTTGATGATTGGAAAACAAAACAAGTCGAAATTCACACAGTTCAGGAAACTTCACAATAGCAAAATTATGTCAGATTTTAGTGGTGACATCTTCAGAGTAAAGTTCTAACTTGTTGTATTATTGGTTTCACATTTGATAGATAGAGGAGTTCTTTTAGGCGCTCGTTTTGAACGCGCGGCGTAGAGGTGTACCTCCCGGTACAATTATTATTATTATTATTATTATTATTATTATTATTATTATTATTATTAAAGATCCTACATCTAGATCATCGGCCCCTTTTCAACAGAGACCTACCAACAATCGTGACATTGAGAGCAAAGGTTATTTTCTCTCCTTTCGAAAACTCTATCTGGAAAAGCATCGAATATAAAACAGTGGAAATGATGTAAAGCGCTGCGGTAATAAAACAATACTTTTTTAAAAATCTGCTTTACGTCCCATCGACACAGATAGGTCTTATGGTGACGAAGGGATAGGAAAGGCTAAGGAATGGGAAGGAAGCTGCCGTGACCTTATTTAAGGTACAGCCCCACCAGTTGCCTGGTGTGAACATTGGGAACTACGCAAAACCATCTTCAGGACTGCCGACAGTGGGGTTCGAACCCACTATCTCCCCGATACTAGCTCACAGCCGAACCCCGCTGACCGCACGGCCAACTCACCCGGTACAAAGCAATATTGTAGAAAGCCTCGACTGTGCTGGCATTGTCTTTCCTTCTTCATATCATATATGAAGATACATTAGAATGCTTTTCTAAGCGGTGAAGAAATGCATTTCTTTGCTTCTATAGGCTACATAGAATGTTTAGTTTCCAAATATGGGAGTAGAGACGGTTTCGTGCAATCGTTGGATAATACTTTACCAGACACCACATAAAGTGTTTGAACAATATCATCCCCTCCAAATGAAAACACATATTAATGTATTCTTCACAGATTTCTTCCTTCTGTGTAGGCTATTCTCCACTGATCTCTATACATGGATCGCTAATGGCAGGTCTCCACTGCAGGAGAAAGTACACCAAGTTGAGCGCGCGGTTCGCCATGTTGGCGTACCCAACCTAGAGCTCTCCTTATGGGGAAGCAATGATAATATGGTCAATTTTAAGTCGCAATTAATGGCGCATTGGAATAATTAAAAATATAGAGACATGTTCACTCAAAGCATAAGGACATTGGGATCACTGACACGTCATTCCGAGGTCAGTAAATCTCCGGGATAGCAATAAACATGAGTGTATAATAACGGCCGACAAATATTAACTTAGGTGCTGAATACATGCAATTAGCGATCGGTAACACAATACGAGTGAAAATCAGTTTCTGGAAACATTGCTGTAAATTGTGTACATGTATGTCACGAAATTATGCATTCTTAAAATGATGTACCTACGTAGCTCACTATACAGGCCTAGATTCGACATATCGTAATCGGTGCTTGATAATGAATTTCTGTTTCCTGTTTCCATGAAATAACGCGCATATTATTAAATTAAAATATCGTTGAAGCAAATGTACACATTTATAAAACCAGCAAATATTCAAAACTTGTCAATATATCACATTACCTGCAGCTTAATTTACTATTACAGACCTCTTTAATTAAATTCAGCTAGCAAAGCGATATTGATAGTCATCATCAGAAATATGTAACACCAGTCAAAAGAGTCCCAAATACCACGAATAGTATAATGGGATAGCCCCAAACACCCACCACACTTTCCCTTCTCCCACCACTCCAGTGTCTGAAACCCATAATTATTACTGATGTAAATAAGGTCTAGAATTCCTCCAGACTTCATTTTCTAAGATTGTTATAAGGTCACGTCAATTATTTCATCGAAACCGTCAGTTTAATTATGAGAAATAAAAAAATATAAGTAAATCTTTACTTGCAGTTAATGTTCAGTAAAATTGAAAACAGTTGGCTATACATCACTTCTAAGGTGTACAGTTTGTCCATTTCTATCAAAACAGTCTTCCTCTAAGTGATCGGAGCAGAGAACAGCTGTTTTAGAAGGCTCCCAATTCTCCCGCCTGATACTCCTAATCCATGATCTTAGAAGTTCGGGTCTCGAGAAAGGAAACCTACAAAAATTAATTGCCATTTTGTTCCCGGAATATGCGAAAAAAGATACAATAAACCTAAAACTCAAAACACTACCCTAGGGAGATTCTTATGTACAGTATAAAACTCCCCGATGAAATGATTTCTCCTTCTGCTGATTGGTTCTGTTTGTACATCCATAAGCTGAACACTGCGGTATGTTAATACCCCGTAGAATGTTTCTTCATTCATATTTCAGATAAACACATACATATTTAAATTGAATCTTGTAATCCACAAGTATACTACAAGGCAACGAACCTAAATTCGTAAAATACACTACTATTTACTTTGCAATAACACAGCACAGAACACTCGTAGAACTACAATCAAGAGACCTAGCGTCACTGAACTAAGCATAAACAAAGCAAGCGCGCTCCTCGTGGTGTACTGCACGGTGCGCTCACTGCCATCTTGCTACGCCAGTCATCCTCTATTCGGCTTACTGCTACCCAAGCCACCAGCCATCCATGTATAGAGATCAGTGCTATTCTCCTAACTGAGGAATGTCTTCCAGTTCGGCTTAGCAGACAGGTGTTGAGAGCAACGGTTTACAATTCATGAGAAAGTTTTGTTTTCTTAACAGCTGATCCATAACAGTTACGCTTAATTCACTGACAAGAATAACTGAAACTGGATTAAATACTTCTTCAAAAATCATGAATTGTGTCCAGTAAGCAATGTGCATAAACTGAGCATAATGATTGGTAGAAGAGTAGTTTGGGAGAGGTGTCTATAGCCCTCCTCAACTAACATGAGCTAGTTTGAAGTGATGTCTTACATTTGTTTTACTTCTTTTTCCACCATTATCCAACATTTTTCGCGTAATGTTTCCATTAGCCGTCATTCAAAATATTTATTGTTTATAACTAACTTCTTTCTGGCCTTTTCCCCCATTTCCGCACTTGATATGGATTTGGCCCAGATTTACGGCCGGATGCCCTTCATGATGCCAACCGTAAGTGGAAGGACGTATTTACTCCTGAGTTCTTTTGTAGTGTAGATGAGCATAACTGTATTAGGACGAACAAGGTACCCCGTCCCCGAGCCAGAGGATTTAACCATACGCAATCTGGTCGGGAATCGAATCCAGAGTCCTCTGAATTGAAGGCCAGTATGCTGACCATATTTTACTTGCCTTGTCGTCATTACTGATTCTACTCCGCTAACCCCGCCCCTACCGTCGGTTAGGAACCGATGCCTTACAGATTAGAAAAGGACAAAAGGTGATCGAGAGAGATTTGAGGCTACCCAGACGAGTGGAGGCGATGTCAATCGTGTCGAAATAGAGGTAAATGAAAGCGGTATTCGCACAGACCTCAGATGTCTCCTAATTATGCTTTGTCATCCTCATAGAGCTTTCACGGGCTATCGTCAAGGGCGGTAAACAGCCACAAGCCGCATGCAACTCGAACTGTCCATCGGTGTCCTTGAGTTATTTATTTTTAATTTAATTGATTTGGCTTTTGGCCCTGTTAGCCATACAACCAGCAAATTATTAAACATTTACATAACAATGTATACACATACCTGAAAAGAAAGGATAGTGCCCTTGAGTTTTCTAAGATTCAATAATGAAATTCCATCTTAAATGCTCTGAATTCGGCAGACTTAGCTCCAGAGTTGCGAAGTAACTGAATAAAAGTAATCGAATTAGTTATAAGGAATGCGTTCTTAGTAATGTTTACTTGTAATTGTTACTTCTTACAAAATGTAATTTTTACTCGTAATTTCTTTCTTTCTTAATCTGTTTACCCTCCATGGTTAGTTTTTCCCTCGGACTCAGCGAGGGATCCCACCTCTACCGCCTCAAGGGCAGTGTCCTGGAGCTTCAGACTCTTGGTCGGGGGATACAACTGGGGAGAATGACCAGTACCTCGCCCAGGCGGCCTCACCTGCTATGCTGAACAGGGGCCTTGTGGAGGGATGGGAAGATTGGAAGGGATAGGCAAGGAAGAGGGAAGGAAGCGGCCGTGGTAATAAGTTAGTTACCATCCCGGCATTTGCCTGGAGGAGAAGTGGGAAACCACGGAAAACCACTTCGAGGCTGGCTGAGGTGGGAATCGAACCCACCTCTACTCAGTTGACCTCCCGAGACTGAGTGAACCCCGTTGCAACCCTCGTGCCACTTTTCAAATTTCGTGGCAGAGCGGAGAATCGAACCCGGGCCTCCGGGGGTGGCAGCTATTCACACTCACCACTACACTACTCGTAATGTACTTCTTAAAATTAAATTGTAATCTTTACATTCTTGTTCGCACGGAAAAAATCAATAATGATAAAGATAACATTTCCAGTTCTACTACAGCAGAACCAGTAACTTCACCAGTTCTGGATGAGGTACTTTCTTACCTTTCCAGTACTTTCAAAGACATTCCAACGATGTTCTTAAAATGAAACACAGGTATTCGTTCAAGTAGTCTCTATCGGGCGTCTTTTCAGTTAATGCAGAGATGTACTTTCCTCCAAAGACGTGTAGGCTTAGCGATGAGAATCTTATTAATATACCTCGGATTTTTAGGTTGTAATAGGTTAGAATGCAAAGTAATTTGGTTTGTAGGAGGTGTAATGCAACCCGTTTTACCATACTGTAGGAAGACTAGAATAACTTCAAGTAGTACCATAGGCTGTACCCCTAATATTTATGCAAATCTCATAGCACAACCGTTGTACAGTGTAGGGTATACTTGTTACTGGATTAAGTAAGTTTGCATTCTAACCTATCAGTACCTAATAATCCGGACTCTACTTATTAATCAGGAACGGAGAAGGAAAAGGTCCGAACCTTCAAAAAATGAAAGTAACGGCAAAAGAGAGTTGACCAGGAAAGGTGATTAGGAGCCTGGGACAAGTATGTGGCAGGGGCCTCCTGGTCGCCAATCCACACTTCGAAGTTGAGGGGCCCCGAGAATATCCACTTTTCATCATATCATATGAAAAGCTGGGGATACCGGGGATATATTCGACCGCCCCCACCCTCAGGGGTACACTGATAGTCTGTTATTTTCTTCTTTGCTATTTGTTTTACGTCACACCGACTGAGGCAGGTCTTATGGCGACGACGCGATAGGAAGGGTTAGGAATGGGAAGGAAGCGACTGGTACGGGTCGGTGTGAAAATAGGAAACCATTGATTACCATCTTGGGGTCTGAACCCACTATCTCTCGAATGCGGACGGCTAGTAGTAGTAGTAGTAGTAGTAGTAGTAGTAGTAGTAGTAGTAGTAGTAGTAGTAGTAGTAGTATCTTCATTCGTTGCAACGAAAAAGTTTTGGTGGAAGCACGGTAACTGCTCGTCGTGTTCACTCAGATTCCTCAGTTGTAATGGCATATTTTTTTACAGGGATCTAGAACCCGGCGATGCCCCAGTACGAATAATTTGGTCTATTCTTGTTTTCAGTCTTTTGATTAGTATAGCACACGATACTGTTTATTTACGACGAATTATTAGTATAACTATTATTTATTTACCAAGATTCTGTTCAGCAATATGGAAGGTCTAGAGAAAAAGGGTGGGCTCCCGTGTACACAGTATATATAAAATGTTCCCTAGACCTGTTATACTTTTAAAAACACTTACATAGTGCTGTGTAACTTATACTACACATATATACTTAATGTCTTACTGCTCGTTCATTCTATCTATCAGTAGTTGCTAGATATTCATTCAATCAATCATTCATGTGCTCGAAAAATTCCTTTCACTCTACCAGTCTACCGTTCACTCCTTCCTTTTCTCACATATGTACTTCTTTTCACTCTATCAATCTGTCATTCGCCTCACATTCACAGACACACGCACTAGTTCCAATACATCTGAAATTTTGGAAGAGGCAAGTTCTTCAAGTTTGTATCGGAATTTCCTGTCTTAGCACACAAACAGCTTTCTTGCTTATTGTACCAGTGATCTCACGTTTCGTTACCTGGCTCTACAAAAAGCCAGCCTATAATTTAACGTGACTTAATATTATGATCATAGTTACGGGACCTCAAGCAGCTACTGTATGTGCAAACAATCTACTATACGTCGTATCGACATAGATAGGTCTTATGGCAACTATGAGATAGGAAAGGGCTAAGAGTGGGAAGATAGCTGCAGTCGCTTCAAGTGCGGCCAGTATTCGGGAGATAGTGGGTTCGAACCCCACTGTCGACAGCCCTGAAGATGGTTTTCCGTGGTTTCCCATTTTCACATCAGGCAAATGCCGGGGTTGTACCTTAATTAAGGCCACGGCCGCTTCCTTCCCATTCCTAGCCCTTTTCTGTCCCGTCGTCGCCATAAGACATCTGTGTCAGTGCGACGTAAATCAACTTGCAAAAAAAAAAAAAAAAAAAGAATGGGAAGAAACAACCGCAACATTTGCCTGGTGTGAAAATGGGAAACCACCCTCTTCACGGCTGCCGACAGTGGGGTTCAAACTCACTATCTCCCCTAACTCGCTCGGTAGCAGCTATGTGATATAAGGGGTATAACACCCGGTTATCAGAGCCAAGCGTTATATGACTGAAGAAACCGCCCCGCTGATGACGTGCTTTTCAGTATTTGCAGACCATCTGGCTGACCAGCAGTCGTCTTGGTTGCATGAGCCTGGCGCTTAGTTCAAACAAACTTTTTTACATTCCTATAATTCTTGATCCATAAATAATCAGCAACCAGGGTAAGTAAGTAATGTTTTATTTTACCTGGCAAGATTAAGGCGTTCAGGCCTTCTCTTCCATCTAACCAGGCACAGAAATATATATTAGGCCTACAATGTATTCAGTTACAATACTTAAATTGGAATTAAATTAATAATAGTACTTCTTTCTCAACCGCTTTTCCCACACCTGTGGGGTCGCAGGTGCGAACTGTGTAGCACACATATGTGGATATGGCCCTGTTTTACGGCCGGATGTCCTTCCTGACGCCAACCCTATATTGAGGTATGTAATCACAATCACTGTTGCTTGTTTCTGTGGTGGTTGATCGTGTAGTGTGTTGTCTGAATATGAAGAGGAAAGTGTTGGGACAGACGCAAATACCCAGTCCCCAGGCCAGAAGAATTAATCAGAGGCGATTAAAATCCCCGACCCGGCCGAGAATCGAACCCGGACCATCTGAACCGAAGGCCTCAACGCTGACCATTCAGTCAATGAGTCGGACAAATTAATAATCTATATAAATAAAATTGTTTCTGTTTGTCTGTTTGTCTGTCTGTTTGTCTGTTCCACCATCACGTCGAAACGGCTGGATAGATCTCAACCAAACTTCATATTTAGAGTATACTGACCCCGGGGAAGGTTTCGATATGCATATCATTTTAAAATCTTTGAAAAGACGGGGGTTTTATAGGAAAAACGGTTTTCCTCCATTTTCTCTTATACTATTATAGGCAAAATATCGAATTTGTCGTATAAGGACGAGACAAAGCTCAATTTAATCCTCTTGACGCAAAGAACAAAACTCGGTAAGCCCTACGGGCCCGAAAACCATGTTTTAAGGCCCTAAAACCAACCGTTACGGAGATATTGGCACCACACTACCCCTGCTCTAGGAATCGGATAAAGAAATGAACTGCCGTAACCATGGCAACGTCAGCTCCAGGATTCTAGAGCAGTGAGATTATGCATGTACGTTTGGGCATAGCTGTCAACCAAAATAGGTACAAATAAGACTTAATATCTGGGAAAAAAATATACTGTTGTGTAAGGCACTCATAGGACTCCTTTGGGCGGGGATGGAAAGGGGGTGAAGAACGAGTGTAAAAATCTTACTATATATAGAAATGGAAGTGTGTGTGTAAATGACACATCTCCAACTAAACCACTGGAGGAATTTCAACCAAACTTGGTACACGTATCACTTACTATCGGGAGACGAGCACTGTGGGGGTTAAGCCATCCCTAGCGCCCTTAAGGGAGAGGGTCAGAGGGGGTTGTTAGTTACAATAATAATCGAGAATAGTGTCGAATTCATAGTTTTCGGGGTCGCTGAGTTGAAAAGTGATACTCTAGATTTTTTTTAAAATCCAGCCCCCTTTTAGGTTGGGAGCAAAGGGTGGGGGGGTGGGGTGAGATATAGAAATAATTAAAAACAGTTTCGAATCCATAGATTTCAGGGTCTCTGAGATGAATAGTATTACTCCAGATTTTTTGCAAATCCAAGTGGGGAGCGAAGGGGGTGAGATATAAAATTAATCGAAAAACTACATATAAAAATATTATCTTCTTCTTCTTACTATATATAAAAATTGATGTATGTGTGTGCGTGGGTGTGTGGGTGTGGGTGTGTATATGACACATCTCCTCCTAAACCACTGGAGCAATTTCACCAAACGCGGTACACTTATCAATTCGTATCAGGAGACAAACCGCGTGAGGGTAAGACACCCCTAGCACCCTTTTGACAGGGGGCGAGGGGAGTGGTATAAAAATAATCTTATAAATAAAGTTGTTCGTTTCTGTTTGTCTGTTTGTTTGTTTGTTTGTTTGTTTGTTTGTTTGTTTGTTTGTTTGTTTGTTTGTTTGTTTGTTTGTTTGGCTTAAGTGCGGCCAATATCCAGTATTCGGGAGATAGTAGGTTCGAACCCCACTGTCGGCAGCTCTGAAAATGGTTTTCCGTGGTTTCCCATTTTCACACCAGGCAAATGCTGGGGCTGTACCTTAATTAAGGCCACGGCCGATTCCTTCCAACTCCTATCCCTTCCCTGTCCCATCGTCGCCATAAGACCTATCTGTGTCGGTGCGACGTAAAGCAACTAGCAAAATAAAAAGAATAAAAATGTTTGTTTGTTCCACCATCACGTCGAAAGGGCTGGATAGATCTCAACCAAACTTCATATTTAGAGTATACTCACCCCGGGGAATGTTTCGATACGCATATCATTTTAAAATCTTTGAAAAGACGGGGGTCTATAGGAAAACCACAACGGTCTTCCTCCATTTTCTCTTATACTATTGATTTTCTGCAAACTCTGTGGACCGTATGTGAAAGGTCTCTTCATCACAAACAACTTTCGTTGTGTTCATAATTTACCTTACTCTTCAAATGACGGAGAAATTTACTATTTTCTGCCGATACCATGCTCGGCATTGAGGGACCGACAGAGCGATAACGAATATATGGGTTACCATGGCAACGTCTCTGACTGCTTGCCAGCAGGGAAGTAACGTATTGTCATTTTCCTCATCATTCCTTTAAATTCGTGGTTGTTCCTTGGGTAGAAAGCAAGAGAGTCGTCAATCGGCCATTCTGCGGGATATTGGCGGAATATCATTGGAGGTTATAACCGTCCTCGAATAGCATAAGTAATAACACAAATATTCATCTTCTTATCTGATTACCTAAGAATCCCTGCGCCTAAATTTCTCTCCGATTACCGCTTTCTTATATCCATAACTCACTCCGGCATAATTTATTGAGGAGCATTTGATTTTCCAATACATTCACTTGGTATTTATATATTTGTCGTCATCCGGATGTCCTCTGTTATAATCTATTTTCTATTAATTTCAACTTACTAAACTGTATTACTTTCTTCCTTAATTACCACGTATGTATGCGAGTGCTAATCCCGAATGCTGTACACTCTTTCCTTTGAGGAAATATTCTAAGCTATGCAAATGTATAACTTCTGGCCCAGGAAAATTCCGAAATATGGATGCAATTTTAACGGCGGTGCAGACCTTCGTTTCGGGGTAATTGGTGGCTAATCAGTAAGTCGTATCAAAAGTCACAAAGCAAATTGCGTTTCATTTTGGAGAGATCTACAACTTTTGTCCTGTGACTTTTCGTCGTATTTCTATCCCTAATACATTAAACACAAGTTGATTTTGTACTTTTACACGTATATGTTATCATTTGGCACACTTATAGGAAAGGTAGAATCATGACATTCGGCACGCACATTGACATGACCATTGGCAATGTTATAGCCAAATTTTATGATTCTAGCTGTCACATGAGAATCAAAAATATAAAGTAGCATTCAAAAACTGTACAAGATTTCACCCCATTCAATGACTCTAACTCAATCTAACCCATAAATAAAGGAGATACGAGAAGATGTCATAGGACCAACCATGTAGAGCACTGAAAGGGGCGTCTGATGGTGAAGTCCGTTTGTAGATACGTCGTACAGTTGCAAAGCAGTAACTATCGAAATAAAGGTCTACACTTCTAGAGTATGTCTGTACATTGACAATTTTGGCGAAATTTCCGTACAGTTATCCGTTTCAGGTGTAATAATGACCATCTGCATATATTCTGTTTTGGTGTCTGTCTGTTTGTTTGTTTGTCTGTTTGTCTAAAACTTGGAAACTACTGGATATATTTCCACCAAACTTGATATTTAGAATCCATCTGTCCTTTGGTAGGTTTTAGGGCAAGTATTGTTTCTGAATCCCTGAATTGACTGGGGGATTATACGAAACCGAAACCGTCATTTTGCAACCAAACTTAATGTAAATTTAGCTGCCGTAATGGAAATTCATTTCTAGGTCTTTTTCCTCATGTGCATCATTTCAATACGAGGATTAATAAGGGAGATATCATTAACGGACCGTTTTCCGGTACAAGTCCCACCGGACTTAACTCAAGAGCGGGTGCGTGTAAAGCGTATGTTTTACAACTTGAAAACTACTGAAGATATTTGAGTCAAACTTTATATTAACATCCACCTGTCCAACGGTAGGTGTTAATCGTCAATAACATTTCATGTTCCCGGAATGGACTGGCGGTTTATAGGGAACCGAAATGGTGATTTTACTCTTCCAGAATATATACAGTACAAGACCAACCTGACTGGAAATCGACCAAACATGATGGAATTCCATCTCTAAAACTTTTTTTCATGTGCATTTTTTCGACAGGAGGATTAATAAGGGAGATATCATAAACGGTCCGTTTTTCCGGTTAAGTCCAGCGGATATAGCCCAAAAGGTGTTGTACGTGGAGCAGGTTCCTTATTTATCTATGTAAATAAAATCGTAACTACTGTGTGCCTGTACATAGACTATTTTGTCGAAATTTTCGTACAGCTACACGCTTAAGGGGTAATAATGATCATCTGCATATTTTTTGGTTTAGTATCTTGAAAGTTCTACTTTTTACACTTCTCACTGAAAACCCAGATTGCGGCATAATCTGCCAGTCGAGAAAGAAAACTGAAATTTGGCAAAATTTTACGACTTAGCCTGTAACGGGCGGAAAACTTCCAAGAGCTTTAAATTTTTCCCTTTCTATCCCGAAGAATATCGAAATATGGAGGCAATTTTAATGATGGTGCAGACCTTCGGGAAGTATCATCACATAACGGATGGCACAATCCCCGTTCAATTTGGAGTGATCTACAACCTTGGTCGTACGACTTTTTGTCGTATTTATATCCATTTTACGTTTGACTTTTCTCTATTTCTCGATCTTAAGTAAAGTAGTACTTTTCACATACATAATTCATACCTTCCATCACTTAGAGGAAAGATAGAATCATCATACTCTACACGAAAATTGGTCCACCCAGTAGCCATATGTGAGCCAAATGCTATGTATGTAGCTGTCACTTAATTATCCGAAAAGCAATGCAATGTGAGATAATCTTACACAAATTTTACCCAAGTTTCTAACTCAATCTGACCCATGAATAGATGAGATATCATATGACCAGCAATTTAGGCCGCTAAATCCGGCGTCTTATGGTACAATCTTTTCTCGATATGATGTACCGTTTAGAAGCAGTTAATCTGTAAATGAAGGTCTGCAATATTGTAAACAAGCACATACTTTCGTATGTCGAACTATATATATTCACTGATGTCGATTTTGTAGCGATCGAGAAAGGGTGTGTCTGCTATTGTAATCAGTACTCCGCACACCGACTATGACTGGCAGTAGGAATGGAGTCCTTCTCCAATTCCTGTGTAACTGGCATTAATGAGGCAGGCCTACCATTGTAATGAATAATTCACTTCTCGATTTGACTTTCAGAAGGCAAGGGAGCATGCAGCATACAGTCTTTGGCTGTAGGCAAGCGTTCCCGCAGTTATAAACAGATGTACCCATCTAAAATGTGACTGGCATTAGGCATACTGGCCTGCTATTTTGATGGAAACTCATCAACTTGGTGTGACTGGCAGGAAGCTGGCTGGCAGTTGGAAAAGGGGCCTATCATTATAATGATAACTGCACAACTCAATTTTGACTGGTTGTAGGGAAGTTTCCTGCCATTATAATAAAAACTCTTCAATTTGTAATATGTCTGGAGGTAGGAAAGGGGGCCTGCAATTGTAACGGAAACTCCCCAAATAGATTGTGACCGCGCAGTAGGCAATGGGGCCTGCAATTATAATGTAAACTTCCCAACTCGATTGTGAATCGCAGTAGGGAAGTGAGCCTGTCGTTATCATCACAAATCCGTAACAAGCACTTTACACTGGAAACAACGTATGGGGACCTCTGCATATTGTTTCTCGGATAACGCTAAGAGACATGCTATTTTAAAACAATCTTATTTACTGCATGTACAGTATTTACTTCAATATTCGTATACAATGCAGAATACCGTAGCGAAGCACGGGTACATTTGCTAGTATTACAATAATGATAAATGATTACGTAAATTAAAAGTAATAAGGAGAAAAATTCTTAAAACTAATGTCCTATACGTAAAAAAAGGCAATGTATGAAATGTAACATTTGAAAAAACGAATAAGATTTTAAATTAATCTTCTACCAGGTCATCCGTGACAGAATGGTTGTGAGTAGCAGCATCAAGTTTACACAGGATCTTTACCAGTGCATAAATTGTCTCCAAAGAGTTTCTTTGAAAGTGCGAATAGCAATTATCTCTCTGATGCTTTCAGGAAGTAGGCTCCACTCACGGCAGGCAAAGTACCTACTGTAAATGAATTAGCATAAATGGCAGTTCTATGGGTAGCTAAAGTAGATCTACCGGGCGAGTTGACCGCGCGGTTAGGGGCGCGCGGCTGTGAGCTTGCATCAGGGAGATAGTGGGTTCGAATCCCAGTGTCGGCAGCCCTGAAGATGGTTTGCCGTGGTTTCCCATTTTCACACCAGGCAAAGGTTACGGCCGCTTCTTTCCAACTCATAGGCCTTTCCTATCCCATCGTCGCCATAAGACCTATCTGTGTCGGTGCGACGTAAAGCAACTAGCAAAAAACGTAGATCTGATGATGATGATGATTGTTGTTTTAAGGGGCCTAAATGGAAGGTCATAGGCCCCAAAAGTAGATCTAGTGTTAAGACTGTGATAGGATGAGAGGTATTAGAAATAGGAAGCAAGGTAACATGAATGAAGGATTTTATGGAGATGGCATAGGATACGCACAGTGCGACAGATTTCTAGACGGGGCCAAGATCGGTGGTTGTATGAAGGAGTTACATGGTGATAATACCGTAGGTAATAGACGTATCACACATATGCACGTTGACCACGTTGCAATCTGCTCAATAACTTGCGTCCATCGTCTCTATAAATCGCATCACAGTAATCGAAATGAGGGAAAACTACAGCTTCTACGAACATTTTCTTCAAGTTTTCAGGAAATAAGTATTTAATTTTATCTTTGGGGTAATATCACGATATTGGCGATGGGCTGTTTCCTTACGATGAATTATTGTATTTTGTGCCGGCCCTCCCTGTCACCGCCCGCGATATGAAACTCGGCCGAATACTCCATCATATGTTCGATGCCGGCTCAGTGAGTTGGTGTTCGAAAGTGCTCAAATACGACAGTCTCGTGTCGGTAGATTTACTGGCACGTTAAAGAACTCCTGCGAAACAAACTTCCTGCACCTCGGTGTCTTCGAAAACCGCGAAGTAGTTAGTGCGACGTAAAACCATTATTATTATTATTATTATTATTATTATTATTATTATTATTATTATTGTCAAGCGTTTGAGGGTAAGTACTGTTACTGTTACGGTGGAGTTGTAAATGATCTCTTCTTCCTGGAGTCAGTTACGTGGGGAGTTGTCTAGGAAATTACCTTTCCATAGCTGGTATTTCTTTGTGTTGCAAATGACTTGCATGGACGCTCCGGGGAATTCCGTGCTGACGTCGTGTGGAATCCAGGAAATATCTGAACTTGTTTTCTTCATGTGTTACATGTGATCTTTTCAGGTTAGGTATCCTGTCCCAACTCCCCCTATCTCTTAATTCACGTAAACAACTTTTTGAAGATCATCTGTGCATTCCAGCGGGAACTCGTGAAGAAAAGAAAGCCCATATTAAGTGGTACCAGTGACATCATACGAGTTACCACTAATGTTGTTGTTGTTGTTGTTGTTGTTTGAGTCATCAGTCCACAGACTGGTTTGATGCAGCCCTCCATGCCACCCTATCCTGTGCTAACCTTTTCATTTCTACGTAACTATTGCATCCTACATCTGCTCTAATCTGCTTGTCATATTCATACCTTGGTCTACCCCTACCGTTCTTACCACATACACTTCCTTCGAAAACCAACTGAACAAGTCCTGGGTGTCTTAAGATGTGTCCTATCATTCTATCTCTTCTTCTCGTCAAATTTAGCCAAATCGATCTCCTCTCACCAATTCGATTCAGTATCTCTTCATTGTGATTCGATCTATCCATCTCACCTTCAGCATTCTTCTGTAACACCACATTTCAAAAGCTTCTATTCTCTTTCTTTCTGAGCTAGTTATCGTCCATGTTTCACTTCCATACAATGCCACGCTCCCCACGAAAGTCTTCAAAAACATCTTTCTAATTCCGATATCAATGTTTGAAGTGAGCAAATTTCTTTTCTTAAGAAAGCTCTTCCTTGCTTGTGCTAGTCTGCATTTTATGTCCTCCTTACTTCTGCCATCGTTAGTTATTTTACTACCCAAGTAACAATATTCATCTACTTCCTTTAAGACTTCATTTCCTAATCTAATATTTCCTACATCACCTGCCTTCGAACGACTGCACTCCATTACTTTTGTTTTGGACTTATTTTCATCTTGTACTCCTTACCCAAGACTTAATCCATACCATTCAGCAACTTCTCGATATCTTCTGCAGTCTCAGATAAAATAACAATATCATCGGCAAATCTCAAGGTTTTGATTTCCTCTCCTTGGACTGTGATTCCCTTTCCAAATTTCTCTTGGATTTCCTTTACTGCCTTTTCTATGTAAACATTGAAAAGGAGAGGGGACAAACTGCAGCCTTGCCTCACTCCTTTCTGGATTGCTGCTTCTTTTTCAAAGCCCTCGATTCTTATCACTGCAGACTGATTTTTATACAGATTGTAGATAATTCTTCGTTCTCGGTATCTGATCCCTATCATCTTCAGAATCATAAATAGCTTGGTACAATCAACATTATCGAATGCCTTTTCTAGATCTACGAATGCCATGTACGTGGGCTTGTCCTTCTTGATTCGATCCTCTGAGATCAGACGTAAAGTCAGAATTGCTTCACGTGTTCCTACATTTCTTCTGAAGCCAAATTGATCTTCTCCCAACTCAGCTTCAACTTGTTTTTCCATTCTTCTGTAAATAATACGTGTTAAAATGTTAGAGGCATGAGATACTAAACTAATGGTGCGGTAGTTTTCACACCTGTCAGCACCGGCTTTCTTGGGAATAGGTATAACAACATTCTTCCGAAAATCGGATGGGACTTCTCCTGTCTCATACATCTTGCACACTAAATGAAATAACCTTGTCATGCTGGTTTCTCCTAAGGCAGTAATATAATATAATTTTTTTTAAGTTTTTCAGTACGGTATGTCGAAACACGAAATGTAACACTCAGTACCCTCTAACATTCCTGCAGGTGAAAAACATACAAGTTATATCAACTAAGTCGACAAAAAGAATGTCTTCCTTCTTAACAAAATCAAACGCCCCACTGTTGGCAGCCCTGAAGATGGTTTTCCGTGGTTTCCCATTTTCACACCAGGCAAATGATGGGGCTGTACCTTAATTAAGGCCACCACCGCTTCCTTCCCACTCCTAGCCCTTACCTATCCCATCGTCGCTATAAGACATATCTGTGTCAGAGCGACGTAGAGCAAATTCTTTTTTTTTAAAATTAAAAATAGGCTACTGTACCACTGTAAGTCCATTATCCTAAGGTGGTCCCTGGCTGAGGACCGGTTTTAAACGTCACTATTATAGTACCTGCCGGCCCGCGGTGTAGGGGTAGCGTGCCTGCCTCTTACCCGGAGGCCCCGGGTTCGATTCCCGGCCAGGTCAAGGAGTTTTACTTGCACCTAAGGGCTGGTTCGAGGTCCACTCAGCCTACGTGATTACAATTTAGGAGCTATCTGACGGCGAGATGGCGGCCTCGATCTAGGAAGCCAAGAATAACGGCCGAGAGAATCCGTCGTGCTGACCACACGACACTTCGTAATCTGCAAGCCTTCGGGCTACGCAGCGGTCGCTTGGTAGACCATGACCCTTCGGGTTTGGGATTATAATACCTATTGGGGCATAAGTCTGAAGACATTATTATTATTATTATTATTATTATTATTATTATTATTATTATTATTATCACCTATGGAGGGATTCATATCCATTTTCAACATAATGAGTCGATAATCACTGAGCTAAACCGCTGAAAATAACAAATCATCCGACCATCTCGTTTGAAAATAAACATCAAATGCATTATGTCTTCTTTAAAATACAGCACCGGTAGTATTTAAGTCTATAGTTGGATTCTCTTCCGGAAATGACGAACTGTCCTCTCCAGGCTATCACTATTGCTTCTATACTATTTACGCAACAAACAGCATCAATGTATCACTAAAAGAGGACTCTCGAAATGTAGGAATATAAACTCCTTCGTGCGGCTATGAAATTATACAATGTCAGTTTATTAAATTAAGAATCTCTGTACTGGATGTCGGTCAGTAGTTGTGGATGAACCAACATTCTTACGCGAAGTAAAATCTGCCGACTCCAAAACCATAATGGAAAACTTTAACGATTCCAGCCACAAAGTTTTGATATTCGACTCAAGAGTTTACGACTTAACGGACAGGCACGTTGTCAGTATTTACTGTATACACTTACACAGAGTGATTCAAAAGTTTGACACCATAGGACAATTCCGCTACAAGTGCATGTGCCGAATTGCGGAAAGAAGGAAAGCTGGTGAGAAATGTGAAGTTATTTATTCTAATGTGCTTCAAAACACGGTTTACGCCTTGGTCACTGGTATCCGTCGCAGAAAAAGGAAACCAATTGACAATACGGGCTTGGATGAGGCGCGGTGGGTCCATCTGATGTATGACTGTAGTCGGATGCGCCTCTACAGCTAGAGGTTTTGTTTTTTTAATCTGCCCAATACACAGAGTTATGTCTATTCATTGTTCCGTTCAAATTGATACAGGCCTCGTCGCTGATCAACGTGATCAGGTTCTGCTGGTGTCAATGCCTTTCTTCAAACCACTCACGGAACTCCATCCGTCTATCACTGTATTCTCATCATCGTGACGTTATTGCACAAAATGAACACATGATTGTGTGCATCGTCCATCCCAGATGTGCTCACGCCTGCCGTGGTACACTATACGTCGAGTAAGGCAGTCTTATTTTCTTTTCTGGGTGGGTTCGAAAGTCGATCAGCTGTTCTCTTCCGCTTTTTTAATATTGTATATTTTATGATGGTATCTTATGTATTGTATAGCCTCCGTGGCTCAGGCGGCAGCGCGCTGGCCTCTCACCGCTGGGTTCCGTGGTTCAACTCCCGGTCATTCCGTGTGAGACTTGTGCTGGACAAAGCGGAGGTGGGACAGGTTTTTCTCCGGGTACTCCAGTTTTCTCTGTCATATTTCATTCCAGCAACACGCTCCAGTATCGTTTTATTTCATCTGTCATTCATTAATCATTGCCCCAGAGGAGTGTGAGAGGCTTCGGCAGCCGGCACAATTCCTATCCTCGCCGCTCGATGGGGCTTCATTCATTCCATTCCTGACCCGGTCGAACGACTGAAAACAAGCTGTGGACTTTCTTTCATCTTATGCATTGTAATTTTTAAGTATCTCCTTGGAGATTTGTCTGTTTTTTCTATTATCGCTGAAGAAGAGAAATTACAATTTTCACTAAAAATGTAGGCCTACGATGATGAAATTAATTAAATTATCAATCAGTGTAAATCAATTGTATTGACTGGCGGACTTTTATTAGACCTGTTTTCTCATACAGTAGGGTGTTGAATTATAAATTATTAGTCTTTAGTCTCAAAGCTTGAGATATCGTATTTACCCATACGGCAATACTGAGGGTTTCCTAAGCGAAGTTGATTATCATGATACGCCTCCTATTTGGCCCTACGCTTAACAAGTATTTTACATTATCTCGACTGTAGTTCAAATTCTACATCTAAAGACTAGTATTCTGTGTCTATTCTGGTGTATAATTTGCATTTGAAGAGTGGGGACAGTTTAAATAAATTCAACATTCAGACATTGTCTCCAAATTGAACTTATAAAACCTCTGAAAATAAATTCAAGGATGTATGAAACTAAGATTAGAACACATTTGTGGTTTTCCGCGTTTCCAACCGATAGTTATATTTCTTCGACTTTGAACTCTTCTGTCTGTCCACCTGAAAACTGTATTTTTTATTACACCCGTGACTGTTCGTATAAGATGCAGGGAAGAAGACCCCACGTCCCTGCGGTGCACTCTGAGAATCAATAAGAAACCTCCACTTGTAAAATTTTACAACTGATGATTTGCGAATTCGCAAATCTAATTCGTGTGGGTTACCTTTTTCTAGTGACTACATATATACGATCTGTTTACTATTCACTTGTTTCGGCACTACAGTTTTCAAGTCCTCTAGTTTCGCTGGCAGTAAATAAGGCTCCCTAGTTCATCATCGCTAATTATTTGGAAAACTACCCAACATACGAATATATACCAGTAATTTTAAATTCCAATCATTCATCTACGGTGAATGATCAGTTTTATTTGATTCTAAACGAACAGTGGGCATACATTATGTTTCTTTTTGTGAGTTTATATAAAAAACACCATAGTTCGTTTCTATCTCGGATTAGACGTACGCAATTGAAAGAAGGTACCATTTCATTTCTTTCTGTCTGTCTGTCTGTCTGTCTGTCTGTCTGTCTGTCTGTCTGTCTGTCTGTCTGTCTGTCTGTCTTTTATAACATTAAGTAAAATAGTTGAACAAAATTTGACGAAATCGGTATAAGTCGAAGGATCATGGAGGCTGAGTGGACCTCGAACCATTCATCCGATCCAGGTAAACATTCTTGTTCTGGCCGAGAATAGAACCCAGGGTCTCCGGGTAAGAGGCAAGACAATTGGGCTGGCGTAATTTAGACTGTACATTATTTATTAGTGCTGGGTGGAAAAGTAGCTTAGAGAAAGGCGTAAAATGAATTCCCAAACATGGTTGACATACAGTTAGGCGTATATACAATTATAGCGGAAAAAGTAATTTTCGATCTTTCCTGTCTTACTGCACATTATGCACTTTATGATTCTAGATTTTTAAGCTATATTTCTAGTATTCAGTCGTATACGATTTTTGGCCTAAATGTGTTAACCTTTTAATTCCCTAGGTTATAGACGCATTTTTAAAGAAAATGTTTGGGGAATTCTGGTGTGGCTATCCTTACAAAGGCGGGGAGCATTTTGGAGACTTTGGACTTCCCTCGACTTTTAATAGAAACTGAAATGCCATCAAGGTGTGCTATTGGGAGATGATATGCTGATGGAAGCAATCTGATGGTTTGCACGCTCTGTTCGGAATTACCAGCTTCTTATCAATGAAGGATAATTAGATATGTCCCAAACATATAATATTTTATGGAAAAGTACAGTATTTTCATTAATTATCCACAGCAGAACGAGGTCATTCTTCCTAGATTGTTCGAAGATATTTTGAGATACACAAGAATTTCACTGAGTCATCGTCGAACAAGGAACATGCAGCAGCGAACTACTCTGAACGTCTCGACATTAGAACATCAAAAAATCTCCTTAAGTCCATGCCAGAGTGGTTTTGGCGGCTGGTTGAAGTGGAATATCGGCACAGAATAAGGAAGATAGTCCTAATGACTTGGCTCATCAGGGAGCTCTTCCGGATTGGCACACTATTCTCCCTCACTCTACAGAAGATTACTTCCTGTGTTGCACCGTAGATACGAAATCCATTTCTGGCTCATCTTTCCATAAATGATTGGCGTTTAAGGAACCAAGCTTCAAGGTTACAAATCTCATTAGAGAGGAAAGAACCTCTTGGTTTCTCCATAGAATGAGAGTGAGTGAGAGACGGAAAAGAATGTTGTGGCCCAACTGGAATTTCGAGGGTCATTAAATTCGATATCTTCGTGTGTATCTATATCTTTTTATTGTCACATCAAATCGCCCGAGTTTCTGGCTAGGAATCCGCTTCCCATCTTGAGCGAATTTGATGTTTTGGCCTAGAGAGCAGCTTGAAACAAGTATGTCCAGTGTCATAATCCCCATCTCCATTATCAATAGATCATAGCGTTATCAGATCGGCGAGGTGGAAAAAAAAAGAGTACATTTTCCAATTACTTGTGGCACGGTGAGGGTGGTGGCAGCAGTGTAACCATACTATGTAGTAATTAAGATTATACCAGATAGCTTAAGGTAACAAGAGCTCCCACCGAGAAACTTTATTTTACAAGCTGATGTAAGGATGCTCAGTAGTAGAGCACTAATTCAACATAGTCGTAATTGTTATAACGATTCACCACGGCATCGATGCTGGCATGGAAGAAATCTGCGTCCAGTCCCTGAAGCCACGTTATGACGACATGCTGAACAGCTATATCGTCATTTAATCGCTTTTCACCCAGGAGCTTCTTCAATGGTTCGAAGAGATGCAACGTGGATGAAGGATGCACACTGAACTGACTGTAGGCCTTTGAAATGTGCATGTACCGCAGAATGTTCAAGATCCTATGGACGAATTAGTTTACTTCCTCCCCCTCCACGTCCCTTCCCGTAGTACCAAATCAAATCAAAATCTCTTTATTTGCAAATGAGGTGTTTACCTCGGTGGCAAATGGTACACTAAAATACATTATTGTCAAGCACTAAATATTAAATTAACAAGAGAATAAAATTTTCCTATAATACGATATTATATAATTTATGCTAACAATTTTTTCTATTAAACACACAGCTCATCCTTAATAAATTTACATTGTTTACAAAATTCTACTTATAATATCTCCTGTACTACTTACAAATATAGTCATCTGATATACAGTATGTGGAATTACTTCAAATGATACTGTACAACTGGTATAAGATTAAAATTTACATTGCATTTATTTACTTTTTCTTTTCTTTACCCATTCTGGAACCTAAGTAGCATAACGACCTGCTGCGTCTTAACCAGAGCCCCTTTTACCACCACTTTTCAGAGTTCCTGAAGGGCCTTCACAGCTACCGTAGCGGTCCCAGGGCCCTCGAAGTCCCCACTGTACTTCACCCCTACAGGCAGTCCCCTACTTTGGCTGTCCGAACTCCTTAGACCAGGGGATGGAATTAATTTATTCACACACATTCTTTATTTACATTAACCTGCACTGGTCGAATGCCCTCTAACATTTCATTTATTTTCTCTGTTTCTGTTTATTCTCTTTTTGAATATCTGTACAGATTTTGGAAAAGGATCAAACACTACCCCTGGTAAACTGTTCCACTCCTTCACAACCTTCCCGATGAATGAAAATTTACCCCAATCGCTTCTGCTAAAATTCCTTCTACAGTAATTTTATATTTGTGGTCAGTCCTGCCGATATAATTATTTTCCAACTGAAGCCTCTCACGGTTATCTCCCCATGCTTCTTCTCCTGTATAGGCTCTATATGATCCTATAAGTCTAGTTTTCTCCCTTCTCTTACTTAAAGTTTCCCACCCTAGTTCCTTTAACATTTCTGATACACTACTCTTTCTCCTGAAATCCCCTGTTACAAATCTTGGTGCTTTCCTCTGCACACTACCTATTTCTTTTATTAGGTATTCTTGGTGAGGATCCCAAACACTGTTTGCATATTCCAATAATGGATGAACCATACTTAAGTAACTTTTCTCTTTTAATTCTTTGTTGCATCCTTTAAGTAGCCTCATTATGACATGTAACGATCTGGATGAGTTACTGGCTTTACGTCGCACCGACACAGATACGTCTTACGGCGACGATGGTACAGGAAAGTGCTAGGACTGGGAAGGAAGCGGCCGTGGCCTTAATTGTACCAGGATGAAAACCCTCTTCCATATTCCGTACTTCCACCTTCCTCTTACCCAGAAGTCCATCTCTGTCCGTATTCAACAAGAATCTAGATATCTGCTTATCGTATCCTTCCTTCTGTCATGATATTTCTCACAAAACTTTGCGTCATTTTTTCTTCCGGTTTGTTCCTGGTCTATTCTCTGTTTCTTCTCTTGTATTTAAGTGAATTTTCTTTGGTTTTTGTAAATATTTAAAACATAGGGTTTCAATTGCATTAGTCGTGTACAGATTATTTTGTGAATATGTGTGTGCTCTGTAATTTTGTGTATATTTTAAATTTTAGTTTAATAATTATTATTGTGCATATTACGGATTTTTATAGTTCGGTACTATGCCGTTGTTGATTATAAACAAATAAATAAATAAATAGATCATGTCACCTACGAGGAAATACTCCGTCGTGCCCAGAAATCATGGCAAGTCAAAACGTTGAAAAGTGGCTTATTTCGGTCACATGTTCCGAAATGACAAATGCAGCGTGATACAATACGGTAACTCTAATACAGGGAACTCAAAGTAGAAAATATAACTCGATGATGGCCACCAACTATATGTGACGAGACGGCATAATAATAATAATAATAATAATAATAATAATAATAATAATAATAAGAAGAAGAAGAAGAAGAAGAAGAAGAAGAAGAAATGGAGATGTGTGTCATATACCAGTATAGCTGTGCTGTATAATCATCTACCAAAATCAACATGTCTCTTGCGTATATTCCGTGGTGGTGGTGGTGGTGATTATTGTTTGTTTTTTTTGCTAGGGGCTTTACGTCGCGCCGACACAGATAGGTCTTATGGCGACGATGGGATAGGAAAGGCCTAGGAGTTGGAAGGAAGCGGCCGTGGCCTTAATTAAGGTACAGCCCCAGCATTTGCCTGGTGTGAAAATGGGAAACCACGGAAAACCATTTTCAGGGCTGCCGATAGTGGGATTCGAACCTACTATCTCCCGGATGCAAGCTCACAGCCGCGCGCCTCAACGCGCACGGCCAACTCGCCCGGTGATTATTGTTTTAAGACGAAGTACAACTCGGCAACCATCCTCTATATAACACTAATCAGAGAGGAAAAATGGAAGGGATCAGAAACTTCAAAAATGAAGGTATCGGCCAAAGAAAGACAAGGGCCACGAAGGGCGTGAAAATGAAATATCCCTAGGCCTCGATACCTAATACGTACCATCGGGGTCGGAAAAGAATAAGAGTTGACCAAGGGAGGTCGAACAGGATAGATGAAAGTAAGGAGCCTGGCACAAATAGGTGGAAGCAATGCCAGGACTCAGCTAAGGGCCTCGCAGTCGCCAACCCACGTTCCAAAGTTCAGAGCCCCTGTTGGTCGCCTCTTACGACAGGCAGGGGATATCGTGCATGTTGTTCTACCGCCCCCACCCACAGGGAGAGGTATATTCCGTCTCTCCACATTTCTTCTTCCTCTTGGTAGTGGTGATTATTGTTTTAAGGACTACAACTGGGCAACCGTCCTCTCTCAACACTAAGCAAAGAGGAAAATTGAAGACGTCCAATAAAAATGAAGGTATCAGCAAAAGAGGGAAGGGCACGAAGGGTGTGAAAATGACTCACTGAGTCTCGAAAACCAAATACCGTTGAGGTTGGAAGATATAACAAGAGTTGACCAAAAGAGTTCGGATAGAAACGATTAAAGTGAGTAGACTAGCACAAGTGGAGACAACGCGTGACTCAGTGAGCGTGGTTGCCACCGACATTCCCAAATTGAGAGCCCGTAGGGCGCCTTTTAGTCACGTTTTAAGACAGGCAGGGAATACCATCGGTGTATTCTACCGCTCCCATCCACAGAGAGTCGTCTTCTTATTCTTCTTTCTGACCTCCTTACCAATTTCTTGGATTCAATACTTGTGGTTCTGATCCAGTTTTACGGCCGGGTGCCCACACCAGTGAAGGAAATTCCCGGGAAGAAACTCCGCCTGCATGCTCCATGCTCACGACGATGTAAGGTCATCAGGAGTGTGGAAAAGGAGGCAGTCTCACACTTTCATTTTTCTTTTAATGAGCATGTTCGGAGTGACTGTGTGTCAGTGGAAGTCACCCGAGCGAGAACAAAGAAGTTTCACCTCTACTGCAACTAACATGACTCATTTCATATTGTGACACAATATCACGGTAATATTCACATCTAAAAGTGCCTTTTCATTTGTGTTTCTAAAAGTAGAAGCACGCATAGAAATGTATAAACAGTTGACATGTTGAGAATACTAACTTTTCCATAATCGAACACGTTATATAAGGTCATATGATAGGACCGGGGAGATCATTTATTGGAAAATATGAAATTCTAATCCTGGCTGACAGAAGACTGACTACCTTTCATATTTATTCGCACCGAGTGAGTTGACCCCACGGTTTAGGTCGCATAGCTGTGAGCTTGAATTCGGGAGATGGTGGATTCGAACACCACCACCACCGGCAGCTCTGAAGATGGTTTTCTGTGGTTTTCCATTTTCACATCAGGCTGAATCTTAATTAAGGCCACGGTCGCTTCCTTCCCAGCCCTAGCGCTGCCCTTTCCAATCGTCGTCATGACCTGTCTTAGCCGGCACGACGTAAAACCAGTAACACAATATAAAAGTTTTGAATGGTTTTTCCGGAATTCTCAACGCCCACTCCAACAAGATGCGGAGATCGTGACGTTTGCATTTCGGATACGGTGGTTTCTAACACCATTGTCAGTAGCTTTGAACCTGTCATTCTGTGGTTTCTCATTTTCACAAATGATAGAGCTGTATCTTATACATGAGAAGGGATGGGGGAGTAGCTCTGACGGCAAAAGTGCAGGCCTTCAGAGTCCAAGTTGACGGGTTCGACCCCAGCTCAGTTTGGTGGCATTTGTAGGTGTTCAAATACGCCAACCTCATGTCGGTAGATTTACCGGCACATAAAAGAACTCCTGAAGGACAAAATTCCAGCACTTCGGCGTATCTGAAAACGATACCAGTAGTAAGTGGAGAGTAAAATAAATGAAATTATTTCGACTAGGGTCACGGCCGCTACATTCCCATATAAGCCTTTCCTTTCCCGTCGCTGTTGTAATAGTGTTAGCGACGTTAAACAGCTAGAAAAAACGTTTGCATAGTATTCTATTACTTGGTCCACAGTAGCACAACCTTACACAAATATCACAATAACACTGTTTACCAGATTGTTTCCACACATAAAGCTACACAAGGCTCAACAATGAATTTAAGTCTGAAAATGACCAAATGAATCAATGAATAACTGAATGAATTGATCAATAAGTTTCTAAATATATTTTTTATTTACCTCATACATTTGAAATGTTACACTTGAAATATCTGCAGTTGGCAGTATTAATGTCTTGAACAGTTGGCATAATTGTTTTAAACATTTGTTGTTGTTGTTGTCGTCGTCGTTGACTTAATTTGAAAGGCATTGCTATCGAGGTCACCAGAACCATAGTATATATTTAAGTTGCTATTTAACGTTTCAAGTTAGGCCAATGTTATTTGAATCCTTGATCAATTTGCATTCAAATAGATGGTGTTATTTCTGCAGTTGACAACACGGGTGGACTTTGTCTGCTTACAGCTTTGTGTGTGCACCAAATGAGGCGAGAGTTCACTGAATTATTCACCTAGCTATTAAACAAGCTTTGCTCTTATCCTTGAATACTTCAAATGAGCAACGCTGGCAAACAAACCGGATCACGTCACTGATCTTACATGAACAGTGTTAATCAGACAGTGCGACTGTCAGCCCGCCTAGTGATCATGATCGTTAAGTCTAACACCGTGGTTCGAGTCCCGTTGGTGATATAAAATTTCACCATCAAAATGTTAAGTGGCAGGGTAGGAGAGGTAGTGGTATACAATTTCTAATAACTAGATCATACGCCAAAAGCCTGGATTCAATTCTAAACTTCTCCGTAGCGTTCATATGGAATGAGAGCATGACGCTGTTGATGGTGATTCGTCCACCGGATGGAAACGTTAAACCTTAAATAGACCCCTTGGTGTTGTTCGACAGGAGTAGGCTGTGCCGACACCGGAATTCACTCTCTCCCTAATTCATCATTATCTCGCAGGTCGCCCATGGGTATCAAATAGAAGGACCTGAACCAAGCGAGCACTAGATGTCCTCGGACACTCCTGGCACTAAAAAACACTAAATCTCTCTCTCTCTCTCTCTCTCTCTCGCATATATAAAATAAGAGTTTTGTCTATACATTACTCATAATTTGAAAAGAATGGTATTTCTGTATCGGTCATATCCACAGTAACAAGGAAATGCACTTTTTATTTTGCCGTAATTTCTGTATGTATGTATGTATGTATGTATGTATGTATGTATGTACACGCATCGCGAGAAAACTGCTGAAGAGAATTTAATGACAATTGGTATATCAAGTCGGGAGATAAGCCACTACAATCTAGGCTATAAATAATTTCATTCACGCTGAGTGAAATGCTAGTTTAGGGGAAGGCCTAAAATTTAATTTTCAAATATTTATGTTATTAGTGGTCCTATCTATAAATACTACATCACTAAAGTTATACAGAATTAAATTTCCGATCATTTATGTCTTATACATTTTTACCGTACCGGCTATGATAACACAGATATACAGGAATTTGTATTTTTGTTGCTAAGTCCATATTAATGCCGAGCCATGAGAAAATGGGTTAACAGACTTTAATGAAAATAGATACATAGAGTCGGGGAATAAGAAACTATAGTCTAAGCCATAAACAATTTTATTCACCTGAATTGTAGTTTAGGGGAAGGCGCCTAAAATTTAATTTTTAGATTCCTATGTTATTGGCCCTATCGAAAAGTTACTACATAAAAAGTTATAGAGAATAAAATTTCCGATCATTTATGTTTTATTCACGTTTACCGTACCGACTATGATAAGAGTGGTATTTCAGAGTCTGAAGAAAACTAAATGTGAAGGCTTACAATATCGAAAGCGCGTAACATTGATCAACAATAACATTACATTGACCATTGTTTGCTGTGATATTCTTTGTCCTTATGCTGCCACTCAACTCCGATAGATGGGATTACTGCTGCGTACCGAGTATAACAGCTTGTCTGAATACTGGCGGGAAATAGCTGGGGAGTTAGAAAAACTTCTTCTTGTTCATACATTTTCTGATACTGCTGATACGTAACACACTGGTTCACCATAGTATTCCACCTATTCGATCCCTACTCTAGTAGTTGTATGACCTAGTTTCAAAATTCAACTCTGAAAAGAACTGTTTCTTAAGAAAAGCTTCTTCCTCTTTACTTTTATTAAATTCTACATTCATTTTATTCCAAATTCGCAGTGAAGAGTGGGTTTCTCCTCTGGCTTGGAGGAAAAATTTGCCTCCAAGTCAGATAGATTTTTCCGCCGCCAGTGTAGTGAATTGCTATTTTCCAACTCATTGGGTACTCCTAGGAAACAGATTAGTAAAAGGATATAGTTTTTGCCAGGGACCCTTCGCTATTCGAACCACCACCACCCACCCCCCACCCCCGCCGAATAAGACGATGAGTGTTCACGGATCACGGCTGTCTGTGGCTTGGTCATTCCAGCTCTGGAACTTTGCACTGTTAGATCGGCAGCGTAGTACTGTTCGTTGAAAGTGAGAAAATATGTGGTTTTTCATTTGATCGAGTATTTGATATGAAAGCATTGCTTTTAACCGCGCCATTCCTGCTGACGTCATTGTAATGACCTATGTTCATTTCAGTTGGGAAAACCACTAAGACAGTCTTTCTGAGGATGTAAAAAGGCAGGTGGAGTGTGAGTGTCTGTTATTATAATGGGAACTCTCCAACCTGACTGTGAGTTATGGTAGGCAAGCGGGCCTACCATTACAGTGAAAATTCCTTAACCCAGTCTTCATATGAGAAAGGACATTTGGTGACTTCCCCGTCGCGTTTCTATGGTATCGTTACGAGCTATGCAATTAAATATAATCTTGCCCACAATGTGTACACTACCTAACGTAGAATTCTGTATACAATGTAGAATTCCGTAGCGAAGCACGGGTACATCAGCTAGAAAATAATGTGTGTGACTTTTCAGTTTGTGCCACCGAGAACTCTTGGTTTTCGTCAATGATCGCGGGTTGCACCATTGCCCTAGGCTGTGAAACGAGATCCGTGGGCATTTAAGTGCGAGACACTCCGTCAGTAGATGTAGTGTCGTTTTATGGGCAAAAATCGCAGCACTCTGGCGCTCTCAGACATATAGCTGCCATCTTTTATCCTTATTCTTCTTTGTCTTCAGTTCGATTTTGTCCCCTATGGACCATGAAGTAACAACTACGGTATCATGGATCACCTTTGGGTTTGATCTTCTGCCAATTCGGCTTCATTCGTTGGCTTATCTCCTCTTTCCTTCCTTCCTTTGAAAAGACCCCTTTGGAAGATTTCTACTTTTCCTCGTAAGCCTCTGAATTATGAAACTAATTGTCCGAAGTGATTCCTGTTTATTATTATTATTATTATTATTATTATTATTATTATTATTATTATTTTTTTGATTCGTTGTGCCCAGCTGTGGAGCGCGTTTGAACTTATTTTGCACAATGTTTCTTCTTCTTTTCTTCCCAATATCTCTTCATTTTTTCACTGTGTTCCTTTCTGCGTGTTTCTGTCCAGCCTGTATTTTTTCTTGTTGGTTTCTCTGCAAATTTATGTTTGTTTACTAAGCTTCTAAATTTCATTCTATCTTGAATGGTTTCGTCCTCGATACCCATTTCTTGTAGATCTTCTTGTATTTCTGCTAACCAATTGTTGCGGATTTTCAGGGTTAGAGCTAGGTTTAGAATTTTCTTTGTCAGCCTGTTGTTATCCATTCTGTGTAGGTGTCCGTAGAATTTTAGTCGTCTCTTTCTGATGGTATCTGTGATTTTTTCTGTGAATTGAAAAATTTCGTGTGGTTTCTTTTTCATCCAAATTCCATTTTCGAACTTTGGTCCTAGGATTTTTCTGAGAATTTTCCTCTCTTGTTTCTCAATGCTTTTCATTTGTGACCTGCCGCCAATGATCAGTGTTTCAGATGCATAAAGTGCCTCTGGTTTGATGACTGTATTGTAATGTCGTAATTTTGCATTTTTTGATATACATCTTTTGTTGTATCTGTTCCATGTGATTTTGTAAGCCCTTTGCAGTTTAGCAGTTCTTTCTTTGTTAGCTTCCTGATTTAACCCTGCTGGCTGAATAATTTCACCTAGATACTTGAATTTGTCTACTTGGGAAATTATTCCACAATTGGTGATTAATGGTTGATTGTCGAATCTTGATTTAGTTCCTTCCATAAACTGCGTCTTTTCAAATGAAATTTGAAGTCCGGTTTTTGCGGCTATTTCATTCAATTTTTCTATGGATTGGATTGCTTCTTGTCTGTTGTTCGAAAGGATCGCAAGGTCATCTGCGAAAGCTAAGCAGTCAAGGTGAATTTTGTCTTTAAGAAGTCTGCCAATGTTTATACCTTTAGTTTCTTTTCTCCATTCACGAATCACTTTTTCCAAAACTAAATTGAATAGTAGTGGGGATAGTCCATCTCCCTGTCGGACGCCAGTTCTGATTTCGAACGGTTCAGAAATTTCTCCCAAGAACTTAACTTTTGATGTTGTGTTGGTCAGAGTTTGTTTAATCAATTCCCTCGTTTCCCTGTCGACTTGAAATTCCTCTAGTATGTTGAACAGGGTCTGCCGATCTATGGAATCATACGCTTTTTTGAAGTCAACAAAGGTGATTACTGTTTGTTTGGTTTTGCGAATCTGTAGTATGGTTTTTAGGTTTAGGATTTGTTCTGCGCAGGATCTCCCTTTTCGGAATCCAGCCTGATAATCTCCGATCAGGTGGTCTGTTTGTTTCTCTAATCTATTAAGTAGAGCTTTAGAGAAGATTTTATATACGAGTGAGAGGAGAGAAATTCCTCTGTAGTTATTAATATCTGATTTGTCTCCTTTCTTGTGAAGTGGGTGAATCAATGCACATTTCCAATCCTCCGGAATTTCTTCAGAAAACCAAATGTCCTGTAAGATTTTTTGAATACTCTGGGCCAGTTTGTCACCACCAATTTTCAACATTTCAGCGATTATTCCATCTTCTCCTGGTGCTTTGTTGTCTTTTAAATCTTTGATTATTTGTTTGACTTCTTGTAATGTGGGGGGTTCTGAATCTGGATTAGGTGTTGGTTTTTCATAGGTGAATTGTTCCTTTGGAGATTCACAGTTTAAAAGGTCCATGAAATGGTTTGCTAGGAGTTCACAATTTCCCTTATTACTTGTTTCTAAAGTCCCATCTGTACGTTTGAAACAGAGACTAGGTGCCTGGTAATTGGATAATTCTTCTCTGAATGTTCTGTAGAAGTTCCGTGTATTGTTTTTCTTGAAATCTTCTTCTATTTCTACCAGTCTGTTTTGATCATATTTTCGTTTTTCAGATCTGATGATTTTTGAGGTTTGTTTCTGTGTTTTGAAGAATTCATCACGATTTTGATCAGTTTTATGGGAACTCCAGTTTAGCCAGGACCTAATTCTGACTTCTATGGCCTTGTCACAGGTGTCATTCCACCACCTGTGTTTGCGTTTCCTTGGGGGATTGCTGATGTTTTGTGAAGCTTTCAAGAGTGTGTCCTTGAGTTCTAGCCAGTTTGAAGGAGCATCGTTGGAGATATTCGCAAGGAAATTGTCTGAGTTCTGTCTCAGAAATTCAGGGTCGATTCTTGGGTTTCTGATTGTTTTGGTTTTCTTCCTGTTGGGTTGAAACTTTACTTTAACAAGAGATAGGTGGTGGTCGGAGTCAATAATTCCCTTTTTGACTTTAACGTTCATAATTTCTTTTTGGTTTTTCTTGGAAATAGCCACATGGTCTAGTTGAAATTCTCCTAAATGCATGTTCGGGGATCTCCATGTCATTTTCTTTTGTGGAAGTGCCAGGAAATGAGTTGACATCAATTTTAGATCGAAATTCTCGCAGAAGCCAATTAAACGTTCTCCATTTTTATTGGTTCTTTTGTGAGCAGGGTAAAGTCCTACAGTGGTCCTAAATTTCTTCTCTTTGCCAATTTGTGCATTGAAGTCCCCCAGCAGAATTTTGACATGATGTTTTGGAACTTTGGCTGTAGTTTCTTCTAGTAATTCCCAGAAGTCATCTACCTTCTGTGGGTCTTTTTGATTGTAATTGTTTGTAGGTGCATGTGCATTGATTAGTGTGTAAGCTTTGTTTCCTGATTTGATTGTCATTAGCGAAATTCTTTCAGAAGGAGATGCAAAGTATAATACCGAATTTGTGATATTTTTTCTCACTGCAAAACCAGTGCCAAATTGTAATATTTTGTTAGGGAGGAGGGTAGCTGGTTTACCTTTATAAATTCTATAGTTTCCTGATTCAAAATGATTTTCGTCACTGTACCTAGTTTCTTGGAGTGCCAGAATTTGGATGTTGAGTTGGTCTAATATGTCTGTTAAGTGCTTCAACTTTCCAATTTTGCGAAGCGTGTTGATGTTTAAAGTGCCAATAAAATGTTTTTCCTTTGGGCGAAGAGATTTGGGAAGCTCCGATACATTCCCGCATGATGTTCTCGGTCCCCCAGAATCCGATGACCGAGAAAACCTAGTATGAATACTAGGGCCTGGGGTAGTAGTATCATTAACTGACGTTGCCATCATGCTAGTAAGTTGAAGATAATGGGGAGATTGATCTTTGTCAATCTCATAGTTACAACTAAGGTATTGAGCCTCAGAGGTTGCCTCAAGATGTTTTCTGGCTGTGCCTGTTTTTGGTCCGCGAGAGGTATTTTAGTAATTTTGATTGGACATTAGGGATACTTGTGCGTTAAATTTGACATCTCCTATCTCCAGCTATCTTTGGATGTGGCCGAATGTACTTTTTACGCCTTCCTATAAACCGATTACCTCTCTGACGCGATCTTGAGATCTCTAGGCCAACACTCTACTCCTGATCCCCAGAGGGTACATTAAATCTGTAGTCATCATAATAGTTGTTCAGCTGTTCGATACACACTCATGCTTTAGCAGGCTCTACAATAGTTGCCGGAGGTAGTGATTACATTTCTCCTTCCGTGGCCCACAATAGCGAGTGGAATGGGTGTGTATAAGTTCTGCATTTCAAGGCTTTAGAGTGGATCAGATAAAAAGGTCATTCATTGCAGAAATTATTGTAATCCGGCAATAGGTTGGAGATAAGGAGAAATATTGAGCTTTTCTTAGGGAAGTGTGTTACAAAGTACGGATAACAACTAAATAGTAAGAAGTGCTTGGCTAAGCAGCAGCAGCATCAGAAGAAGAAGAAGAAGAAGAAGAAGAAGAAGAAGCGAGATAGATGTGTTACGTATTTTTTCTACTGGTTTGTCTCTGTCATTTTTCACGATCTTGGTAGCATTAGTGTTTCCAAGCCTCTTGGTGGTAATATTGGCTTACAAATGTGTACACCGGGCGAGTTGGCTGTGCGGTTAGGGGTGTGCGGCTGTGAGCTTGCATCCGGGAGATAGTGTGTTCGAACCCCACTGTCGGCAGCCCTAAAGACGGTTTTCCGTGGTTTCCCATTTTCACGCCAGGTAAATGCTGGGGCTGTACCTTAATTAAGGCCACGGCCACTTTCTTCCCATTCCTCGGCCTTTCCTATCCCATCGTAGCCATAAGACCTGTCTGTGTCGGTGCGAAGTAAAGTGTACTGTAAAGTGATCTCCAATATTAGAATGAATATTCTTGAGAGGAGGCAAATATAATATTCTGATTTTTGGAAGTCAGAGTGAGAAGAACAGCATAACTAGTGCACGATAAAACTCGTGTGAATAGCCTGGGGAATATTTGAATTCGGAATGTCCTCCCTCATAACCGACTTCTTCTGAAAATGTCACAAGTTCTGTCCAAGATCTTCGTACCTCATCTGCAATAGATCCCTCTCTCTCTGTATATACATTAGGTTCTTTTGCAGAATTGCATTTTTTTTAAATCCTTTGAAGATGAACGTATTGTGTTAGAAGATTACTTTGTTTCGTACTAGGGGAGGCCGATTGGGAAGTTCTATACTATACATGTCAATTATAAGTGCATATTAATGCATACTTTATTAATTTTTAGCAGTGATTCTAAAAGTTTAAAACATGAAACTGCATAATATGTTCTACGAGAAATGAAGGTAATGAACAAGGATCGGGTAATTACGCGCTTAAATATTTTTATTTAACTAAATGTGTGTTTGTCCACCCCCTGTTCCGTTTCTCTCCGGGTCGGGTGTGAAGCGAGATGGATCTTCGTAGCGAGATTTTACGACGGGGCCGAGCGAGTGGCTGCACAGTTTACGTAGCTGTCAGCTTGCATTCGGGAGATAGTGGACTCGATCCTCACAGTCGGTGCCCGTGAAGATCGCTTTCCGTGGTTTCCCATTTTCATACCAGGCAAATGCTAGGGAATTACCTTAATTAAGGCCGGTCTCTTCCTACCCACTCCTAGCCCTTTCCTACCCCATCGTTGCCGTAAGATCTATCTGTGGTGGTGCGACATAAAACAAAATAAAAAACCGACAGGATGCCCTTCATGACGTCAACCTCACCAGAGGAGTTAATGAGATTAAATAAATGGCGTGATATATGGTAGTAGAAAGGGAGAGGGTGAAACCCGGTGCCGGCACATAGCCTTCTCCTGTCGAATAGTACCAAGGGGTCTGCTTAAGGCTTAGCGTCCCCATCCGACAGTGTCATATGGCCTCACTCCATACGAACACTGCGGAGTGGTTTGTAACTGAATCCAGGCTTTAGGAACGCCATCCAGTGATTAGAGATTGTATACCACCACCTCTTCCACCCTGCCAACCAACATTCTGATTGTAGAATTTTTTACCACCATTGGAACTCGAACCGGCAAACCACAGACTTGACGCCTCAACTACCATGGCTACCAGATGGGCTGACAGTCTCACTGTGCATGTGATCCAGTTTGCTTTGTCAGCGTTACTCGTTTGAAGTATTCAAAGATAAGAGGAGAAAGCTCTGAGGCACGCTTAACAGCAGTAAGGTGAATAATTCAGCGAACTTCCACCTCATTTGGTACATTCACAAAGCTGTAAACAGATACAGTCTGTGTCCATAAATCTAATCTGCTCGTGAGTTTTGATACTATTTGCTACTAATATTAGCCCGCGAGTTTTGAGACGTAACCGAGCCCTGGGCTATTTAGGCGGACAATTTTGAGCTTATAAATCTGTCCTCAAAAAACTAAACAAAGGTGATGGTGTGAGCATTAGTGAGTCTTTAGTAGCTATGTGTGCGAAGGAAGTTCAAGGAGACTTGGTTATACATTTAAATCTAACTTTGAAACTTGAAAAGAAAGACGTATCACTTTCGTCAGCTCTGCATGACATACTTGAAGTCTGTGAGAAGGTTAGGAATTCTGTCAGGAGAGCTCGGGAAACAAGTTTTGGTGAAATTAAGGAACGTCTTATTAAATAATCCGGGGTACCATAAACTCGTGCAAGTAAGTAGTGTACTTAGTGACATCAGAAATCTGGAGCGCAACGAAGAATAATTCTCACTGTCGAAAATTGTGTGTTTTACAGTAAAGATGCACCAGTAACCTCATCCAATGTGGAGAGAAGAGTTTCGCGATACAAAACTGTTCTAGATGAAAATAGGCAGGACTTTCTTTTTGGAAACTTCAAAATGGTGCTTATGCACTGTACTGTAATGCTAAAGCGTTTTGTTCTTTTTGCATTTGGAATGACAAAGAGGGTGTACTCTTCTTTTTTTAACGTCAAGTATGACTTCATTCGTGAAATCAGAGCAGTTTGTTCTTCCTGTGCGTACTTGTATGTTAGAAAAAAGTAAAATGCTCCAGTATAGGCACCGAGTGGCATAGTAGTGATTTTCTTTTGCATTATTTTGCTCTAGAGTCTAGACATTGATGGAATTACTGGTTTGTTTTTTGTGTATATGTTACCACTTGAAAATTGTGACATCCTGTTTATTTTTGTGGGTATACGTTTACTTGTCTTGCACGTGAAAATACTGTTGTAGTATTTTATTCTGTATAAATGTAAGTTGCTGATGAAAACAACCAAATAGTGAATGTTAGTGCATCTGAGTGCAGGTGTTGCTGTGTTTAACTGTCTGAGTGTTTGTGTAGGCGAGCCAGGGGAGAAATTTAATTTAATTTTTACGTCATTGGAGCACATTTCAACGCCATGAAAGGTTCTGACGTGATCTTTTTCCTCCACTCTTTAGAATAAAATTCGAAAACAGCACGTACATCCTTTCGTATCGCGTATCCGCGGTAAGTGCTGTATAATTCGGAAACTACTACTACTACTATTAAAACGTTTTCATTCCTCCCCTGAAGGGGGGAGGCGGGCCTCTTAGTCGGTAACGCCGTCTCTCAGGCCGGGAGATTTGGTACGGTGAAGGAGATGAACGGAGAATGTGAAGGAGTTGGCGACCGTGGCCTATACTAGGAACTGTCCCGGCATTCGCCTTAGTGCACGAGAATGGAAAACCATTCTCAGGACATCCGACGGTTGGGGCCAGCCCCAGGTCCAGCCTTGTCCCGTCTCCCGAATGCAAAGGCGGTTGAGCCGTGGCCACCCCTCATCTGCTCGGTTGTCTGGTCGGAGTGCAGAGCTGTTGGACCACCGACCAGCCGTGGCCATTTTTGGGCGAAGACCCGCTCGCATCCACCGACGACTGCGACAAGCGCTGGCCTGTTAAGGGGCAATTACGCCTGACGGGTCATTTGTATTATGGACTGGTTTATTCAACGGGCTGGCCGTTTAAAGTATATTTTCGAGTAACTGGGGTGGGGGGTATAACTATAGTACAAACTTGCGAACATATTTTGGAAACTTAATCACTTATTTTCCACCTTTTAGGCACTAAATAATTACATATTTCTGAAAAGTTAAGCACATAGTATTATCCGAGCCCTAGTTATGAATAAGAAACACAAAAGGGCCTTGTATTCGTGGAAATGAACGACTTGCTATCACTTGTGTCGGTGTCAAAAAACAACGACTGTGGACGAAGGACAATCTGATAGGTAGAGGAAAGAGACTATCGTAGAACAAGTAAATAGAAGCAGTGCAAAATTCAGCCGGATCCCCCATGCTCAAAATGTATGATCCCAGACTGACACTAATTTTACTCCTTCGGATTCTCTGCTGTACTCCCTTGTCTCTATTTAGAACGAATTCATCATTATTGTACCGACATTTCTCTTCTAGTTCATTATCTGTTATGAGAGCGAGATCTTGGGCACTTTCATCCACCTCTGTCTCTATCTTACCAGGCGAGTTCGCCGTGCGGTTAGGGACGCGTGGCTGTCAGCTTGCATCCGGGAGATTATTGGGTTCGAATCCTACTGTCGGCAGCCCTGAAGATGGTTTTCCGTGGTTTCCCATTTTCACACCAGGCAAATGCTGGGGCTGTACCTTAATTAAGGCCACGGCCGCTTCCTTCCAACTCTGAGGCATTTCCTATCCCATCGTCCCCATAAGACCTATCTGTGTCGGTGCAACGTAAAGCCACTAGCAAAAAACTTCTCTTGCCCTCCATTTACCTAACATGACCCCACCATCGAAGCCGATTTATGTTTACTGCTGCATCCATCGAGTTCATTCTTAACTGCTTGTATCGCCACATTCCGAGCACCCTCCTGCTGTTGTTTCCATAGGTTTGTACCGGCAATCATTCTCGCTACTTTCAAGTTTGTTGGGTCCAGCCAGCTTTCACTCCCATGTAGCAAAGTTGGTCTGAAAACAGACCGGTGTAAAGGTAATTTCGTCAGGGACTTCTTTCTTACAGAATAAATTGCAAGCTTTCTTTTTTCTTTTTTGCTTTTCGTCGCACCGACACAGATATGTCTTACGGCGACGATGGGATAGGAAAGGCCTAGGAATTGGAAGGAAGCGGGCGTGGCCTTAATTAAGGTATAGCCCCGGCATTTGCCTGGTGTGAAAATGGGAAACCACGGAGAACCATCTTCAGGGCTGCCGACAGTGGGGCTCGAACCCACTACCTCCCGATTACTGGATACTGGCTGCACTTAAGCGACTGCAGCTATCGAGCTCGGTGTGCAAGCTTTCACCACAGTCTGCCATTAAAACCAAGTCGTCGGCATGGGTCAAACTGCGTACTACATTTCCACCCAACTGAATCCATCCCTGCCACTCTATACCTTTCAGTAGGTGTCGCATGTATTTTTTAAAATTTTTTTTTTATGGTGAAAGTTTACAGCCTTTTCTACCTCCTGTAAGGTACGAAGGTACAAGCACTCATTCTACCATGAATTCTCACTAAAGCCCAATTGACAACATGAATTCATTTGATTGCTTTTAATAATCTACCTTTAATCCCATAATCCTTCAGAACGGCCAACAACTTATTCCTTGCTACTATGCCTTATGCCTTCTCGAAATCTACGAAACACTCTCTATTCCTCTCGTAGCATTTGTCAACTACCTTATGCATACTGAAAACTGATCCTGACAGTCCCTCTGTGGTGAGAAATCACACTGGTTTTCGTCCAACTTATTCTCAACCACTGATCACACCCTTCCTTCCAAAGTACCAGTGAACACCTTGCCTGGTATACTAATGAATAGAATACCTTGATGATTTTTGTTCTAGTTGTTTAACGACGCACTAACACATAAGGGGAAAGGCTAGGATTGGGAAGGAACCTGTCATGGCCTTAATTTAGCTACAGCCCCAGTATTTCCTTGTTGTGAAAATGGCAAACCACGAAAAACCTTTCTCTGGGCTGCCGACGGTGGGATTCGAACTCACCATGTCCAGAATGTAAACTCACAGCTACGCAACAGTAACCGCACGGCTACTATTATTATTATTATTATTATTATTATTATTATTATTATTATTATTATTATTATTATTATTATTATTATTATACACAGCACTATGAGTAATGCAAATAGAAGATTTTAGTCTCGAAACGCAGATTCTATTGTAAAACGTGTAAATGGAGCCAGATATTGACTGGATGTTTAAGACTAGGTCCCTTAACATATAAATAGTTTCATAAAAGTAAATGCAATGAAAGATAAGTCTAATTAAGCACCTGTTGTAAGAACTGTAATACAAAGGCCGATAATAAAAGAGTAAGACATCGAATGAAGACAAGCTGTCCATAAACGCTTTTCGAGAATTCTTCTATTATTTCATACTCTGAAGTTTTGATACTTCTCTGAATGTTCACTGTAATACTGTCATTTAAATGATAGAAATCATCAAATTTCTTAATCTATTAACAGAGAGTGTAAATGTATCATTGCCTGAGAGAGAAGAAAATAGAATAGGAAGACAGCATCATCCTAGGTGTGATGAACTATCGTGGATGTACGTGCATATCCTTCACTTCTACTTTCACCACTTGTAATCCATAGTCTTTGTTAGGTTCTAAAATGCAAATAAATGATTCGTATTTCAAATATTCACAGCATTCAGTAGTGAGCAGCAACGTTTTCTTGCATGTTAATGAGAGGTCTTTCTCCTTGCCAATTAAATCTGGGAACTGAGTAGGTCAAGAATATAGCAAACAATTAAGAGTTCCGGTTTCATCAGTCTATGAATGGGCGTAGGGACAGGAAACTGCTGAATACTTGCGCTCTTGCCTACCAGCCCGTAGTTACAAATCACACGCTCTTATACTGTGAGAGCTTAAGGCTACGGCTACACTTGCGAGATTTCACTCTGCGTTACTGCGTGAAATCTCGCGTCAAAAATGCACAGCACTAACTTGGACGGGATCGGCCACACACAGAGTGATTTCCCGCCGCGAGATAAGAGACAAGGTGCGTCTTCAAGGTCGCCCGCTCCAGAATGGGCCAAGGTTCATTTTGTTTGCGTGTTTCCCGTCCAGTACCTGGCCACACTTGCGGGAAGAAGACGCTGAGGTATTGTGCTCTTGTTTGAATACTGCGCGTCCATCTGGGTTCGTTTTGTACGTTCACTTTGCAGAATGGAATTAGACAGTGAGTTAATAATTTTGGAGGTACAAATGTACCCCTGCCTTTACGATTCAAAGGACCAAGAGTTCAAAGACAGACGTGAAGAGAGATGCGTGGTTATCGTTATCAGGAACGGACGCTGTGTTGTGGGAGACGTGTTTCTTTTGCTGATAGCATTTTTCAACAAACAGAAAAGCATTTTTTAAAATTAATACTCAATTAAAATCTCTTTATTGTCTTAAGAGCACAAATTTTCCACTTTATGACCTGTCACTCATTATAGGATGAATCCAATATTTTCTTTGACGACGATCACGACGAACAACCAACGCAACAACGGAGTTGATATTTATGGAATTCTTTCCATTTGCAAAGCAATGGCGATGTTTTGCTACTTTTCTATATATAACACACTACAAAAATCACGCCATGCAACCACGCAAGTGTGGCCACCCACCTCGCCGGTCGTTCAGCTGCGTGAATAATACGCAGTAATGCAGCGTGAAATCACGCAAGTGTGGCATACTTCTGTTCATAGATACATGGTGGCTGGACTACCAGCTATAGCGTGCTTGCCTCTTACCCGGAGGTCCCGAGTTACAATTGAAGAGCTATCTGCCGCTGAGATATCGGCCCCGGTCTAGAAAGCCAATAATAACGACCGAGAGGATTCGTCGTGCCGAACACACGACACCTCATAATCTGCGGGCCTTCGGGCTGAGCAGCGGTCCCTTGGTAGACCTTGGCCCTTCGGGACTGTTGTGCCATGGGGTTTGGTTTTGATTTCTGGACTACCAGCACCGAGATGGTGTTTATCTTCAAGGTTATTTCCCTCTGTCGAAGAGCCACGAAGTACATGGCCCATTATCATCATCATCATCATCATCATCATCATCATCATCATCATCATCATCATCATCATCATCCGGTTAAAATCGTGAAATGAACCGTGAAATCATATTGTTGGTAATGAGCAGCAATTCCTGTTTGTATATTGTCTAATGAATCTGTGAGTGAATGAAATTGCAGTGGCCTTGATCTCTGCGGTGGCTGTTATCTTACTGATAGCAGACTCTGTCTGTGATTTACATAATGTGGCTCTATACTCATTGTGTATTTATCTGGGTTTCAGAGCGCCACAACATGGAGACTCCACAATTTAAGGATTTCGCAAAGGAGATGGTGGACTACATAGGAAACTACCTGGATAATATAAGGGACAGGTAAGATAGAAGTCAATGTATAAATAAGTTGCCGTTTAGCTAACACTGAGGAGTGCAAAGGAAACATTTTCTTAAGTATGTGATAAATAAGGTTAGGATTTTAATGACTTTGCATTTTACTACCTGTTTTTTCCTAAAACTATAGACATTCTTGTTATGAAGATTAAGTTAATTAAGGGTCCATGCTCGAGTATATTAATGCGTATTTGATCATTTTAATGCGACAGAGCATATTTTTAACCATTTTCGGTTATATATAACAATTTTGTTTGGGGGATGGGGGGCAAAAATAGAAAAATAAAACTTTTGGGAATTTTCCTTGGGTTACAGCCTAATAGCTATCAGATTGCCGAATTTCTAGTTCCTAGTTCATCTGGAAGGGTCTAACCCGAAATTTGAGTCCGATACTTTGATTGGATGGGGGGGGGGGCTAAATATAAAAAATGGAATGTTTTGGAATTTTTCCTTGGTTTACAGCCTATTAGCTATCAGATTGTCGAATTTCAAGTTCCTAGTTCATCTGGAGGGGTCTAACACGAAATTTGAGTCCGATATTTTGATTGGGCTTGGGGGGGGGGGCTAAATATGAAATTATTGAACTTTTTGGAATTTTTCCTTGAGTTGCAGCTTAATAGCTATGAGATTGCCGAATTTCAAGTTCCGAGCTCATCTGGAAGTGGGCAAACATTAATGTCAGTGAGTCAGTCAGTTAGCCTTGTGGCTTTATATAATAGGGAAGTCTCGCTTTTGCAAGACAAAACTAACTTTCAATTTACTCTAGACTATTTTCGGAAGTGAATATTATCCCTTCCTCAACATTCACTGAAATTATCGAACTCCTTAAAAGTACAGTCGCTCAAAAAGATAAAAAGGAATGAGCACATGGTATTGTGCATGTTCCTCACAAGTTCACTTTTCTGAGAAGCAACTGAACCTGTAGATATAATGTTTGTTGTGGTTATTCACATGGGAGGCGATAATAATTAAGTCTGATAAAATATTAAATGCGAGGAACATGCTGTAGGCCCTAATATGCGCTCCATTTTTTGAGTGACTGTACATATATTCAGCTGTGGCAGCCTTTTTCAATTTTCAGAAAAAGCATGTATCGTATTTAAATTGAAACGGTAATTGAAACGGTACTCGTGTGAGTATAGTAATGAACAAGGCTAGGATTTTGATAACATGTCATCTTTTAATTGGTTCACAACAGACATTGCTATCTTGTACAGATATCCTGATCATACTTTCCACACTGTAGAAATGCTCATTTATTATAGGTCATTCCATGTTAAGAAAACAGTATTGCTTTTATGACAACAGGGTTGCCATATCGAACAGCTCTGCTCAACAACATCATGGGAAAACCGTGACATATATATTGATGAAACTCGATACTTAAGTTCAAAATAAAAGAAGTAAGAAACTAAACTGCAATGTTTTAAATCCAAGGTACAGGGGTTGTAAAGTGAAGACGGCGGGGGGGGGGGGTCTTATTTATGTTTATACAGCAACATGGGTAAACCACTGCACATAAAAAACCTCGGTATTGAAGTTCATGACGAACTGGGGGAAAATAGACAGCATATCGTTTTTATAGGCTCGGGGTGGGCGATGCAGTTAACTGCAGTTAATAAATTTGCCCAGGCAACGCCGGGTACTGCTGTCCCGTCATATTGCCTCACGAAAAGAATGGTAGCGATTTAATGCGCTTGTGAAAAAGAAGTAAAATGTGGCAAAAATAAAATGCGCCTCAAAAGCTAAATGACAAAACCAAGCACAGTTAAACATTATAGCGAATTTCTGTATCAGTACAAATCATGCCGTGTTATATCGCTGCACACCACAGCATCATAACCATCAGTAATAAGTGCTGTACAGTACAAGAATATTAGAATACACACATAATAAATAGACGACTTCTCTACAACAGAGATACGCTGCCGGCGATTCACAGCGTAACGAATTAGCCGTTGCATGTACCAGAGCAGCCAACGGCCATACCATGTTGAATACACCGGTTCTCGTCCGATCACCGCAGTTAAGCAACATTGGGCGTGGCCAGTACTTGGATGGGTGACCGCTTGGGAACGCCACGTGCCATTAGCTCAATGGTACCTAACTTTAGGCCACGACCACTTCCTTCCCTCTTCATTGCCTATCCCTTCCAATCTTCCCATGCCCCAACAAGGCCACCGTTCAGCATAGCAGGTGTGGCCACCTGGGCGAGGTACTGGTCCTCCTTCCCATTTTTATCCCCCGACCTAAGTCTCACGCCCCAGGAAGCGATAAAGGTGGGATTCCTCACTGAATCCGAGGGGAAACCAACCCTGGAGGGTAAACGGATTAAGAAAGTACAAATATGTCGCCAGAGATCTTTCACATGTCAACATCTTGGGAGAAGGAGTGCCGAATGGACTTATTTCCGCTCTTCAAAAATCAGACTACCTCAGCCGGGTTATTTGGGATCCGTAGACCGACACTGTACCACTGATCCACAGAGAGAGGTTACAGTGTAGGTCATGGACGCCTTACTTAAAGTAAGAACATTATAATCCTTCACGGAGAAGGACGCGTGAGAGCCGGCTCGCAAATGCCAAACCTGACCGCGCTATGAAAGGTTTCGTAAAGAGGAAGGTAATTTTGTACTGCCCTAGAGGAGATGTTTCACGTCGATTTGTTTTCTGTTTCTAGAAACACAAGCTATCATTTTCTTTTTTTTCAACTGCAACATGTCTGATCTCGCCTAATGATTGCCGCTTTCCAAGTAATTCTTTAACCTTCCTCACTGAGAACTGTGGAAACCAGACAGGTGATACCCACTGTTAGTCTGAAGAGCAGAGCGACAGTCTGGGTAGTTGGTGTACCGTTCGGAGACCTACGTCTGTACACCACCGGATCGTCTTGAGTGCAGCTCTCCACAAACCTCTGACCCCCTGCCGGGCTGAGTGGTTCAGACGGTATACTGAAATTCAACTCAAGAGCTTAGGAAAAGTATCCTTCCGCATGTGAGCACGTCCCCTGTTCCCCCTTCCCGTCTCCGTTCTCCATCTCCGCCACAACCAGTTTATTATTAACGCCGTGCGTCTATCTGACAAGTACTTCATTCTGAAATAGTGAAGCATCAAACGAAATCACATCCTTTCACATAGCTGTACTTCGATTACATACCATGCCTATTTATTCCTTTATTGACCATGTGAAACCTACAGATTACTGACGAATAACGAGGCAAGAGAAGCAAGGTTTATTTTTATTTCATAATGCAATTTGTGTGAGGCACATGGGGACTTACAACATAAGTACCGGGATACGATTCCGCTCTCGTGCAACGACTGTCAGTGGCAGTTTCTCACAGTTCAAAAAGCTGAGAAAACCACCTGTGAGTGGGATTGCAAAATATAATGTTTCCAGGAATGTTGTAAATATTGTAGTCCATCATTCGGAAGGTAAAAACGAACTCATGTTCCCCTCATGACAACATTTCCGCAGGTAGACGGCGGTTACGAATATAAAGTAAAGTACAAATTATTATTATTATTATCATCATCATCATCATCATCATCATCATCGAATACGCCAAGGATCATATTCCCATACCGTGTTAAGGCCCTTCCTGTTTTATTTACGGCGAGTGCTGAGCTGACACATCTTCCTTTCGCTGGAGACTTGGATTTTCCGTGGAGTTTAAATTCCACGCGAGCGGCGTAAACACTGTACACAGAAACGCCGGTCGGCTGCGCGGTGTTTTTCACCACGTCTTCCACAGTCCACAGTGGATTCTCATCTCGTAGGCTATTGTAAACGTTTAAAACAATTTGGTTTAGATTTCCCACTTAATTTTTCTCCACTTTTGTTAGTTTTAAAGTATTTCACAGGGGACTCAAGCGTCACAGCATCACACACGTCTTGCTCACAGCTGGCAGCCATTATGAATACTCAACACCAACATGCTGTTGCAACCAGTATTGCCAACAGCTTTCTTGGATCCATTTTCAACGTCGCACATATTATGCGAACTTATCAGCAATGGAATGAACTCGAACAAAGCTTACTAAGTACACAGTGCAATAAGATATCAATATCATATTAAATTATTATTATTTTGCTACATACACCACTGAGAGAACAATAACTATTCATAGCCATCTACGTATGAAATGTAAGAGTTGGTAAGGAACCCGAATAATATACAACCTGTGATATATTTTCCATATTTATACAGGGCAAAAATTTGTAATTCGTCAAGTCAGTTTACCAGAATATCTAACCAAACTGAAGGAAGCTCCTGACTTCAGGAACAAGTAACAAACCTAGGGAACTATTTGGCGCTGCGGAAGCCTTTTCACCGACCAGAAGTCTAACATCAAAGGGACCGCTAAGGTCTTGAGTGGACTCTCAGTATAGAAGTACTGACCTTCTGAGCACAAGTTAGCGGGTTCGATCGCTCCTCAGTCCGGTAGTATTTGAAGTTGCTCTAACCGGCATATGAAAGTACTCCGGTGAGACTAAATTCCGGCACCTCAGCGTCTCTGAAAACCATACAAGTAGGTAGTTAGCTGGACGTAAAACCATTGACATTATTACTGTCACTATCCCTCTTCTATACTTCCTCCCAGAGGTATTTCGTTGGGTGTGTTTTATGAACATTATTGTCTCTAGTTCTTGAATGGTTAGTGAGAACCTAAAGGAATCTTAGATACGACCGAGGAATTTGATTTCAACGAAACACTTGCTATCTAATAAGACTCGTACATGCTCACTCAGAAGACAGAAGACTTTCCTTCTTACAGAATACTGCTGATCGCAACTGCGAGCTCACTGCATTAGCTTTACTACACCTTGATTCAATCTCACTTACTATATTACCATCCTGGGAAAACACACAACCTAAATACTTGAAATTATCGACCTGTTCTAGCTTTGTATCACCAATCTGACATTCAATTCTGTTGGATTTCTTACCTACTGACATCAATTTAGTCTTCGAGAGGCTAATTTTCATACCATACTCATTGCACCTATTTTCAAGTTCCAAAATATTAGACTGCAGACTTTCGGCACAGTCTGCCATTAAGACCAAGTCGTCAGCATAGGCCAGGCTGCTTACTACATTTCCACCTAACTGAATCCCTCCCTGCCATTTTATACCTTTCAGCATATGATCCATGTAAACTACAAACAGCAAAGGTGAAAGATTACAGCCTTGTCTAACTCCTGTAAGTACCCTGAACCAAGAACTCATTCTACCATCAATTCTCACTGAAGCCCAATTGTCAACATAAATGCCTTTGATTGATTTTAATAATCTACCTTTAATTCCATAGTCCCCCAGTATAGCGAACATCTTTTCCCTCGGTACCCTGTCATATGCTTTCTCTAGATCTACGAAACATAAACACAACTGCCTATTCCTCTCGTAGCATTTTTCAATTACCTGGCGCATACTGAAAATCTGATCCTGACAGCCTCTCTGTGGTCTGAAACCACACTGGTTTTCATCCAACTTCCTCTCAACGACTGATCGCACCCTCCCTTCCAAGATGCCTGTGAATACTTTGCCTGGTATACTAATCAATGAGATACCTCGATAGTTGTTGCAATCCTTCCTGTTCCCTTGCTTATAGATAGGTGCAATTACTGCTTTTGTCCAATCTGCAGGTACCTTACCAACACTCCACGCTAATTTGACTACTCTATGAAGCCATTTCATCCCTGCCTTCCCACTATATTTCACCATTTCAGGTCTAATTTCATCTATTCCTGCTGCCTTATGACAATGGAGTTTATTTACTATCCTTTCCACATCCTCAAGCATAATTTCACCAACATCACTTTCCTCCTCCCCATGAGCTTGACTGTTTGCAACACCACCATGATGATTTCCTTTTACATTGAGAAGATGTTCAAAATATTCCCTCCACCTCTCCAGTGATTCCCTGGGATCTGTTATGAGTTCACCTGAATTACTCAAAACACTGTTCATTTCCTTTTTCCCTCCCTTCCTAAGATTCTTTATTACCGTCCAGAAAGGTTTCCCTGCTGCTTGACCTAGCCTTTCCAGGTTATTACCAAAATCTTCCCATGACTTCTTTTTGGATTCAACAACTATTTGTTTCGCTCTGTTTCTTTCATCTACGTACATATCCCTGTCTGCCTCGGCCCTTGTTTGGAGCCATTTCTGATAAGCCTTCTTTTTACGTTTACAGGCTGCTCTCACTTCATCATTCCACCAAGATATTCGCCTTTTCCCATCTTTACACACAGTTGTTCCTAGGCATTCCCTTGCTGTTTCTACTACAGCATCCCTGTATGCCACCCATTCACTTTCTATATCCTGAACCTGCTTACTGTCTACTGTTCGAAACTTCTCACTAATCATATCCATGTACTTCTGTCTAATTTCCTCATCCTGGAGATTTTCTACCCTTATTCGTTTGCAGACAGATTTCACTTTCTCTACCCTAGGCCTAGAGATACTTAGTTCACTACAGATCAGATAATGGTCTGTATCATCAAAAAATCCCCGAAAAACTCGTACATTCCTAAAAGATTTCCTGAATTCAAAGTCTGTTAAGATATAGTCTATTATGGATCTGGTACCCCTAGCCTCCCATGTGTAGCGGTGAATAGCCTTATGCTTGAAGAATGTATTCGTAACAGCTAAACCCATACTAGCACAGAAGTCCAGCAAACGCTTCCCATTCCCATTAGCTTCCATATCTTCCCCACATTTACCAATCACCCTTTCGTATCCTTCAGTTCTATTCCCAACTCTCGCATTGAAATCGCCCATTAGCACTATTCTATCCTTGCTGTTGACCCTGACCACGATGTCACTCAATGCTTCATAAAACTTGTCAACTTCATCCTCATCTGCACCCTCACATGGTGAATACACGGACACAATTCTTGTCCTAATTCCTCCCAATGACAAATCTACCCACATCATTCGCTCACTTACGTGCCTAACAGAAACTATGTTGCGTGCAATGGTATTCCTGATAAAGAGCCCTACCCCAGACTCTGCCCTTCCCTTTCTAACACCCGTCAAGTACACTTTATAATCTCCTATCTCTTCCTCCTTATCTCCCCTTACCCGAATATCACTTACTCCTAGCACATCCAGATGCATCCTCTTTGCTGACTCAGCAAGTTCTACCTTCTTTCTTCCATAAGCCCCATTAATATTGATAGCTCCCCATCGAATTCCATTTCGTTCGCCAAGTTGTTCCCAAGGAGTCCCTCGCCTGTCAAATGGGAGTGGGACTCCATTACTCCCATAGGTCCGAGGCTTGCTTAAAGTGTTCTGAGCTCGGTAAATTCATGAAGCAGGATGCTGCCCTACTTGCACATAGTCCAAGTGAGGATCTCTCCTCTAACGGGTTATGGACCACCGGTGAATTGTGTAGTCCTGGCCGCCTGAGCACAAGGAGGGCCACGACTCAGAATATGTCCGAGATGCCCACTCCCATTCCATAGCAACTGGTATCCCGACTCTCAGGACCACTTACTAGGCCACTCAGTCGTTGCCCATGGTTCACGAACTAGGACGTGACTACAGTAACCCACAAACATGAACCATCAGTCCTATATGGAGGGATGTAATTACTAATGCGTGTTTCTGTGGTGGTTGGTAATATAGTGTGTTGCCTGAATATGAAGAGGAAAGTGTTGGGACAAACACAAACACCCAGTCCCCAGGCCAGAAGAATTAAATCACACGCGATTAAAATCCCCGTCCGGACCGGGAATCGAACCCGGGACCCCTCTGAACTGAAGGCCTCAACGCTGAGCATTCAGCCAATGAGTCGGACACATTTGAACTTGGCGATAAATGTCTGTAAATGTCAGTAAGCTGCCAACCGGGCTGATTTAGAACTCTGCCTCTTACTTTCGTGGGTGACTGGACTCCTAACTTATTTTCAAAAATATCCATCTCTAAGGCACCGGAGAGGTTCCAACCCTTGACAACTTGTGTACTAGACTGGCGCTTTAACCAATTAAGCCATGGGGTCGACGAAATCCGAAGCCTTGAGTTTTATCATATCCTTGACTGAATCTTATTTGTAGTCTACTTGGCCAAGGTTATTTTAGGCCATTTCAAGTGGCAGAGTGCTCCTGAGTTACGTATGGTTCGACGCTCCTTGTGAATTTGCCACATACCCAGATTGTATTTTCAATAGTATAGCAACTAAATTACTAAAGTACTAAAATCACAAAAAACCGAGATCCATAGCTGCAGTCGCTTAAGTGCTGCCAGTATCCAGTATTCGGGAGAAAGCGGGTTCGAACCCCACTGTCGGCAGCCCTGAAGACGGTTATCCATGGTTTCCCATTTTCAAACCAGGCAAATGTTAGGGCTGTACCTTAATTGAATCGATTATTTCAGAAACCAGTCAAGCGCCAAGTCTGTCATTTTTGGGAAACTGAAAAAAACTGTCTAGCAACAGACAAAATGTTATGGTAGGGGATTTAATATTTTAGCTTGAAAGTATTATACCATTTAATACTTTCTATCTAAGGAAAACTATTTTGTGCTTATTAACTTTGCTGTAAAAAAATCCGAAACATTTTCCACTTAACTGGTTTCTGAAATAAACCAGTGTTGTAAACATATTTTTGTTGGATAATTCTTGAATTTCGAAAGAATTTTGTCATAAACTCCATATTTGTGGAAACAGAAAATATTTGAATAGGTTTAGACTACAAATATAATTATTTAAAGGATGAAATCAGCAATGCCTGCTTATGACAGGAAGTAATTAATGCTCATTAACAAACTCCACACCATATTCTGTCCCTGTAGTCGGCCATTGTAAAATGCTGTCCTAAAACTGTTCATTTCCTATCATGTAAGGTTTTAAGGCATTTAGGTCACGTATCTTCTTGATATTGATGGGCACATAAAACAAACAATAACAAAGAATAATGTAGGGCTCAGACCAGGTATTTCCTTTCCTGAGTAAGATCTCCTTTTATCCTGGCATTTCGAATAATATTACGCGTGCGAGTTTGTGTGTCTACCACTCCTCGTTTCCTTTTTGATACAGGTTCGTCTTCTGAACATTCAGACATAAGCTATCACTACTATTATAAAAACACTGCAATAAACAAAAGAAACACTTTTTTAATCAGTTGTTCTAAAAACTACGAACATGCGATTCCAGAAACACAACAATGACAATATAAACAGCTGAACAGCTGGCTGTTCTGAATTCAGAACAGCAGCGCCAACCGGCAAGGTGCGGCTCATCACAAAATGTACCAGCAGTTTACTGCAGAAACCAGCCAAGTGATGTCACTTAACTGGTTTCTGAACTAAATACGAAATTCAGCGTAATGCCTGACCATTACAGGAGGACGTTTCTTGACTGGTTTCAGCACCAAAATGTGCGTATACCCTCCTAGTAACATATTCTGCAATTAACTCATTTTTTTTTTCATTTTTTGGCACTTGACTGCTTTCTGAAATAATCGATTCAATTAAGGACACGGCTGCTTCCTTCCCACTCCTAGCCCTTTCCTGCACCATCGTCGCCGTGTGTCGGCGCGACGTAAAGCAACTTGAAAAAAAGCCCATAAAAATACAATTTCGCACCTACAGCTGTTAAGGTTTCTGTTTATTACCTCAACTATGTGATAATGTTAGCAAGTAATGTTTTATTTTACTGTACCCTCAGGCCTTCTCCTCTTCCTAACCAGGCACAGAAATATATAAAAGCATTACGATAATTACATTAAATAAAAATTAAATAAAATTACTAATATATATGAGCCTCTGTGGCTCAGGCAGCAACCCGCCGGCCTCTCACCGCTGGATTCCGTGGTTCAAATCCCGGTCATTCCATGTGAGATTTGTGCTGGGCAAAGCAGAGACGGTAGTGGGGTTTCTCCGGGTACACCTATTTTTCCTGTCATCTTTCACTCCAGCAGCACTCTCCATTAACATTCCATTTCATCTCTCAGTCAATCAATGCCCCAGATTAGTGCGACACACTTCGGCAGTCGGTACTATTCCTGTCCTCGCCGATAGATGGGGGCATCATTCATTCCATTCCTGACCCGGTTGAGTGACTGTAAACAGGCTGTGGATTTTCATGCATTTCAATAATATAAATAATGAGAAATAATTCTACTTTTTCGACGGAAATCCTACTTGGCTCAAGAATCCTATCTCGTATATCTATGAACTTATAATCGAACAAGTTGGCCGCACGGTGAGCTTTTATTCAGGAGATGATTGGTTCGAACACCACTATCGGCAGTCCTTGCAGATTTCCCGTGGTTTCCTATGCTCATACCCGACAAATGCTGGGGCTGTATCTTAATTAAAGTCACAGTCACTTCCTTTCCAATGCTACCCTTTCTTATCTCATTGCCGCCATAATATCTGTCTGTGTCGGTGCGACGTAAAACACATGGCAACAATAAAACACACTTATAAGATCAGTGCTCACGTATGCTGCAAAGTGCTCACTAACAGCAAGGGATGCTGGATGGTTTTGAGATAAAGGTACTGCGTAGAAAATAGGCCCACTTTGTGAAAAAGGAAGATGGGGAAGACGATACAACAGTGGACTGCATTCCACCTATAAAGAGCCGCCCATCAGCAGAATAGTAAGATCAGCAAAAAATATAGTAAACGTAAAGCCTGGTGGACAAAGAGGACGAGGTGACCCAGAACTAGACGGTTAGGTGAAGTTGAGGGAGATCTATGGAAAATGGGTTACTGGAATTGGAGAGTACTTGCACAAGATCGAGATACCCCCCACCCCATGGCACTACAGCCCTTGAAGGGCCTTGGCCTACCAAGCGACCGCTGCTCAGCCCAAAGGCCTGCAGATTACGAAGTGTCGTGTGGTCAGCACGACGAATCCTCTCGGCCGTTATTCTTGGCTTTCTAGACCGGGGCCGCCGTCAGATAGCTCCTCAATTCTAATCACGTAGGCTGAGTAGACCTGATCGAGATAACCCTTAGAAAATAATATGAGGTCAAGGTTCACAAAGAGCTGTAGTCACAGGAGAAAAATAACACAGAATTCCTCAATGAATGCTTGTAAGTTTTCAGCTTGTTTCCAAGAATCGTATTTCTTACATATGGGTCTTTTTTGCAGTTGCCCCCAAACTTGATGCCATTAAAACAAACATCCTTAGCGTAACAGTGTTACACAACCTCTGGCAGTCTACGTTGCAGGGTTGAGTCAAACTTACTCCTAACGCCTGTGGCAAGGGCTGTTGGAGTGTGGGGTCAAGGGAAGTGGGTCATTGTCAGCGCCACTTCCCATCAGCGCGGTGCACGAAACAATCCACACTTCCACGAGAAAGGTGATGGAGTCAATGTTGAAGTTCTTCGACTCTGTAAATTTAAATATTATTGGTTTTGACGGGGATGTATGACTGAATTTTTCAACTTACACAGTTTACATCATAATTATAATTACCGAATTTTAACCACTTGCATAGACTGTCACTGGCATCTAATGTTCTAATTTATTAGTTTTATTAGTTTTTGTATTAAAAAGTGGTGGCATAAAAAGTCCCTTGCGACAAAGGTTTTGTTTGATCAAGCTGATTTTTAAAACACATATAGTTAAAATGTATATAAACAATAATTGTATTGTTGTTAGATAGATGTTGTTCTTTCCAGAAATGTTTGAACCCTCATTTTATAGGCTATATTTAAAAAAAATCAGGATTAAATGTTTGAATCTACCTATCAAAATTCGTATTAAAAATCAAAGCAGTTCAAAACCCAGAACTAGTTTACATAACTATACCCTTAGCAACAACTTTACCAAGTTACATACCTGATAATACGTTATTGCACCGCAAGGAGCGTTTTGTACACAGCGAAACATTAAAAAAGAGCAATGCGAGAAAAAAGCAAGTTAATATTTAGTCAGAACTGACCTACTCCATATATTTCCCCCTCACATCTCCTTGTGGTTTCTTCCTTAGATACCTTCTGCCATTTCACATGTCTCCTAGTCATTTTCTCCCCTCTGCTGTACCCGAACAATACGTCGAACATCTTGTATCTTGCATAGAGAAACTGAGGTCATAGGGAAGGTCGAATTTCTGATAGAGTGAAGGGTTTCCAGAGTTTTGTAATGTCCCATATTGAATTCTGAGACAGCCCTGAAGATACCAAGTTCCAGTTTTGTCTTGGAAGTACTGTACGTAAATGTCTCCTTGGGGCATTTACTCCACACTACATTATGGAGGGACTCAGCGTTCTGAGTCCCACTGTACAACACTGCGATATCTAATCTGAGGCCAGTCGTAAATATACAGGTGATATCTTCTCTACAACAGAAGGACTAAGCTTACAACTCATTCTACTGTGGCTATCAGTTGGTTTCCCTTCTGCCTGTTGTCTGTTGTAGAAACACCAAGAGACACCTTCAGGACAAGTCAAATGCTGAGGTTTACGGTCAGTTGACATACAGTGTCTAAGAGTTGCAAAATCTGCCCTCCTCATTTTCCCTACATTTGGAATATTTTTGACTATGCCATGCGTATAATAATGGGTCAATTTAGTTATAGTGCTCTCTTTCAAACTGCCCTCTTTTCGCCCACCCAGTGCCACACCTTTCGCCCGCCATTCCTTTACACTCAGTGTTGCGAACAGCAGTACCAAGGCGCTTAGAAATATGATTTATGCATTCCTCTTTCTCAATCGTGTGTTCTGGATCATACACTTCAATCTCATTCAAATGGGCATAAGTCTTGGCATCCACATCTGACAACATTGATGTGTAACGGAAACCATTCTCGATGGATATCTTCCACAGGACCTCTCCAATGTCTTTTTCTAATGCATTAAAGGATGTGTGGGTGTGGTTCTGGGCTTTTAAATGTCCTGCGGGCTCGCATTAAGTGCCTTCTACAAGCTTTAAAAAAGCTGGAATGACTAAATAAAGTCATTTTCTGAAAAAGGAAGAATTGGGCTATTTTTGTATGAATAAAAAGAAAAACAGAGTTTTTGGCTCAAAATACGAAAAATTCAGTCATGTCTCCCATTAAGTGCACACAACCTCTGGCGGTCTACGTTGCAGGGTTGAGTCAAACGCACTCTTTACGCCTGTGGCAAGGACTATTGGACCGAGCTCGATAGCCGCAGTCGCTTAAGTGCGGCCAGTATCCACTATTCGGGAGATAGTAGGTTCGAACCCCACTGTCGGCAGCCCTGAAAATGGTTTTCCGTGGTTTCCCATTTTCACACCAGGCAAGTACTGGGGATGTACCTTAATTAAGGCCACGGCCGCTTCCTTCCCACTCCTAGCCATTTCCTGTCCCATCGTCGCCATAAGACGGTGCGACGTAAAGCATCTAGCAAAAAAAAAAAAAAAGGACTGTTGGAGTGTGCGGTCAGGAGAAGTGGGTCATTGTCAGCGCCACTTCCCATCACCGTGGTGCACGAAACAATCCTCACTGAAGGGGAGTTCCACTCAGTGGCGACTGGTCCAGAAAATCAGTTGTGTGCTGTAACCCATCCCCACTCCAAAACAATAAAAATATTTAGAAACATACCGGTACCGGATGTGGTTTTCAAGAGGCTCTCCACTGAGTTTTCCACACTGAACAAACAACGCAAACAACCCCAACACATATACACATATCTCATAAAAAACTATAAAACTATATAGTCAAACACACAATAACACCTGCAATTGCAAAATATTCACGAACTCAAACACTTGGTGTGAGCGCGCAAAAACAGAACTTCCCAATGTTTCCAACATCATTGAAATAAAACCACCAATGTCGTATTGCAAAATTACATGTTCTGTTTTTATAGTGACATTTGTAAACTAGACGTTTTTAATGAAAGGAAATCACAATATCATGTCCTTATTTTGACAACATAAAAAGTACAATTTTTATAGTTCATCTATTTACAAATATGGCCATGGAATAGGCAAGTTGGTAGTATTATATCCTCTTTGGTATTAAAAGACCTAGCGGGAACAGCTCTACAGTATTTTGTTTTCCCGTTTGCTTTGAGCGATCCCCTCTTAAATACTCGTTCTCATTTCGGTCGTAATGCAAGTGTGACAAGGTCTATCTAGGGAGGTCAAGTCACGAATGCTTCTTATGGAGCCGCCATATTGGGTCTTTAAGCGAGCGTAACCAAAGGCAAGTGTATTCGAATTTAAAGGATTTCGGTACCGTACATTGAAATAAAAACAAAATACCGACTATTTTTCATAAAAAAATTAATTGGGCATCTACTGTTCATGTATATATAACTGTATAACACTTAAATGATATGAATACATTCACAGCTATTTGAATAGGAAGATAATTAACTGAGCCTGACTTTTTTTTTTTTTTTTTTTTTGAGAAACAAGAATCAACAGAAAAGTTTATGTCCTACCCTTTTGCTTCCTTACAACTTGGTCTTACTGTGTTTCTTATTGATATCATCTGTCAAATACGTAACCTTATTGACAGAACATAGAAAAATATACAGTACCTGTGTCGTATTACGATTACCGGTACATGAAATACTGAACTTGAAGTATTGTACTTAAAGTACTACAAGACAGTTGTAATAAATTACCTTCAGCATTTTCTTGATTAAGAAAGTAATTACTGATACTGTGTTTCTAAAAGGTTACCCCAGTATGTTGACAAACACTGAATGCCTCTTGAGTTGAGTGCATTAAATTACGTATGGTAACTGTTGTATCCATTCATGTGGTATTTCTTTGGGTTCTAAGGCAAAAATACTTTGCACATGTGCAACAAGAGGGATGTTCTTAGCTACTCTTAACTAGTTTAGTGATATCCCTTGCAGCTATATAGTACAAAATGGTGGTGGTGATTATTGTTTTAAGAGGAAGTACACCTGGGCAACCGTCCTCCTTAACACTAATCAGAAGAAAACAAATAGAAGGGGTCCAACACTTTGAAAAATGGAGGTATCGGTAAAAAAGATGAAGGCCACAAAGTGCGTGGAAATGAAAAACTTCCTAGGCCTCGAATGTGCTAATGCCGTCGCGGTCGGAAAATAACAAGTGTTGACCAGCGGAGGTCGGATGGGTTAGAATAGGTGAGAGCCTGACACAAGTAAGTAAAGACTCAGCTAAGGGCCTCGTAGTCACAACCCAAATTGATTTCCACCTGTGGGTGGGGGCAATAGAATAACACCAATGGTATCCCCTGCCTGTCATAAGAGGCGACTGAAAGGGGCGCCAGGAGCTCCTAACTAGGGAGCGTGGGTTGGCAACCACGGGGCTCTTAGCTGAGTCCTAACATTCATGCATATAATAATAATAATAATAATAATAATAATAATAATAATAATAATAATAATAATAATAATAATAGTTAATAAAATTAAAGCCACTGATAGACATGATTCCATAAGAAATAGAAATTCAGTCACTATTAAGTTAACCTAGGTTAGGCTATTTTAGGGATTACATTAGGTTATTATGTTAGGCTACGGTACGTTAAATTACAGTAGTTGGTTAGTGCGAGTGAAGCGAGTGTTGTGATCTTTAAGTATTTGTCCAACCATATAATGTACTCTAGAGAGCATTTAAGATGAAATATAGTTGTAAATAATAACTACAGTACCGGTACCGTATAAGGCTGCTATTAACAATTGCTGTAATGATGGCAAGCTGGACACAAATTGTTGGTTTGAAGTGATAGGCCTATTGTTTGTTGTGATTGGTAAATGAACAGGAACAAGCATTTCAAATATCTGTGAAACGCTTCTACATTGCATGTAGGGTTAGAAAGGTACTGTCTGTAGTTTACATGAAAAGGAATGGAATGAAATGGCGTATGGCTTTTAGTACCGGGAGCATCCGAGGACAAGTTCGGCTTTTGATTTGACTCCCGTAGGCGACCTGCGCGTCGTGATGAGGGTGAAATGATGATGAATACCTAGTCCCCGTGCCAGCGAAATTAACCAATTACGGTTAAAATTCCTGAATCGGGAATCGAATCCGGGACCCCTGTGACCAAAGGCCAGCACGCTAAACATTTAGCCATGGAGCCGGACACATGAAAAGGAAATTTTCAGAAACATCAATACTACTATTACACATTTCCTGTTACTTTTCTTGCTTGTTTTGAAAGACAATTCTCTTTCTTTGGGAGGTTTCCTATTAAATGTCAAAGACTTGGGTGGATTAGGGACGTTGAAAATTGTTGGGATGGAATTCCACTTGAGTTGTTTCCGTCCATCTGTCCTTTTTAGTTCAAACTGCGATTCTTTAAAATGATGCTAGAAGAAAATACATAATAAGACCTATAAATATAAAACATCGTTCATAATCGTTCAGGAATAATACGAATGTATAACTTCACTAACCGCACACAAGGCGGAATTATCTGTAAGATTGCCATGTGCTATGCCTACAGTTTTATACCCATTGAACTCTCCTTTGCTTATCTCTCGGGAAGCGAAACACTAATTCCGTCAGTTGTCTTATTTTGACAATTTGGTGCGGCACAGTATCCCATTTTCCTTCGAGATACAAGTAATAACTCACATCATTAAATCGGACACGCCCACATAACAACGATATTTAAGACCCAATATGGCCGCCACCGCTAAGGATTGTGGTAGCGTGACCAGACCTCCCTAGAGAGACCTTGGTGTGACTAGTGCTAGTGCTGCCTCTCTGCGGTCGAACGAAGAATCTCTGTGAAGTGATGCCTTGGCTGTTGTTTCCACAGCCTATCAGACAAGTTGGGCAGGCATGCGCAAAAGGCAGAGTACCTGGTTTCCGGCTAAAAGCTTAGACATTCTCGCTGAGCTATGATCGCACAGCCACCAGGCGTGGAGCGCACTACCAGTTACCTGGTTGTGATGGGAGTTGAATAAATTCCTATTCTCTGGCTGACGTCTTCTTTAATGCACTGTATCTGATTGTAGATAATATTTTTAAAGTAATCTATTATTCAAATAGGCAATGTGCTGCAGCACTTCAGCACACAAGGTACGGCCGCCCCTGGTTCCACTCTTCCACGTGAAAGATGATTGAGTCAATGTTAAATTGCTTCGACTCTGTGAATTTAAATATTATTGGTTTTAACGTCCCACCAACTACTGTATATCGGAAGAACGTCTAGAACACCCAATACAAACATCATCTTCAGAGTCATTAGTAGCCTATAATACAGTTATCCTGCTGTTTTCTATCTCCAGACCGGTGTTACCTGACGTGAAGCCCGGCTACATGAGGCCTCTACTACCGGACACGGCGCCTGAAGACCCCGACAAGTGGCAGGATGTGATGTCGGATATCGAGAGGGTCATTATGCCTGGGGTAAGTTCATGTTTTTAAATATGCCTGACCCAACACTATTCAGAATATTTTGGGAGGTGGGGGGGCAACAAAGATGCAAAAAATATTTCCTTCCCACGAATTTTTGTTACATTGCATCTCGCGACCAACTCCCTTTATTTAAGATTGAAGGTTTCTTTTAGAATATATACAAAACTGAGTGCTTACATCTTTTAGTGTATCTTCTTGGTACTGCCAACTTGATTTCAACAATGGACATTTTTACGTTACGGTAAACATAATTAGTGATTCTTTCTACCTGCAATTACCACCAGTTTCCTTTCAAATATCGGACAGTATGGCGAATGTAAACCGAATAAATAATTCTCTTACAAATTGTATCCCTATGGATATTCGTATGTTGGTGATGACAGCCTTGTAATTGATGTTTTAATTAATTCCAACAACGAGTTCATCAGCATTTGGACATTCATATCTCAAAATTCGCGATTCTAACACACTATAGTCTACCAATTCACAAAACCATTCCATGACAATTTTCTGGTAGCATATCCTTTGTGATGGTTCATGGTGTAGGTTACTGTAGTCACGTCCTAGTTCGTGAACCATTGGCAACGGCTGAGTGGCCTAGTAAGTGGTCCTGAGAGTCGGGATACCAGTTGCTACGGAATGGGAGTGGGCATCTCGGACATATTCTGAGTTATGGCCTTCCTTGTGCTCAGGCGGCTAGGGCTGTACAATATATCGGTGGTCCCTAACCCTTTAGAGGAGAGATCCTCACTTGGACTATGTGCAAGTAGGGTAGCATCCTGCTTCATGAATTTACCGAGCTCAGAACATTTTAAGCAAGCCTCGGTCATATGGGGGTAACGGAGTCCCACTACCATTTGACAGGCGAGGGACTCCTTGGAAACAACTTGGCGAACGAAATGGAATTCGGTGGGGAGCTGTCAATGTTAATGGGGCTTATGGAGGAGAGAAAGTAGAACTGGCTGAGTCAGCAAAGACGATGCGTCTGGATGTGCTAGCAGTAAGTGATGTTCGGGTAAGGGGAGATAACGAGGAAGAGATAGGATATGATAAAGTGTACTTGACGGGTGTTAAAAAGGGAAGGGCAGAGTCTGGGGTAGGGCTGTTTATCAGGAATACTATTGCATGCAACATAGTTTCTGTTAGGCACGTAAACGGGCGAATGATGTGGGTAGATTTGGCAGTTAGAGGAATTAGGACGAGAATTGTCTCAGAGTATTCACCCTGTGAGGACGCAGATGAGGATGAAATTGACAAGTTTTATGAAGCACTGGGTGACATCGTAGTCAGGGTCAACGGCAAGAATATGATACTGCTAATGGGCGATTTCAGTGCGAGAGTTGGAAACAGAACTGAAGGATACGGAAGGGTGATTGGTAAGTTTGGGGAATATATGGAAGCTAATAGGGATAGAAAGCGTCTGATGGACTTCTGTGCTAATGTGGATTTACAGTTACGAATATATTCTTCAAGCATAAGGCTATTCACCACCACACATGGGAGGGTAGGGGTACCAGATGCATAATAGACTATATCTTAACCGACTTCGAATTCACGAAATCTGTTCGGAATGTACGGGGTTTTCGGGGATTTTTCGATGAAATAGACCACTGTCTGATCTGTAGTGAACTAAGTATCTCTAGGCCTAAGATAGAGAAAGTGAAATATGTGTGCAAACGATTAAGGGTAGAAAATCTCCAGGACGAGGACATTAGACAGAAGTACATGGATATAATTAGTGAGAAGTTCCGAACAGAGGACAGTAAGCAGGTTCAGGATATAGAAAGAGAATGGGTGGCATACAGGGATGCTGTAGTAGCAACAGCAAGTGAATGCCTAGGAACAACTGTGTGTAAAGATGGGAAGAAGTGAATAACATCTTGGTGGAATGATGAAGTGAGAGCAGCTTGAAAACGTAAAAAGAAGGCTTATCAGAAATGGCTCCAAACAAGGGCTGATGCAGACAGGGAATTGTACATAGATGAAAGAAACAGAGCGAAACAAATAGTTGTTGCATCTAAGAAGCCCTGGGAAGATTTTGCTAATAACCTGGAAGGTCAAGCAGCAGGGAAACCTTTCTGGACAATAATACAGAATCTTAGGAAGGGAGGGGAAAAAGGAAATGAACAATGTTTACGGCAATTCAGGCGAACTCATAATAGATCCCAGGAAAACACTGGTGAGGTGGAGGGAATATTGTGAAAATCTTCTCAACGTAAAAGGAAATCTTCATGGTGGTGTCGCGAACAACGGAGCTCATGGGGAGGAGGAAAATTGTGTTGGTGAAATTACGCTTGAGGATGTGGAAAGGATGGTAAATAAACTCCATTGTCATAAGTCATAAGGCAGCAGGAATAGATGAAATTAGACCTGAAATGGTGAAGTATAGTGGGAAGGCAGGGATGAAATGGTTCATAGAATAATATTAGCATGGAGTGTTGGTAAGGTACCTCCAGTTTGAACAAAGGCAGTTGCACCTATCTATATGCAAGGGAACAGGAAGAATTGCAACAACTATCGCGGTATCTCATTGATTAGTATACCAGGCAAAGTATTCACTGGCATCGTGGAAGGAAGGGTGTGATCAGTGGTTGAGAGGAAGTTGGATGAAAACCAGTGTGGTTTCAGACCACAGAGGAGCTGTCAATATCAGTTTTTCTGTATGCGCTAGATAACTGAAAAATGCTAAGAGAGGAATAGACAGTTGTGTTTGATTCGTAGATCTAGAGAAAGAATATGACAGGGTACCGAGGGAAAAGATGTTCACCATACTGGGGGACTATGGCATCAAGGCTGTGATTTATTAAAATCAATCAAAGGCATTTATGTTGACAATTGGGCTGCAGTGAGAATTTATGGCAGAATGAGTTCTTGGTTCAGGATGCTTACAGGGGTTAGACAAGGCTGTAATCTTTCACCCTTGTTGTTCGTAGTTTACATGGACCATCTGCTGAAATGTATAAAGTGGCAGGGAGGGATTCAGTTAGGTGGAAATATAGTAAGTAGTTTGGCGTATGCTGACGACTTTGATAATCGCAAATTGAGGGGAAAGTCTGCAGTTTACTGTATTACCTTGCAAGTTGAAAATAGGTGCAATGAGTATGGTCTGGAAATTAGCCCTTCGAAGACTAAATTGATGTCAGCAGGTAAGAAATTCAACAGAACTTTGTCAGATTTGTGATACAAAGTTGGACCAGGTAGATAATTTAAAGTATTTAGGATGTGTGTTCTCCCAGGATGGTAATAGGGCCTATAGTAAGTGAGATTGAATCAAGGTTCAGTAAAGCTAATGAAGTGAGCTCGCAGTTGCGATCAACAGTATTCTGTGAGAAGGAAGTCAGCTCCCAGACGAAACTATCTTTACATCGGTCTGTTTTCAGACCAACTTTGCTTTACGGGAGCGTAATCTGGGTGGACTCAGGATATCTTATTCGTAAGTTAGAAATAACAGACATGTAAGTAGCAAGAATGATTGCTGGTACAAACAGGTGGGAACAATAGCAGGAGGGTACTCGGAATGTGGCAATAAAAGCTAAGTTAGGAACGAGCTTTATGGATGAAGCTGTACGCATAAACCGGCTTCGGTGGTTGGGTCATGCGAGGCGAATGGAGGAGGATGTTACCTAGGAGAATAATGGATTCTGTTATGGAGGTTAAGAGAAATAGAGGTAGACCAAGAGGACGATGGGTAGACTCAGTTTCTAACGATTGAAAGATAAGAGGTATAAAACTAAATGAGGCCACAGCGCTAGCTGCAAATAGAGGATTGTGGCGACGTTTAGTAAATTCACAGAGGCTTGCAGACTGAACGCTGAAAGGCATAATGGTCTATAATGATGTATGTAATGTTTGTATGTATTTCCTATGCGGGTTATGTACGTTGTCGATAAAACCATAAGCCCAGTGTTACAACTATGTGCCGAGTATTACAGCGTACTTATTGGAGATAATCCGAAATATACCGTAGTTGAGCGTAGTGTAATTGATTAGGCGCTCGGCAGTCAGGGTTGTGGGGTAGAATCCCGGCGCAGTCGGTTGATATTTAAACGCGAGCTCGTACCAATGAGACTTTGAAGAACAAATTTTCAGGTCAAAATTCCGGTTCTCGGCGTCTTTTAAAATGTATCATTAAACGGACGTATATAGCAATTATTATTATTATTTTGCTATGGGCTTTACGTCGCACCGACACAGATAGGTCTTATGGCGACGATGGGATAGGAAAGGCCTAGGAGTTGGAAGGAAGCGGCCGTGGCCTTAATTAAGGTACAGCCCCAGCATTTGCCTGGTGTGAAAATGGGAAACCACGGAAAACCATCTTCAGGGCTGCCGATAGTGGGATTCGAACCTACTATCTCCCGGATGCAAGCTCACAGCCACGCGCCTCTACGCGCACAGCCAACTCGCCCGGTATAATTATTATCATTGATACGTTCATCTGTGGGTTACGTGTACATAGTCTACCTGCTCTTCTGTCACGCGGACTAATGCCCTTCTCCTTACATTCTCGCCAGAGTTCCGCCTTTGATTTCTCCTTTCTCGCTCTTACGCCGAGATGTTTCGTGGCTTGATCCTTTCGCGAATTTTTTGGACTAAATATTTTTCGAAGGAATTTTCTTCCACCACCCTTGTCAGTATTTCCGCTCCATAAAGGCACTCCGTTTTGACCACTGAGCAGTAATGTTTTAATTTGGCTTGAACTTAGATGGACCTGGTCTTGCAGGTGCCATGCCATAGTCTGAAGGACATCTCCATCCTCCTCACCCTTTATTTTTATACCTCTTTTCATTTCCACTGGAAGTGATAAACTCTCCCAGATATTTACATTTATAAACGCGATCAATGCTCCCAAATGGTGTTGTTGTTGTTGTTGATGTTGTTGTTGTTGTTGTTGTTGTTGTTGTTGTTGTTGTTGTTGTTGTTGTTAGGCCCTGTTATTATTCAGGCAGGAGACAGATGTACCCATCAATCGCCCAATTGTATTGTAAGGCTCCGAAACGTGGACAGCTAGGAAAACCGACCGAGACAATTACTTTTTTGTTGTTGTAATTTTTACTCGTAATCGTTACTTTTCACAAAATGTGATTTTTACTTCTGGAGATAACATTGTAATCGTTACATTTTAGCAATCGTTAAATTCTAGCAATTGATAAACATCACAGCAAGAGCTTGGCAACTTTGAAGCCCCAGCATTTGCAAGGTGTCGGACAGTCGTTCATTTATTCGCGGGTTGTTATTGTTACTGGTTGACATTCAGATAATCGTGTACTACGTGGTTGAGAATGGAGCGGGAAAAAACATGTGACGGCGAAGGGGTTAAGTTATTTCCATTACCCTATTTGAATAAATATTTTAAATTAGTTAATCCTGAAAATAATGAAAACACGAATTTGACGTGCGAACTTCGTTTGGGAGCAATCATTTTGAAAGTTTGTTTAGTGATGACAGCCAAAAATCACAAAATGGAGTAATTATCTTTTTCCTTGCAAACTTTGGTATCATTCCATCGCCATCTGAAAAGAAAACTCAGTGATTTCCTACAACCTCGCTTTCTGGGAAGTAATTGTAACTGTAATTTTACAGATTACTTGTCGAAAAATTAATTAATAATTTTTAATTGAGTAAAATATATCTCAGGAAACTTTAATTGATCCCAATTACTTTTATTTTGTACTTTTCCCATCACTGTATGTATGTAGTCTGAATGGGCGAATATCGGATCATTAACACATCTTGAGAAGCAGACCGATCCAGTGGGCTGATCATGTGCAAGAATGCCAGAAAAGGCAACACCCAGAGCTGTGATAGTCGGATGAAGTGGAAAAGGTCCTAAACTAGTTGAGTGTCGCCGAAGATCGGAGGAAAAAAGCACTAGATCGGCAGAGATGAAAGCAACTTTTAAAGGGTAAAGGGTCCGTAATCGCTGAATTATGATGATATCATTTTTTTTTTCCCCTTTGTACACAACTGTGATAGTTTGTTGGTTGTCGACTTACGAGCGATTTACTTTCACTGTAAAGGAAGTTATTTGGGACTGAAATATACTAATGTAATGTACATGAACGGCATGACAATCACAGTTCAATTCTTCATATACTACTACTAGCTCAGACCATACATTATTATTATTATTATTATTATTATTATTATTATTATTATTATTATTATTATTATTATTATTATTATTATTATTAAATCACATGTAGTTTACTTGCAAAGTTCTTAGTGTATGAATAGAGAATTCTCCTGTACAATATTTCTGAGAGGATGATTATGTTTCAGGTTACACACTGGCACTCGCCACGTTTCCACGCTTATTTTCCAACAGCCAACTCTTATCCAGCTATCGTGGCTGATATGTTAAGTGGAGCTATTGCTTGCATCGGCTTTACTTGGGTAAGTTATATTTTTATATGCATATTTTAATCTTTAAGATCTTGATCCTTTAATGTGGAAAACTGAGAACAGTGGCAACGCCAAATGGTGTTAGGTAGACTCCAGCCATGTGCTGCCAATCTTCCTCTCACTTAAATTTTTTGAAGTTTTTCTGGTTCCAATATTGATTTTATGGAATACTCCAAAGTTTCGCCTATTATTTTTGTTGGCATTAGTAAATTCTGTGACCTTACCTGATTTTCTTCCCTTTTCTTGAGGACATAAGCAAATATGTACTGGTACTTATATTAATATTGTACCTTATTTTCATTCGAATAAAATCCAGTATTGTTCCATTAAGACAGCCTATATAAACACCAGTGGCGGATGGTGGTATCTGAAGCTAGGTATTGCACCAACATTTCCAATCTCACATTTTTATATGAGAAGCTTACATAAATAACAAGAAACTCTATTATCGTTAAGTAATGAACTACATTCCCATTAAGACTGAAATATATCTGGCAATTAAAACAGGAGATAAGAGGCTCTACAGTTATTCTTACATCACTTCAATTGAAAATTTGCCCTCCTGTTTTTCACTGATGCAAAATGTTGGTAATAAAGTGGGCGGACCGGAATGGCATACCCTAAAAACATGGAAAAGAAATTGCCGTTGCGAGAGGAGAGAAAGCAGGCATGAAGGCAGCTCCGCAGAGTAGTGCAATCTAACGGGAGCATTTGGAGTTGTTTCTCGATAGGGTACTTGCTGATCTCGTGCAACACCCAAGGACTGATACTGGCAAATACAGTAGAGACAATACGCGACACTGAGCGAGATATCGAGGGACAGCTATTGGAGCTCACTCTAGCGGATTGACCTGAACACTACTGATTCTCTCATAAGAGCGCGTGTATTTGTGTGTGAAGTTTTTGGTGTTATTTATGCGTTTTCAGTGAGTTGACATAACTAAATAGTAGCATGTGTCATTCCTTGATATCTCCTCTCAACATGAGGGGAAAGGTATGTGCTGTGTTTGGCTGCAGTAATTACGAAGTAGAGAAAAATGCGCGGTCGTTCTTCAGGTTCCCTCGTGACAAGAATATCTAAGTAATATTGTGTTTGCATATATATTCTTCCAGTGACAGAGATTTTTATAGTACTTCATAATCTTCTGACCTGGTCGACCCATATTTTAAATGGCATAAAATGTAATATGCATATTTTATTGTATAGTGCAGCAGTTAACCTTCAATACCGATGTGTTGTTGTAGGTGTGATCTGTGGGTTTTGAAATGTCACAGAAGTAATTTGGATAAGGTGTACAAGAAAAAAGGGACGTTACGCTTATATAAGAATTATAAGATCTGTTCAGATCATTTCCAGGCCAGCGACTTTAAAAATCCTCGATTATACAGCCAAGGGTATGTTACATTTTTACTCTAATTGTACGTAAATATTCCTCAAAGCATCACTATCGACAACATTTTCACACTTTTCTTTCTTTAATCCCTCTTCTCAGATTAAAGCCGGAATTTTATAGATTTTCTTTCTGTTAGTAGGCTTCATGTTAAGAGGAAAATTGTCCAGCTTTTAAATGTTAATTCATTGCATCATGTGTGTAAGGAATGTGCCGATATTTTTATTGACAAGTGTCTTAATGTGATCATACAATGTTTTTTAAATGAGAAAAAAAAGACAAATCCAACCGTAAAAGTTCAGGCAGGAATGCTAAAGCTAAAAAAGTAATGCATAAATGAAAGATAAAGCCATTTCACAGCAGCCCATTTCATATCTTGTTTATGTGTCTAATTTCAGTCTTTGAATAATAACCTTTTAAATAATTCTTCATTCATTTATCCAGAATTGCTTTAGCAACTTCGAAATTAATATCTCAATACCACTTTCTTTCTAGACATAATTTATTTATCCATTTCCGTATATACATTTCCATTTATATTTGAATTTAGCGCGATTTGTTCAGGTCAAGTCACTAGGAGCGCCACCGTCGAATTGTATCCCATTTTAGCAATGTGAAATCCGTAAGTGTCGCGTATTGTCTGTACTGTATTTGATACTGGCGAGTGTGCTACCTAATGCTACGTAGAGACATAGGCTTACCATTTGGGAGTTGCCGTAGGAAAGCAAACCCCCTCAGTTTGATTTGAAGCCGGCGTTTATTGGTCCATTACAAAGAATTAGTACATCGAATGACCTAAGTTCGTTGATTTTAACATATTTTTAGAATGTATGGTAGATTTCTTAAACTAAAAAATCAGAAGGAAAGACTGCAAATGAAGTGTAAAATTATTGGGAGTTATGCACCCTGCAGCAATACCACGCACCTCCCCTGATAGGCTAAACACCATAATTAAGGAAAGTGTGCACCTAACTTCTAGCTGAAATAATCTGATATAGGGGTCTTCACTTATTTTTTTCCCCGAGGTCCGGATTGATTGTAATACTGCAATGCAAGGACTTTTGGGGTCCAAATATTCAGTTGAGTAAGACATAATTATGCAGGTGTTGCTTTCAGTGCTTGGTTTCTCCGTACACTTATTACTGAAAAACGTAAATACTTTTACAGTTTTTGGAGACGCCGAGGCGCCAGAATTTAGTCCCGCAGGAGTTCGTTTACGTGCCAGTAAATCTGCTGACACGAGGCTGACGTATATATTTGAACACCTTCAAATACCACCGGACTGAGCCAGGATCGAACCTGCCAAGTGGGGGTCAGAAGGCCAGCGCTTTAACCGTATGGGCCAATCAGCCCGGCAAAATACAGTATAGGGTACATTAGTATCAGTTAGCACTGTACTTCTATGCATTTAAGAAATCAATCAGTGGAGTGTTTACATAAAATACGTTAACATGCATACAGCATTTTAGAAATATAAAATAAAATATTAAAAATATAATAAAATATAAAATTCACCCACCCAACTTCATCAGACAGAGAGAGAGAGAGAGAGAGAGAGAGAGAGAGAGAGAGAGAGAGAGAAACGGCAGGTCTCGTTTTCTGAACTTTTCAAAGTCTGGAGTGTACAAATTTCTAGTAATCGTTAAGCAGTCTCTCAAGTATTCATTAGTTATTGTGGATCTTGAAACGTTTTCCACAAAATTCCTTTTTGAAATCATACACTCACACACATGTCGATGTCAATATTGTCAGCGCATGTTTCGCAAACTTGCCCAAGGTAGGGTATGAATCTCATCAGGAGAGAACTAAAACGACGTATCAACGTTCTCTGTCCTTTTTCTGTCATGTGCAGCTGTATCATTTCAATCTGTATTTCTGCCTGGTCAACATTCTACAATTCAGTTGTTTTGGTACACCATTATTCTCTTTTCAGTTGGTACGAAAAAAGCGAAATCAATTTATGCAACAAACCTTTATTAAAGATAGGTACCGAACAAAGTTTGGGAAAATGAATTCTTTCCCCCTCAGGTCTTGAAAAAAGAGATCTGAGTTAGCTTGAAAGAGTCTTACAGCATTTTCCTGAGCGCTGTAAAATAGTTGCAAGATTAAGTGATAAAATACATCACTCAAGTAACATGCTGGACTGTTACTTCGTCCTCGAGGAAGTTGATGCATTGAAGTTGCTGGTTACTGTGTTTAACGTCACACCCATTGTGAATATTGAGTTCGTCATTCAGTTCAAAGATTTATGTTTCCTTTGCTAAGCCAGCGAACATTGTTGTGAAGCAAAAGATCTCTGTGCACGGCACCAAGTTCCTCAAGGTAGGGTTGGAAAAGTTTGTTAGTCATTGATGATCTCTCACATAGAAAGTTAACTATATGAGTGAATGAGGATGTGCGGAAGAAATTCAAGATTGCCCCAATCACAGAGAAAATGCGTGAATTACGCATGCAATGGTATTGGCATGTACTCCGTGGCAGTGAAACCTCAGTTCCAAAGACTGCCCTTCAACTGAACGTGGAGGGTCACCGACCTCGATGGCGACCTCAAACACACTGACTGCCGTGTGAGAGATGAGTGCCTCATAAAACTCAGCCTCGATTGCAATGAACATTGTAAGAAGGCAGACCACATATAAATGGGAAAATGCAAAGATGATGATGATGATGTTGATGATGATGATGATGACGATGAGTGACTGTACTCACAACGTCAAAGAACTCAGAAGACAACTTACAGTACAATGCGGTTTGGTGAATTATGCAGTGGTAAAACAGAACACTACTATTTTGATCTCAAATAAGATGTACCAGGCCACTCTTATCTCTCACCATACAACAGCACCATATATTGCCACTGATAACAGATCTTCCCATTTCATATCATAGTCGGACATAATGGCGCATAGTGTCCGATATACGTATGTCTTTCACATGACTGCGTTCAAAGCCTTGAAGCCCACCAATTCTTTCACAAATCGAACACCATTAAAGAAACGGATGTATACCACCGTTGAGCGAAGTTAGTCCTATCTGAAGATTCGTCCAGTCACAGAGCACCAAGAGGTATTACTAATTTCCTGTTTGAGTTTAGTACGTACATCTATTAATAACTATTTTTCCCCGCGCACATTTATAGGAGCAGAGAGTTGTATACTTTTCACGACTTTAATCCCTTTCACATCACTTGGAAATAACGTGCTGACCGCCAACAAGACACTGTTTCAGAGTTTTTGAGCTGACAAGTAAAGTTTTTGCCCTACCTAAAATCCAGGATACTTTTAAAGACGTCGGTGTTGCCTTGTCCTGTTCTGTGGTACCTCGTCTCATGCAGTCTTAACCGGCCTCTAATTAATCTTTGATTTGTCCTTTCGGTTTCTTGTATCACTGAAAATGAAAACCTACAACCTGTTTTCCAGTCATTGACCGGGTCAGGGATGTAATGAATGAATCATATATAGGCTATTAGTACGATGGGGTCGCCACTCCCAAAGAGATGTAGTAATGACTGATAGATGCTATGAAATGATAGTGGAGAGTGTTGCTGGAATGAAAGATGGCAGGGAAAACCGGAGTATCCGGAGAAAAACCTGTCCCGCCTCCGCTTTGTCCAGCACAAATCTCACATGGGGTGACCGGGATTTGAACCACGGTATCCAGCGGTGAGAGGCCGACGTCTTGTATCACTGCCAAATAGAAATTGTTGGTCGTAACTAAAATGCTTCCTGTTGAAATGCCGCATTAAATTCCCACTCTTAAGCAAAGCAACTGTCCGAATGCATATTAAAATGATAGTTTTGCGTCCGTACTGTACGTTCAGGCAAAACGAAGAAGAATTTTAGTTCCCATTTAGGGTTGAAAAAGCAATTTTCAGAGTTCTCTTCACGTTTCTTCTAGTCGCTCATTACGCAGTTCACAGAACTAATTGAAAACTTACACTGATGTATAAATAACGCGGAGCAAGCAACAACTAACTACTTAGTGTGCAGGGAAAAGGCTGCAGACTAGAGAAAAATCAAAATAAACACTTACTGGTATTTGTGGAGCAAATAGTAAACCTGTTCACTTTCATTTCTTCAGTATTCAGTCCTGCCATTTTTGGAGCAAATGTTGTGTTAGGAAACGGTACGTATGAATCCTACATTACTCTGTAAGATATGTTTACTGTTTTTACTTGTATACTTTTCCCTTGCTTTCTTACTCTTGACATCGTATAAACCGTACAGGTTCGGGAAAAAGGCATCAGGATCCGGATCCGGACCGGAGTCCGTCATTTGGAGATCCGTGGTCTAATACATGTTATGGTGGTGGCGTGATTATCGCTTTTAGGGGAAGCGCAACTAGGCAACCATTCCATCAATTCAAAGAGTGATGATGATGGCGTATGGTCTCCTCAGAGACCTGATGCAGGTTTTTCTAGCTGACTCCCGTAGGGGACTTGCACGTCTGTCGGTATATATATATGTGTGTGTGTGTGATAATGAAGCAGGGAGAGGGACAAATTCGGTGTTGGCGTATAGCCTACTCCTCTCGAGTAACATCTAGGGGTCTGCTCAATGCTTAAAGGCCGGTCTCCACTGATTAACATTTAACAACAACATGTTAAATGTTAAAAGTGTTAAATGTTAACTGGTGACACCATCAACATGTTAAATGTTAAATGTTGAATACTGTTTTATTTAACATTGTGTCCACACTTAATAAACATGTTAAACTTGACTTTCTTTGTTTATATATAGGTAGTTCATCATATCAATTTGTGGTAATACATTTAGGTGGTGTCTGGTATTTTCAGACAAGGACAATGGACTCAGATGAAGAGGATTTTGCCTTTGTTATTGCCACTGTTGCTTCTTGTTATGATTTAGAAATGCAGTTCTATTAGACACATTTCCTCCCGTCATCCTGCTCATTGCTTCAAAAGCAAACCATTTTGAAGTATAAATTTTGTCCGCTCCCACCCCGACTTTTCTGATTTTTTTTTCCGCAATACTCGACTGTACTGGTAGCGGAGGAACGCTAGGTTTTTTCGATGCACTCGCGGGAACAATTATAGATAATTTAGAATTCCTGGAAAATGTCGGCTTACTTCGCTTTATCACTGGATTCCTATGATGAGACATCCCACAAACAAGGCTTTTCTATTATATCATTAATTAAGTCCAAAGTAATCTTGCTCTACTCCATTTCTGACTATAAATTTTAGTATAGTGCAGAGAGAACGACACACGTGCCGCGTATCGGTACCAGTACTGTATTTGTAGCTTATAACAAAGAGAATGAGTGTTGCGGAGTGTTGTAACTATAATCCTACTTCACGAGAAGCACGTCGTTTGCATCGTTTGCCTATCTGTTGATATGGAAACGGAAAGGAAGTTGCCGAAGCTGTGCCAACATCTCCCGAACAACGAATTGACTTGACATGTTTTCCACTTGGAGCGGAAAACACGCCAACATGTTAAAAGTGTTAACCTCAACATTCTGAGTTAACATGCAAAGTCAATTGGAAGACACAATCACAATATACATGTAAATTGTAACATGTTAAATTTAACATGTTGGTGTTAAATGTTAATCAGTGGAGACCGGCCTTAACGTTCCCGTCCGACGGACAAATCACCTTCAACAGCGTTATATGCCTTCACTCCAATATGAACACTGCGGAGAGATCTTAAATTAAACCCAGGCTTTTGGCACGCAATCTAGTGTTTAGAAATGTATACCACCACCCCTCCTACCCTGGCGACGAAATGTTTTCCACCAACGGGACTGGAACCAGCTAACCACGGTGTCCGGCCATATAAACTTGACTTTCCTAGTGTTCTTCTTGAGTCTAAAAATCGCTCGAGAGGAGCGTTGTTGCCAACTGAACAGACAGGATGCGTAGACGAAGAGGAAGCGATACTCTTGCTGCCATGGTTAGGCCTACTGAAATATGTATGAAATGTTGAGTGTTCTTTTTCGGTTGATGTTTGTTAAAACAAATTCCTAATTTGGACCTACGATCCCAAGTGCCAGTCAGTATCTCCTAGCTATTTACATGGTGAAAACATACAAACTTTTATGGTGTCTTTTAAAGTTACAAATTACCTGTTTCCATAAGCAGGCGACTCCATCTCCCTTTTCTGAATCCCAGATTTGTATTTATTTATTTATTTATTTATTTATTTATTTATTTATTTTATTTTATTTTATTTTATTTTATTTGGCTTCTTTTACGTGGAAAAGTTAAGGCGCTTGGCCCTCTCTTGAACTTGAACACATTTTTAACACTTTTCTGGAGATTCATTAACTTATAATTTAACAGAGTTGCATTATGCTAACTAACACTCTCACATTATACACTAATATACGGTGTATTAACTAATATGAAATAATATTGCTCAAGAAATGATGACTTCCTTAAATTGAGTACAGAATTTAAAATGTTGGGATGTATTTTTTGAGCGAATACAACCCTTCCCCTCTCAAATCCTCTCACACATATAGAGAGCTGTTATGGTTATATTTTTCCTCTTTTACTGATTTTCGTTAGATTGCGAGCCCTGCCTGCACAGAATTGGAAGTTATTATGTTGGACTGGCTGGGGAAAATGCTGGGACTACCTGAGGAATTCCTGGCCTGTTCGGGAGGCAAAGGCGGAGGTGTTATTCAGGTGAGTCTAGTCGTGAACCAAGCTTCATAGATAAAATATTCAGCGTAGAGCTGTTAACATGGTTTGTCAGTAGAGAAAAAAAGAATGGCCTCATTAACAAAAAAATCATGTTTTGAAAACCATTTATGGATAATTTCAGTATTTGCTTTTTAACTTGTTATATTATACTCAAATAACATGTAGCTAAGATCTGTAAAAGCAGTCTTGTGAATGTGCTTGTTCAAACGTGTTTAGAGTTCAAAAGAAACAGTAGAGATTGTTGAAGCAACTTATTATGAACATGAAATTGAACGAATTTTTAGTTTACTTTTGCATAACTGATAACTGTTTGTCAGCTCATGAAGAAACCCTTATTGTAGTATGTGCTTATTGAAGGTTATTGGGCTGCCTATCGAAACTACACGCCGAGCTAAGAACTGACCAGTTTACCATTTTTGTTTCAGGGTACGGCGAGTGAAGCCACTCTGGTGGCACTACTGGGAGCCAAGGCACGTATCATGAGATCCATCAAAGAAGAAAACAAGGACATGGATGACCATATCATTGTATCCAAGCTAGTGGGATACGCTTCAAGTGAGTAGACTTCAGAAATTTTAGTTTCTACTTAGCGTAGCTGAAGGACCACTACAAGTTAATGGCTAGTCCACAGCAAAGAAAAAAAGTATGTCAGAACTTTTCATTCATGATGCAGCAGGTTTTCAAAATTTTCTTGATAATGCTCCCACATGACTTGCAGTTCTTTTTGACGGTAAAAATTCGGCCTGAAAATGCAAGAAATGATACAGATTATCGGAAAGCCGGCTCCACTAATGATGGGCTAGGTATAACTTTAAGATTCCTAGCAACTGGTGACTCGTACGAGTATATTTCACTTATATAGTTGTCTAGAGAATCAAAACAAGCAATTTCAGTTATTGTGACTGAGATGCTTGATGCTTTACAAAACAATCCCAAGCAATTGGTAATGGTACGAACTAAAGGAAATGTCATTTGACCTAGTTAGGATAGAATTATTTTGATTATATACAAGTGATTATGAAGATTAGGTTATTTAGCGAAGAGTGAAGCTGGAAATGAAACTACATTAGAACATAGCTAAAAGAATATCATACAGAATTAAAAATACTGTGTACAAGAACTTTCGCTTGCGGTTTGATAGTCAGTTTTCAGAAGAATTATGAAAGCATCGTATTCGGCGCTACGAATTTGCGTGCTCTAATTGCGTCCTTGCGCATGAGCAAACTTAAATGTTAACGAAAACACGAAAAGGTTAATGAAAAGCTTCATTCATAAATATTTTGGTTATCAACATGCTCGAAAAGTTAATGAACACGCTATTTTGTTTATTAACATCCAAAAATGTGCATGAACACTGTTTATTAACAAAGTTAACGAAAACATCTTGGTGTGGACTGTGTTTAGACATTATTTCACTGGCAGGGAATATGAACGATCAAATACGCTGTTTAATGCTTGGGGTATTTTAACATGGATATGCTTTTGGGGTAGGGGTCTATCTGGAATTAGCGTCATCAGTTAAGCGTAGACAATTTTGCGTGGACAGAAAACCGACACCGTGGTACCAGTGTTCGTCATCTACTGTATTCTAAGTCTTCGCTATCGTCTTCCTCACGGTATTACCGAGTGCCATAATTCTCCTTTCTACATAAAGTAGGTACAAATGGCACCGTGGAGATGACGTTTCAAAATCTGGATCGTTACTGTTTAATATATGAACCGATGTCATTTGGAACACGTGGCATTTGTATCTGGAGGTCTCACTCGAGAGAATGTTGAGATACGCAGCATTCTTGTGCAAGCCGTCAGCCATTCGATTTTCTCCGACCTTCGGTCAGAGTTCGTTTCAGACATCAGAACCTTTTACTTCTCATTTCCCCCCACTGTCGGCAACCCTGAAGATCGTTTTCCGTGGTTTCTCATTTTCACAACAGACAAATGCTGGGGCTGTACCTTAATTAAAGCCATGGCCACTTCCTTCCCCCTCGTAGTACTTCCCTATCTCATCGTTGCCATAAAACCTATCTTGTGTCGCAGCGACGTAAAGCAACTCGTAAAAAACAAAAAGAACATTTCTTTGACAACCTCACCATACTATTTGAAGTTCAGCAGCCTCCAAATAGTCTCTATGAAACATGCACAAGCATGAAAATAATAGGAATTTCCAGGAGCTGTAAGGTGTGGTCCAATCGGGCTTGATGGTCCCAACGCTTCACCAGATACTGCGCCCAACAGAAGTCCATGAGCGGTTTTCATAATCTATCCTTTAAAATAATTGTTTCGATAAAAATATTTGTTGTCATACGCCATACCAGCCAGCAAGCTCTCCACTGGCCGACGGATGGCAGATGAGTTATCAGGAGTGTGGAAGCCTATCATTCTCGTATATTACTTGAGAACTGAAAGTAAATTGTGGTCATACTGGACCAGCTACAAGCGATACTTTTCCCGGTGCCTTCGTCGATGCAGTGCATACACCAGTCAGTCCATACAACGGTCAAGTTAAACATGCTCAATAGTCAACAATAAACTATCCTTGAGTTTATCCCAAGAGCCAAATTTCAGTTCATAGGCAGGTCAACTCCTGCGATGGGGGGTTATTTGTCTGTGTCATAGATTTTTTTATAGGTAGGTAAAAGCATACACAAATGCACATACTTGGCCAGGACACACAATTCCCCTCTGAAAATTACATTTTATTACATTGCGATGGCAAGATTAAAAAAAAAAAATCATGTCCTTAAGATGGATTAATTTGAGCCTTGAGGGACTTAAGAGGAAGAAAAAACAAAAGACTGGACAGAAAGATCAAAACAACAACAACAACAATAACAACAGCAAGAAAAGACAGTGAATTGTCTATGTAAAGACATGTTTGAAAATAAAAAAGGATGATGAAACGACAATGAAGAAATATTTGAAAATGATGTCCTTCCTTTGTTCTTTAGATGGATTAGGTTGCATATAATATAACTAACAAAACTGTTGAGATAAAAAATGTTTTATTCATTTATTATGAATAACTGCCAAAAATTATATTCAAAGAAACGAGAAATATGACAAGGCAAGCTGCTGCTAGGAGTAGGCCGGAAGTTAATGCAGAGTACGGTTAGATAAACGTGCAGGTCCATGGCGTCTGTAGGTTTTAAACCCCTATAAAAAACTTGGCGATGGGATTGTCTCATAATAAATGAGGTGCCTGATATTATAAAGGGCATGCAGTACTGGCTTCTTTTTCTTTACAAGTTGCTTTACGTCGCACCGACACAGATAGGTCTTATGGCGATGATGGGACCGGAGAGGACTAGGAGTGGGAAGGAAGCGGCCGTGGCCTTAACTGAAGTACAACCCCAGTATTTGCCTGGCGTGAAAATGGAAAACTATCTTCAGGACTGTCGACAGTGGGATTCAAACCCACTATGTTTCGAATACTGGATACTGGCCGCACTTAAGCAACTGCAGCTATCGAGCTCGGTCAGTCTTGGCTAGCGCTATCTATGAAACTCTTCGTGTAGTTTTTAAACCCAGCTCCCAAATTGACTGGCTGGTCTAGTCTGACCCTCCCCAGGCAGCTACTTGACCGTCCTTCAGATTGAATGCCTCTAACATTTGTGTTACTTTGAGTAAATATTCATGTGTACCCTGAAACCCCGTTTTCTCTTGTACATTTTGAATAACGCTGTGGCACTTCATTTGAAGCATTTAGCTTAACATATAGAGGAAAATTATACAGTTGGGATGGAAAAATACTGAAGATTCCCGTGTTTTACCAATGAAAGTTCCGCGGGCAGAATCGTGGGGAATGATCAGTTGTTTACATTTATATTTTCCTCATGGAATCCTCTACATGACAATCAAAATGTAGAAAACATACCGATATTTTAAAAATAAATCTCCTTAAGACTATAGGTTTTAATAAACTCTACGGAAATGATAAATAAACGCAGAATGCTGTACTTAAATGGCAATGCCGACGTAATTTTACACAGTTCAAAATAATTAGGGGAGTATGTTTTGTAACGTCTGGTATGTGAACGTTAATTTGGTAGATGGGATTCCAATGGTCGTACAGCATACCTTGAGACCTTAGCTACTCAGGATATGTTAAATCGAAGTTATACTCCATCTGTAGGCGTAGCCATGCATTAAATTGTCAGGTGACCCCTCAAAACAAAGTCCGGTGCGTGCGGGTGACGTTGTGAGGTACACATACTACCGCGGTCATTTAAGCACGTTGTACGTAAACCAGCACATCCCATGAGACGAGGTTCAAGTCGCAACGTCCGTCACTTTGATCCAGAAAGGATGGACTTTTCGTCGTGTTGTTGTAGATCTCAATATCTCTCTGTCAGTTATTCAATGCTTGTGGAATCGCTACAGTGAGACAGGCCAGTTCAAAAGGAGGGTTGGACAAGGTCGTGGACGCATGACAACCCCACAGAATGACCTATATCTGACCATCTGTGCGTTGCGGCGTCGTTCAGCAGCTGCCAGAGAACTGTAACAAGGCCTCAGGAGGGTCACTGGAGTCACGGTGTCTGACAAGACAGTAAGGAACAGGTTAAGAGAAGTGTCCTTACGACCCAGACGTCCTGTTCGAGTGCCCCGTTCAACGCAGCAACATTGCGCAGCTCACCTTTTGTTTGCCCATACACACGTCGACTGACATCTTCGCGAATGGAGACCTGTGTTGTTCACAGCCGAGTCCAGATTTCCCCTTGCACAGCGTGATGGACGTCAACGTGTATGGGCACACCGTGGCGAGCAGTACATGCCAGATGTGGTCCAGGAAGGCGACCGATTCGGACAAGGTTCTGTAATGCTGTGGAGTGGCATCAGTATTGATGGCCGTACGGATCTTGTCGTCGTCCGTGGTATTCTTACCGCTGCGGGGTACATCGAGCAGATACTGCTACAGCATGTGTTGGTTGCTGCATACAGTGTTGGCCCTGAATTCGTACTCATGCACGACAATGCCAGGGCTCATGTAGCGCGCATCACGAGAGCTGTCGTGCGAGAAATGGACATTCAAGAGATGGAGACTCTCGAAGACCTCGAACAGGCTCTCATTGAAGAATGGGACCTGATACCGCAACGTGACCTCCGTCGGCTTATACGGAGCATGCCACGTAGGTGCCAAGCTGTAATAAATGCTCGTGGTGGACATACATAATAATGAAGCTCTGCAACTGTGATAACAATCCACCCTGGAGGACTGTTATTACTTTGTTTTCGCCCATATTTGGACATTTCCGTTTGTGTTCTGAAAATGAACGCGAATCCATCGATGTACTTTTGTATACTTTAACGGTAAAGAATAAAGGTTTAGTTGGTAATATACCTGGGTGTGAGGTATTGTTTTGTGGAGCATGGCATACGTTCAGAAACATGTTCCCCTAATTTTTTTTTTTTAACTGTGTATTTACAACGCCTGTCATCGTTGTCTGAAGTGAGATTATTTTCATTCAGTCTTACAAGTTTCTGAGGCATTCTTCTGAACTCTAGATAGCGAGAAGTTCCACACTCAGAACGAAAAAAAATTCGAGTGAGTCGCATGGAACACGAACCTACTTCCGAGAAATGATCTTTAAGAAAGTAGGAAGACGATGCGTTGTATTTTACTAATGTATATAGTTTTTGCCTTGTGTTATTATTAAGATATCGCTGTATTTTATCAGAGTTTCGTAATCTTAGTACTATGCATAGAATGACACTAGCGGGATCTAATGAACACAATACGAATTTTATGGAATAAAACAAACAAGTAGTAGGAAAATCGTTCAACAAAACCAAGGAATACTGTATCTTCAAAATAGTGAAATCCTTTGTATGATGGTAGTACATTTGCCTGATTCATATTTCCAGAGCGTCTGCTTCCTATTTTCCCCCCGTTGCCGTTTCTTGATAGATGCAGTACTTCTGCATCTGTTTCTTGCATCAGGCCAGAGCAAAATGTAGCTTCCATCGGTTCTTTGCCTATTGGTACTGCACAACCTCTGGCGGTGATGTTGAGAATTCAGCCAGTCTCTGGGCGGATAACCTAACAGACTGGCCTACCATATAAGCTGCGATTCGTTCAAGTCTCTAGATTAGTGTGCAGTAATCGTCTTGTGGTACGAGATCCTTTCCGTTTGAAGTGTACCACGAACACCAATCAGTGCGTCAGAACTACTATACTACCGAACTGGCACGTCTCCAAGCATGCTCCGTCACTTCGGGAGCTACATGCTGTGGAGCAACTGCCGACCGCAACCATTTACGAACCGGAATTAACTTCCTGGCCTTTTCCCAATTACCAGAGGTCACCACTTTGTATGGACACATCACACTACAAACCAGCACTGAAACACGCAATACATCCCCGCACGTACGGTTGGCGTCAGAAAAGGCATCCGGCTGTAAAACTGGACTAAATTCCCGACCCGGCCAGCAAGTCCACATTCAAAGCAATATTTTTTTTTTTTTTTTTTCTAGCGGCTTTACGTCGCACCGACACAGACAGGTCTTATGGCGACGATGGGATAGGAAAGGCCTAGGAGTTGGAAGGAAGCGGCCGTGACCTTAATTAAGGTACAGCATTTGCCTGGTGTGAAAATGGGAAAACACGGAAAACCATCTTCAGGGCTGCCGATAGTGGGATTCGAACCTACTATCTCCCGGATGCAAGCTCACAGCCGCGCGCCTCTACGCGCACGGCCAATTCGCCCGGTAAGCAATATTTTAATGGTTTTTCAAACGACCCGGGCATATTAATAAGGTTCCTAATTTTGATGTTGTAACTTGATATTAATGGAAGTCCCAAAGCTTCGGAGAGTGATCTCTATGCCAAAAATTAATATCGTGCAAAAACAGAACAATGAATGAAAATGAAAATCTACAGCCTGTTTCCAGTCATTCGACCGGGTCAGGAATGGAATGAATGAAGCCCCCATCTAGCGGCGAGGATAGAAACTGTGCCGGCTACCGAAGCCGCACTCCCCTGGGGCAATGATTGATGAATGACAGATGAAATGATATTGGAGTGTGTTGCTGGAATGAAAGATGACAGGGAAAACCGGAGTACCCGGAGAAAAACCTGTCCCACCTCCGCTTTGTCCAGCACAAATCTCACATGGAGTGACCGGAATTTGAACCACGGAACCCAGCGGTGAGAGGCCGGCGCGCTGCCGCTTGAGCCACGGAAGCTTCGCGAAAACAGAACCATATCAGGCATAAATGTATGTGACCATGAGTTTGTAAGGTTTGCAAAATGCGCCCGTCAAATGCTCATACGAATTGCTATTGCATTTCAACCCTTCTGTCTCCTTGCAACTCGTTAATGACAGGCATTCGAAAATTTAAATGAAAAAAAAAAATGGTTTCCTACACAGGTTTAAGTTAAATGTTCTCCGTGTTGTGTTTTTTAGATCTTCTTTAATGTGAGAAACGACAGTTTTCTACTAGTTGTCTAATATAATGAATGTTTATATTTCCCAGCGGAGCTCGATTGGTTGCTATGGTGACGGCACAGGCGATCATAATGAAGCACTTGTATTGTCCAAAAGGCCGTAACTGAATTATCTCGCTCGAAGCTGATGTGGCGTTACGAGAGTCTGATGGAGATATAATGTCATGGCAAAATCCTCGCCAGCTGTACCTTGCGACGCTATATAAATATTCCGTATTAATATAGAATGAGTATGGGCTTGACAATGATTAGACTGAGGCATTCTAATTTCTATGAGTAGCCAGACAATACAGTAGAGCTGTGGCCTTCTGAGTTCAAGTCGGCGGATTCCATCCCGGCTCAGTTCGGTGATATTTGAAGGTGCTCAAATATATCACACGCGCGTTGGTAGATTTACTGTCACGTAAAAAAATTCATGTGCGTCAAAATTCCGGCACCTCACGTTTCCAAGTTGTTTGTGTGACGTAAAACCAATACGTTTATTATTACAAGTAATAAAGCTCGTTGCATGAGAAATACAAAAGGCTCTAGGAAAAAAAATGTTCTTGGCAAAATTTCTTTAACTGAAAACCGAAAGTGCGCATCTGCTTGCAGTTTATCCTAACATGGAAAGAGGTGTTTCGAACGTTTTTCTATTCCATTTATTGCATTTTTAAAGTCATTTTGATTATTTTAATGGCTATTTAGTTTTATTATTTCTTAGCTCTATAAACTAACAAATCGCATCCTCCTCTAAGCACAGCTCAAACTACACTGACGAAATAATACTTGTAATAACTAATGTTACATCGCAATCGCATGAGGATTCGTTACTTAATATTTTATGTTACATCATTCGGCACAGCCGTCGTGATGCTCGGTTCCGCTGCCAACTGGTAACAGAGGGAGCGCTTATAAAGAAGATATTTTCTAAATATGTCATTTTTGCGCAGGAATGCACTACTGTACGGGATCTCGCATATGAACTCAGACCGAATGCACGATATTTGTACTCTGCGATACGGCAGCTGTCTCAGCCGAACTTACGTCGCGCGCGGCCGCCCTGCTTTAGGCTTGTTTCACACCTACCCGGCTGCCGGGTAACCGGTGTCGGGTACACGGTTGTCAGGGCAAGAAGTGTACGAGACCTTTCACACTTGCCCGGTAAAAGTCGTTGCCTTATAAACGGCACCCGGCTGCCGTGCTATTGTAGTAGGAAGCCGGCAGCCCCCACTGTACTGGCCGGCTGCCGGGTGAACAAAACCAGATTGGGAGGGTAGTGGTGGCTGTGAGTCAGTGGAAGTTTACACATCTAGCCACCACGGCAGTGTCTACAGTCTTCTCGAGTGTTGCGTTTCCTTGTTTTTACGCTCTAGTGTATTACGTATTTGTTGTTATGCCGGAAATTGACATAGAAAGTTTGCACACTCATCCTAAAATAGTTGAAAAATTTGTCGCTGTCATTTCTTAAGTCTTAAAAAATTAAAAAGAATGCCCCTACCTCGTCTCTTCTCATATTGACTGGATTCACCCATAGCAGTCTATTTTTTCTCCTTTTCTTCAAACGCCTATACAAGACCATAAACGCTAGTTATTTATTGCGATCCATTCCAACCGGCGACGTGTACATAACTGCTGCCGTGTTCTTGCCGGGTATATGTGAAAAGGATCCCCATTCCTGCCGGAGCCGGCTACTGGTTACCCGGCAGCCGGGTAGGTGTGAAACAGGCCTTAAGCGTGTATACAATCTTATACGGTATGAAATCTTACTTTATAAAAGATGCTGGAAGTGTCAGCCTTTCTGGGTTATACAGGCATTGTATCTGGTAACCACATTCTGGCTGACGCGAATGAGTTCTGCCACTGCAATGTTTCTGATTTCATTCATAATGTTTTCTTTCAGTACCTCCAATGTGTGAGGATTTGTTCGATACACTTTTCTTTCATGTTACCCCATAAGTAAAAATCACACCTGTTAGATCTGTAGAAACCGGGCGAGTTGGCCGTGCACGTAGAGGCGCGCGGCTGTGGGCTTGCATCCGGGAGATAGTAGGTTCGAATCTCACTATCGGCAGCCCTGAAAATGGTTTTCCGTGGTTTCCCATTTTCACACCAGGCAAATGCTGGGGCTGTACCTTAATTAAGGCCACGGCCGCTTCCTTCCAACTCCTAGGCCTTTCCTATCCCATCGTCGCCATAAGACCTATCTGTGTCGGTGCGACGTAAAGCCCCTAGCAAAAAAAAGAAAAGATCTGTAGAACGAGGGGGAAATAGACCAGTACTGATCACTCTGTCTGCAAACACTTCAGAGATTGTAAGAAGGGAATCTTCCGCTGTGTGAGCAGAGGCTGATCCTTGTTCAAACCACACACGCGATTTTTCTTCTTCCGTCAACTGATGGAAGAACGACGTCAAAATGCCATCTTGGTACCTCTCTGCATTTATTGCCGTCTTGAAAAAAAAGTCCTACGATTTTCTGCACACCAATAAAGAGAGTTATGAATGTTCACACGACTATTAAGATGAAACCAGAACTTTTACACACGAAAATACGCTGTTGCAATGATAACTGTCTCACCATGTTAACAGCGGAGAAAAAGACTGGCGAATCATGCTTGCAAGGTCAAGAACTATGCACCCGCCTCCCATATTTCAGCTGCCGTGGCGCAGAATACGAACACCGTGCGTTCGGTCTGGATTTATATGAGAGACCCTGTATATTATTTATATACAAGATGTATTTAAATTCCTATTAGGCCTACAGACTTTGAAGACTTGTAGGGTGGGGGCTGAGTAGATCACATTTTGAATAGGAACCTGTGTCCGGAAACGTACTAACGTACTGTTTCCTCGTTACAAGTAACACGCTGTCGTTCAGTTACTCGCCAATGCGTCCTCTTCAACGTCGTGGGGTACAGCCTCTTGATGACTGGGGGTGTGGTGCCGCTACCTTGGAGCACCACAGTCGGCCCTGTTGGCAGGGAATGTACTCTTGTAGAGATAGTGTGTGATGTTGTCTGGCGGTGCAGAAAACACTCCTGATACAGCTGATGAGGATCATTACTCTTCAGATGTGTAGCCAGTCAACACTTGTAGTGGGGAAATGGCAAGTTAACAGACATGGGTTCCGATTCAAAAAGTTATCTACTCGGTTCCCCCTACAAGCCCTCAAAGTGTGTGTAATAGCAATTTCGATACACTCTGTATATACCTACCTAGGTGGTTTTCCACTTCAATACAATCCACATGTATACTGTTGTTGTGAAACATAGTTTGAAGACAAATATTAATGTTAATTTTCTTGTATAGCAGCAATTTACAGTTTACAGCAACGTTTGTTGTTCTGTCCTTAACAGATCAGGCTCATTCATCAGTGGAGCGAGCAGGTCTGCTGGGTGGAGTGAAACTCCGTGGACTACCCA